>NW_009258120.1:2707378-3102931 GCF_000149755.1 Phytophthora sojae | reverse complement strand
CGCCGTGCTCTAGACGCTGGTGCAGCGATCTCGTCGTCACACCAAGGGTTGGCTGCGAGGACATCCGCTGCCGAGGAAGCGCTGTAGCGGTTTGCTAACGGGTGGCCCAACCGCTGGAGCAATTAGGGCTTGTCGAGCGCGTCGGATCAACACGACGCGCTGGTGGTGGGCAGACACGCTGCGGACGCTGGAGTTGCTGCTTGCGGTCGCTGGTAACAACGTGTCGCGGGTTTGGAAACCCCAGTGTCGAAACGCTGCAGGTTTCACCACCAATAACGCTCAGGTTTCACCACCAATATAGTATATATCATCAGCCTTTCCTCTCGCCTTACACCTAGGCCAACACACGAGTTGCAAGTCTTGGCGGTGAACTGACTGCACCCTCCGCCACCACGCGCTATCAGCGCGTAGCTATTCTAACCCATCGAACACGTCGGCAGTGGAAGAGGAGCATGTGAGTTCAGCACTGCGGTAAAATGCTATGCTGGCCAAGGCTCGCTCGCTGCTACTGAAGCCGCTTTAGAGCGCAGCGTTTCGGTTGATTGAATAATTGTGCAGCGACATAGCGGCCGCTGGAGTGCAGATTCCGATTGCTCGACGCTCATTGTCGTTGCTGGGGAAACCACCAAAGTTACTTTGAAAGTAACAGACAGCATATCGGCGTTCTCTTTCAACATGAAACTCTGCCCTAAATCTGGAGTCGAACTCGGCGACATGCTGTGCCGCTTGGATAGGCGTGCAAATTCAAGTTGCTCTCGTGATGTGCCGGCGAAGATATGCGCGCGGGAGCGGGCGGGAGAGTTCGGAATGGCTGGCCGGCCCGCTCGGCTCGGCTCGCCAAGCTGGGAGCGCGCTGAGCAAGGCGCCAACAATACTGCCCAGCGAAACCATCGGCACCTTGCTTCCGCCAGCAACCTTGTCTTCGCGGCCATCGCGCGAGCTGTCAACAGTCCAGAGCCATGCCGGACGAGGCGTTGTGATATCCGCCGCCGCCGACGCCACGCCTAGACTCGGCTGTTGTACCCACCAATGCCGAAGAACGTAGCGTCGATCGAGAGAGCACGCCCGGGGTTGCAAAATGCTGGCAAGCGCGAGTTAATATTAGTGGGTTCTATCCTATTGTACAGCTCTTTACACTACGAGAAGGCTGTATGCAGCCGAAGCGCACATGAGGGAGGGGGGAGCGATCCGGCCCTGTGGCCTATGCCGCGGCTTGCTGCGAGCCGGTGGCCAGCTCCTCCTGCCGCACGGTCTTGCTGCCGGAGATGATCTCGTACTCGCACTTGTCGCCGTCGATGAGGTTGGTCTGGTCGAACTTGAGGTACAGCTTGTGGGCCACGGGGCGCAGGCCCGAGTACGCGGCCGAGACGCCGTGGATCAGGCCGTTCTCGCGGTCGTCCGCCGACTTGGGCGCCACGCGCAGGTCGAAGCACTGCTCCTTGGAGCCGAGGTACCACTTGGTGAGCTCGCCGCACACGCTCACGACGCAGTTGGGCCGCGTCCGCACGTTGAATTGCACGACGGCCGACTCCATCTGGGCCTCGGGGCTCACGCGGCGGTCGTTGAACACCACGACGGCCTCGCCGCCCACGATCTTGTCGGCGATGGGCTGCAGCTTGCGGGACTCGCCCGCCTTGCCGTCCTCCCAGGTGGCCAGGAGCTCGCGCGCGGGCGCGGGCGTGGCCTCGTCGCTCACGAGCTGCTCCAGCAGGCCGCGCAGACGCGTGCGCTGCTGCGCCGGCTGCTCCGCAGCGGAGCTTGGGACGGCGGCGACCAGCGCGGTGGCCGCGAGGAGCACGAGCTGACGGAGGAGCTGCATGGCGCGGGACTGTCTGTGTGGAATGTCTGAGTCTCTGTGGAGTGTGCGGAGGGCGAAGCTGCGGCTTCCTTCCTCTTGTCCTTGGCGGTGCCGCCTGCGCTGCGCTATTTACGAGCTGGTGCTAAAAACAGAAGTGAGAGCGGCGTGGGCGAGAGAAGGCAGCGCCGCAGACAGTCGCAACCCACCAATCGGTTTGGTGGGGGGCATTAAAACGGCCTCTATAAATACATGCGGCGCGCAGCGAGTGGCTACACCGCGCGCCGACCTGCGCCGGGCCCAGAATAGAATTCGAAGCCCTGCGCAGTACTATACCCCGCCGAACATGCTAATCTGACCCGGCGGCGCCCGTATCGGCTTGCGCAGGTCCCTTCATAGCCGTCATCGAATCCACCGATTGCGGGGGCCCTGAAGCCATAATCACCCGCCGAGCGCGCGCCGCGATTGGCCGAAAACCGCGCTCGGCGCCCGCACAATGCGCCACCGCACGCCACCGCATGGAGAAGTAACGCGGCCCATGCGGACCAAGCAGGGGCTCCGGGCGCGCCGGGACCGGCCCCGGCCAGTGGATGGCGCCCGGCGGCGGCTTGCTCGCGATGGGGGCCCAGCTGCGCGTCCGCGGCGCGAGCGAAGCCATCTCTGCGATATCTTTTTTGCTAGCAGCGCGGCGTGTTGTACCCATCAAACGAGAAGCGCGGGACGCCAAGGTGACACGCTTGAACTGCTCGATCTTCAAGCCCGGATTCTTTGTCGCGATGGATCGCGCGAGTTGATTGAAAAGCGAGTTGACTGCGATCCGACTCGATAGTATCCAGCGCCGCCGCACCGCAACGAGCGATGAACTCCAGCCAGCGGCTGCAATGGAGACTCTGCCATGGTCGCCAATGGGGACTCGCTCGCTCGCTCCGAGCCTGTCAGCCAGCGACTGCATCGCAGCGCGGACATGAATGCACGTGGTGGTGACGGGCGCGATCAAGGCGGGTGCGGGCAATTTGCTGCTCGTGGGACGGCAAGAAACAGGCACGCGGGGCGGCCTAAATGGGCTCGCTTGGGGCCCATTTTCGAAGTTTACTAATCTCGACTAAGGCCGCTGCGGCACCACGGCGGCGAGCGGTGCGGCAGTGCGCGAGATCGGCGGCTTATCGAAACAGCAATTGCGTTTGTTGTGGGCGTATGCAGTGTGAGTATCTTAGCCTGAAATGATACTCGGCTGTCGCGAAGTTCGTAAGAGGGCGTCTTCATATGATGCTCTATAATACTCACTCAGGCTGGGCTCCAGGGATTCAGGTATAAGGGCAGCGTTCTTATTGACCTCAGCTCCATACGTGTAAAGCACGTGGACCTTCTCCGTACAATGAAGTGGACTGCGAACAGGAACTCGATGTTGTCGAGGAGAAAATGAGAAGGAGAGGGTTTCCATTTTTGCGTCGAGGACCCAGTTTTCGACCTCAAAGTCGCCGACTTTGATGCGCGGGGATGGGCCGCGTGCCCTAAGCGTTGATTACCCCACTGCGAGACGCGCAGTGATGTGTCATAAACCACGTGTAGAAACCGGTCTTTCACCAGAATGTCTGCTCGGTTGCACTGCAACGCAACTTGCAGGGGCACTCGCAAATCGCGCGATGCCGGAGCACTGCTGGAGAAGGCTGCTCGGAGCAGCCTTCTTCAGACTTCAATTCTAAGCTGAAAACATCAAGCTCAACCTCCTCAAGTCGGGGGAGGTGCAAATGGCTGGCTGGCTCCGGGTTCTTTGCCTGTCCGCGCCCCCGGGCGGTGCATGAAAAAAGTGAAGGGGAACAGCGCGGCCTGACCCGAAATGGGAAATATATGAGACATCGGTCATGTGGTCCTCCTCGTCGTCGTCTGTGCGTGACGGCCGGGATCAGCAGCTCGCGGCCGCCGCCGAGCCGTAGTGCCGCGCCACCATGCCCTCCAGCGGGCCGCGGATGGCCCCGTCCAGCTCGTCCACGGCCTTGCCGCCCTTGAACACCTTGAAATTGGGCAGCGAGGACACCTCGGCCTCCTTCACGTTCTGCAGTGGTGTAGCCAACGCGCAACGTGTATCACATCACATCACATTCACTTAGCCGCCGCACCATCATTCCGAGAATGAGCCATGTGTCAAAGAGACACGGCTGCAGGCTGCGGCCACAACAGCAACTTGCAACATGCTGCTGCCAGCGAGCGTCTTACCTCGAGCTCGTCGACGTCCACGCGCGCAAACACAGCTGCGGGGAACCGGCCGCTCAGCTCCTCGAAGAAGGGCGCGATCTCCGCGCAGGGCTTGCACCAAGTAGCCCAGAAGTCCACCACCAACTATCGGTGCCAGGCGAGCGACACCAAGAAAGACACCAAGACAAGCACCAGGGACAACATGGCATGAGACACCGTCAGTACGAGCGCCAAGGCAGCGAGCAGTACCACATTGAACGTAGTGCGAGGCCCCCCAGATGATATCAAGTGTGCTTCGTGTACATGTATCGGGTACCGGCCAGTGTCCGACAGACACCCGCGTCAGACACTGACCGTCGCCGATATACACTGGAGCAATATCCACCACGTACCGCTTTGCTCGACTCCTGGTTCTGCTGCAGAAGCTGCTCCCACTGCTCCTGCGAGGTGACCGTCACCACGCGCGGCTTGCGCTGGCGCAGACCATCGGCGTCCTGACCGTTGCCGTTGAGATCGCCGTCGTCGTGCTTCTGGATCCGCGCCTCCAGTCGGTGGCTGTCTGCGCCGCGCACCTCGTCGCACTTGTCGCCGCCGCGGAAGAACTGGAACGTCGGCATGGTCGTCACGCCATAGCTCCGCGCCACGGCGTTGAGCTCGTCCGCATCCACCTTGAGGAAGGCCGTGGCCGGGTACTTGGCGCTCAGCTCGTAGAATGCAGCGCTGATGTAGCGGCTCGGGGCGGACCACGTGGCCGAGAAGTTCACCACAATGGAGCGCTTGGCCGTCGTGATGATCTCCTTGAACTGCTGCTCGGATCGCACGTGGATCACGCGACTCTACAGTACATTGCACGCAGCGCGCAACACAAAGCTACAGTAGTCAGAATAGGAGACAAGGAGATGACTGGCTGAGAGGCGTCTGCACGCAGCGCGCCGCGGTGCTGCTTGCCATGGCACGCACGTTGTCGGGGATCCGCTCGTCGTCTTGGCGCAGCACGTTGCGCAGGAACCAGCCCCAGCAGCCTTGAGACATCGTGGGCGGAGGTGCTCGCTCGCTCTTCCGCAGGGAAATCAGATTTTGTGTGCCGCACCACACCAACGATGGGCCAACGGCGACGCCCGCGACTCGCGCGCGTGACGGCTGCGCGAAAATAACGGAGCCTTTAGCGGCGCTCATGAGGATCCGAGCATGGAACGTATCCGGATAGCAATGCATGCCTTTGCTATAAGTTTAGGAGGTACTGAGGGGCGATCGCATTGCAAAGCTGGAGAGGGTATCCTACAAGCACCGGAACGTGAGGCGGCAGGCCGCTACGCTTGCATCGTCGGCGCTCGAACACCGACACATGCACCAACGACTGGTAAGCAAGCAGGCGCGGGTAACAATTGTTGTGGTGTGCTAAGCAGTATGTAGCTTGAAGCCACCTAGTCGACAGCTCCAAGAAAGATCGCGGGCTGTTGCAGCCTCTGAGCGTGGCAGTCTTCGCTTGACTGTGAACCGATGACACCTCGCTCCTTTGGATGCACTATGTCTTGCTTTCAATTGAGTTGTGCCGGTGTTTTACTGCACAGTAAACAACTGCGGACCATTCAGCTGTGGAGCAACGACCATAAGCATACGAATCCTTTCAGCATAACTTAGTCAGCACATTTGCGCGGTCAGGTTGAAGTTGTCGTCCGCATCCATGTAGCCCACCAATGCACAGTACGCTTAGCATTTGGAACGATCAAAACTTCGTCGGGCTGTGGCGAACGAGACGCCAGCTATCGCATATGAACACCTTCCAATAAGTTTGTAGCTCCGTAGAGGTAGTCCGTCTTTCAAGATCGACTCGCGTGTTGGGGTGCAATGAAACCAGGCCTACCGGTAGTAGCCCTGAATCATGTTACGACGTCCGTTATGATCGCTACGCTATCCATCAGCTCGAGGCATGCTTGGCAACCATGCTCTCCAGAGCAGTCTTGATGGCCCCGCTAAGCTCGTCAACCACCTTGCCGCCCTTGAACACCTTGAAACTCGGCAACGACGACACGTTGTACTCCTCCGTCACGGTCTGTGCATACAGAAAAACAGTGCGCAAACATCAGCTCCGACACAAGTTGCATCCTTGCCAGTGCATCTCGTACTTCAAGTTCGTCGACATCCACGCGCGCGAACACGGCAGCGGGGAATCGGCCGCTCAGCTCCTCAAAGAACGGAGCGATCTCCAAGCACGGCTTGCACCAAGTAGCCCAGAAATCCACCACCAGCTTTGAATGAGCGAAACCCAAGAAACAAATACAACACAAGAAGCGCACAACGTCAGTATGAACGCTACTGAAAAATACTACAACACCATTTCAAGTTTCGCGAAAGATCACGCACCGCCGTGTTTGACTCCTGGTTCTGCTGGATGAGCTTCTCCCACTGCTCCTCCGTGTCCACAGTGGTCACCTGCGGCTTACGCTGGCGAAGGCCTTCACCAGAGGCGTTGCTATCCTCCGTCTTGCCAGCAGCGGCCTCGGGCACCACGGGCTTCTCGTCCTCAGGCAGCTCCACCTCCACGTAGTGCTTCTGGATCCGCGCCTCCAGGCCGTTTTTGTCTGCACCGCGCATCTCATCGCACTTGACGCCGCTGCGGAAGAACTGGAACGTCGGCATGGCCGTCACGCCGCAGCCGCGCGACACCGACTTGAGCTCGTCCACGTCCACCTTGAGGAAGATCGTGCACGGGTACTTGGCGCTCAGCTCGTGGTACACGGGGCTGATGTAGCGGCACGGGCCGCACCACGTCGCAGTGAAGTCCACCACCACGGAGCGCGTGGTCGTCTTGCCCTTGCCAATGAGCTCCTTGAACTGCTGCTCCGACGTCACGTGGATCACGCGGCTCTATTACATGCAGCAGCATTGCACGAGTGTTAGTATAAATTTAAGCATGGCGAGTGCTACTATGGGGCTCACATTCTCCGGGATCTTGCTGTCGTCCTGGCCCAGCACGTTCTTGCGGAACCAGTTCCAGCAGCCCTGCAGCATCATGAGCGCGAACGGCAGCAGCGCGTACACGGGGATGCAGAAGCCTCCAATACAAATCTGTTGGCGATAATACACGCATCAAAGGTGAACACACTTACTACACTGCGCAGGTGGAGCTGCAGGCGCGAGCAGCCTCACCGTCGCCGCCATAGTAAAGTTTCCTTGGTGAACCCTGGTGTCTGTCTTCTCGAATGATACCTTCCGGCGACGGACCCGAACCTAACAAAGGTGTTAAATCGCGAGCGCTAAGTTCGTTCACCCTCCACGGTATCGAGCTTATTTGTTCTCTTACATGTACCCGTTCTTCTACAGGGATGTCGAGTAAAACCTCGTTCTGGTAGTGCAGACCACGTCGCCGTCGCGAAGGGTGCATAAGAGAGGAAGCCAAGGCCAACCAAAGTCTTCACTAGGGCTCCACCTTCCTTCCATATCTATCTACTATGCGCGACACTGGCAAGTCTGGAGGCAAGCCCGGCGCGGCCGGCGGCAAGGGCCGCAAGAAGCGCGAGAAGGGCACGGCCCGCAAGTTCGTGACGTCGCTCGAGGAGATGACGCTGCGCGACGAGCAGGAGGAGCAGAGGCAGAGCGCGCGCAAGGCCCGCCGCGACGACGGCGAGGAGGGCAGCGACGACTCGGAGGACGAGAGCAGCTCGGACGAGGAGGGCGAGGAGCTAGTGGCCTTCGAGCGCGTGCAGACCAACTCGCTCTTCGGCTTCTCCAACAAGGCGGACGGCCCCGTGCTGCAGCAGGAGAAGAAGAAGGTGGGCTTCGCCGCCATCGCCAAGACGCAGAACCCGAACGCCAAGAAGAAGGCCAACAAGGTCATGAAGGCCAAGGACATGGACGGCAACGCCGCGCCGCAGCAGCTCAGCCGGCGAGAGCGCGAGGCCATCGAGAAGGAGCGCGCCGCCGCCTACTACCTGAAGAAGCACCTCGCGGGCGAGACGGACGAGGCCAAGAAGGACCTCGCGCGCCTGGCCGAGGTCAAGCGTCGTCGTGAGGAGGCCGAGCAGCGCAAGAAGGAGGAGGAGGCTGGTACGTTGTGTGTGTGCGGGAGAGGCCTCGAGGCTTTTATTTGCTGGCCTGCAGTGATGGCTAGCGTGTTGCAATTCTGGTGGTAGAGTTCTATCTGACGTTTTTGCGTGTTTGTTTGATTGACTTTAGCTGCTGCCGAGCGCGAGAAGGCCAAGAAGAAGGTGGAGGTCAAGGACGACGGTAAGTGTCGTGCATAAAGCTATTTTGTATGCTGTTGCGTTGAGTAAGTGGCTTTGTTATTGACGGTGGTCGGTGTTGCGGTTGCGTATTTTAGACGAGCCCCTGGACGCGCGTGCGATCAAGGCGCTGAAGCCGGCGCTGCTCAAGGAGAAGCTCAAGGAGCGCAAGCTGTCGACGCAGGGCCAGAAGAAGGATCTGATCCAGCGCCTCATCGACTACGAGAACGAGCGCGCGTTATAGAGGGCTTTTTTCCTGCACTGTCCACGCAGAGGACGCTCATTTTGATTCAATTCAAAAACGTCCACTGTGATTCAATCCCAAAGCGTCCACCGTTGTCAACATCGTTATCCAAACTGTAGCCATTTCTTCCCCGCCTCATCACATGCTATCCCCTCATAGGTCGATAATCCATCCCTGTTCCGCCAATCACGTCGCTCCGATCCGTCTTTGGCTCGCCAAGCGGCGCCCATACATACGAAGAGCTCAATTACAGTACAGTAGCCATGGCGTCGACGTCCGCCGCGCAGGCCGAGATGGTGGCCAGCCTGATCGGCGAGAAGGTGTTGGAGACGCTGGACCAGAAGGAGCAGAAGCTGGACGAGACCATCAAGAAGCTGGAGGAGGCCGACGACGACGAGCTCGAGCGTCTGCGCGAGAAGCGGCTGCAGGCCATGCAGCACAAGGCGCGCAAAGCGCAGGAGCTGCGCGCGCAGGGCCACGGCGAGTACTCGACCATCGCCGACACGCACGAGTTCTTCGAGACCATGAAGAAGAGCGACAAGGTCGTGGTGCACTTCTTCACGCCGGCCAACGCCTTCTGCCAGCTCGTGGACGGCCACCTGGCGCGCCTGGCGCCGCACCACCTCGAGACCAAGTTCGCGCGCATCAACGCCGAGAAGGCTGAGTACCTCGTGGACAAGCTCGGCGTCTGGATGATCCCGTGCATCGCCCTCGTGAACAAGCAGAAGGTGGAGAAGATGGTGCAGGGCCTGGACGAGCTCGGAGGCTCGGACAAGTTCTCGACGGCCTTCTTGGCCTACTACTTGAGTCTGCACAAGGTCTTGACGTACGAAGGACCCGAGCCTGAGAATGCGTTGGACGACTGCGGTGGGGCCTACGCATCGGGCAACGACCCCGTAGCAGCCAAGCAACAGCTGGACCAGGAACGGATCAATAGTATTCGACAGAGCATCTTCTACGACAGCGACCTGGAGGAGGACGACGACTAGCAACGCTCACAATTCCACTGCTTACAAATACTGCCCAGAAAGGACAAGATATGAAATAGTCACTCTGTATTGCTGCATTGCCTTAGCGTTAGCTGTCCCGATGATGTGTCGTAGTAGTGGCATGTGTCTCTGCGTGGCGACTGGACGCTGCGAGACACTGCTGACGGTACGCGCGCTGGCGTTGCCGCAAGTATTCCTTACTGCTGAGTTTACTATTAGCTTCTCCTTGACGGTGTGTAATGTTACAGGCCTGGTCGAGAGACTCGTGACGCCACTTGGACAGGTTCGCGAGCGCCCAGCTCTCTTTACCCCGTGAGATGACGGCCTCGGCGCGGTCTTCGAGGCCGAAGGCTCGGATTTCCATCGCGCTGGGTGTTGCAGCCAATGGATTCGTGGATGGAGTAGTAGATGCGTCGTTGCGATAGACTTCCGCCCTCTTTGTCTGCGTGGGGTCATCATCCAGCTCGCTGGCAAGGCGCTTGGGTGGCCGCGTTGAGAGCTCCATTAGCATGGGGCGACGCCGCTTCGCGACTGGCTGGAAATTTGGCGGGAAATGCGATAAAGGGAAATGTGATTGGCTTAAAAAGAGACCAATAAGCAAACGTAGAGGCTTGTCACTTCAACATGGATTCGATTGATTGACTGATGGATCGATAGTTTGATTGATGGATGGATGCCTTGGACTGATACTTGTCCAGTTTCACGAGCTGCAGAGGTTTATAGTGTCACATTTCAAGTTGCCATGGAGCAGACGTTTCGTGTCCGCGCGGCCGTGCGAATCGTGTGCAAGAATCGCCTTTGGGTTCCGCATGCACTGCAAAGTGTTGACGATTACTTGGTTGGAAGGTTGAGTTATAAAGTTCTCTCTGCTGCCTGTGAGGCCAGCGCCTCGGAACTTACTCTGGAGTATCTCTTGGGGAAGACCATACCTGATTGGGACGAGGCCGTGAAAGCTGCCGCTCGAGGTGGGCATACACATGTGCTTCGATGGATGACTGAGCGCGACGATGGCCGCGGACCCTGGAAGTTCGCTTTTGTCGGCATACTACAAGTTGCAGCAACACACGGTCATCTAGATGCGGTCAAGTGGCTTTTTGAGCGGGGCATGGACTGGCACACGCTAGCGAAGACTGGGATAGACACGAAAGGATACATTGAGAAGAGTTGGCGGTATGGACACTGCACGGGTGAGGCGTTGAATCTGGCAGCGGAACACGGGCACTTCGAGGTGGTCAAGTGGCTCTATGATATTCGAACCGATACGTGCAGCGGGGGCTGTAGTGCAATGAGCAAAGCTGTGGAAAACGGCCATCTCTCCATCGCTCAGTGGTTTCATAGCGTCAAAAGGGAAGTGTGTTCAGCTGATGCCATTATCAAGGCGGCGAAGAATGGGCATCTCGAAGTACTGGAATGGTTGCACCTGAACAATCTGTTCAAGTGTACAAAGGCCGCGATAGAAGGAGCTGCCGAGAGTGGACACTTGGAAGTGGTGAAATGGCTACATCAAGTTCAACACGAACGCGGTTCTGCACAAATTTTGCGTGGAGCGGTGAATAGCGGCAACCTAGAGCTGGTCGAGTGGGTTTATGAGAACGTGCATCTCAAATGTCACCGTAATGATCACCCGTACTTGGATACTACGACTGTGGCTCGGCGCGGGCATTTAGACTTGTTAAAGTGGCTGCATGAACACTTCCCCGACTCGATCAGTGGATGTGACGATCTTTTAGACGCCGCTGCCGCAAATGGTCACATGGATGTTATCGAGTGGCTGCATAAGCAAGGTCAAACAGGGTATTCTGAGTCGGCACCGTGTTCTGCTGCTCGAAATGGGGACTTGCCACTTCTCAAATGGCTTCACGCCAAATCTTCGCGAGGAATTGTTAACAGGCCTTTCGTGATGGATTGGGCAGCCTCCAAAGGGTATCTGGAGATTGTCCGCTGGTTGCACGGAGTTTATCCCGAGGGATATACAAATGATTCGATGAACTTTGCCGCCACTGCAGGCCACCTCGACATCTTCCTGTTTCTACTCGAGCACAGAACCGACGGATTTTCAGACTATGAGCTGCGCAAGGCACAAGATATCGTGGTGAAGTGCCACTTTGGTCCCGATGTCCTAGAAAATCGCTGCTCGAATCGAGCAACGAGTGACCAATTGAAGGTGCTTCAGACTGTTTACGAGCAGCGTCCAGATTTCGTCCGGGATTGTTTACGGTGTCTAGCGAGGATCGCATGCGAGGAAGGCAACCTTGCAATTCTGGACTGGGTGGGCCGGTTTGGACTCGAGCTGCGTTCGACGGAGTCCATCTGCGTCGCTATCCGGAACCATCATGCCGAGGTGCTGCAGTGGTTTCTTAAGAATGGGCTTGGAGTCACGGACCCAGAGTTGCTCGAATTTGCACTTCAAAGCCGATGTCTGGAAGCAGCTGATTGTTTGTTAGAGCACGGATATGATTTGAGCTCTGTCAAGTTGATCGACAATTGTTGGAACGTACCGACACTGCGGTGGATGGTTGAGCACGGATCACCGCTGGACCTCGAAGCAGCACACGAGATCGTTTTTAGGAACCGCCACATTGAGATTGCTGGGTGGGTAGCGGAGGAAGACCGGGGACGCCTCGTGCTTGAGGCGCTGTATAAAGATGATCGAGAAGTGCTGTGGTGGATTCTGGTGCGTACGACGTTTCAAGGCGACAGCGTACAACGGAAGATTCGTAATTTTATCACGTACAGTCCGAAGGAAATTCAGCTTTGGATAGATGAGAATTTACGCGACGTGGATGCTTGTAGTTGGTGTTTTTTTCGGCATTGACCAAGCGACCGAAGGAGGAGAGGAAGAATACAAGCTTCTCCACTGCTTCGAAGCGAGCTCGTAGCGACGGAGTCGAGCCACGGGCACGCTGTGAGTTTGCTGGAGTTGATCAAAATTGCTGGGGAACTAAGGAACGAGCTGGCGCAGGCCGACTCTTGATTTACCACAGAGCGGCGTTGGTTCTGGATATCCTCAAATCGAGATCGCCTGTTAGGTAGCCGAGGACGAGCGAGCACTTACCCTTGCTTGAAGCACCGAGCAGAAATGATCGAAAGGTGGGTTCTTGCGCGGACAAAGTTTCTCGACAAAAGGGCTCAAAAGGACGTTCGTGACGCCATGCGATGCTGTTCCGCCGTGACATGTGGAATCTTGCTGTTGGTGCCATTTCACATCGCGAAATGAAGACGAAAAAGATTTACTAATCACTTAGCGAAGCCGTTGCGAGGCGTGAGGATCACCAGGTCGTTTTCTCTGGTTCGAGGTATTATTATCGAGCGCGTAGACTTGACCAGCTATCTTGGAGGACACCCGCCCGTGAGCATGCAAGGCACAGCTCCAGCTAAACTAACCACCATTACGTAGTTGAGTACAGCGGTAAACTTACACAGTACACATTTTAGTTCATCCTTAGTTATTTCATTGCAATGGTACCATTGGAGAACGGTGTTTCAACCAGCGCTCGACAGAATCATTAGTGTATTAGGTTTTAACCTCAGCTTATTGGGTTTGTCAAGAATATCGATGTGGGTCTTGCAATAAGCACCCGCAGTCTCCTGCGCCTTGTCTCGTCGGTCCCCTTATCTCGCTTCTTGGTCGAAGTGAAGAACCACCAACGAGAGACCTCCATTTCTCCGATGTTCTCCTTAATCCACTGCTGGATATCCTCCCCGCAGCGCTGGATAGCGCTTCCTTGAATGCTCTCATTTTGAAAGCAGGGATCGGAAAATAAAAATTGATATTGTAAAATTGTAATATTGTTGGGCATCAATACAAGGCCGTGCTCTGCCCGGAACAGCTCTGGATTTTACGTCGCTCTTGGGCATATAAGTTAGTGTTCTGCGGCATCTTGTTTCTACGTGCCAATGGCAGAAAGGAGTAGAGATATGGCATTGGCTGAGGGTAACCACTATTAGTTGAATTAACGGATTTATACGAATAGTGGCCGTTCTTCAATTCACTAGAGGTTTGGGCTGGTAGTGCATTTTTCAAGTACTTCAGTTCTGACATCTTTAAGTGCAATTTGAAATAATAGGACGAAGGAACAACATAGTCTCTCCCTTTAGCCACAAGCGAAACGACTAAGTATTCACAGAGCTAGAGGTGTTGATTACCGGACGTACTGCTGCGGTACTAGGGCTTCACGTAGGCTAGGATAGGTAAATGACAGTATTTTGTTTTTCAGAAAGCCGTTGCACATACATACTACCTGACAGTAGCCGAAAAAAAACTAAAACATCACTCAAACCAACGCTTACTGATTCTCCACCATATCATCGTCCATAATAAAACACAACCTGCTAAACATGAATTCAATCAGCTGGGCAACGTTAATGGTGATCATGCAGTAAGGAGATCGCTAACTGAGTAAGATGGGATCTGTACTTCCAGCCGGCCGATCAAGTGCACGAATTAAGACCGTTTGATACTGAATAGGAAGGTACAAAAAATCATTTGGTTATACTTCGGTAGTGTGACCCGTACGACCCAAGGGCATCTCCTGAGCCTGCTTCGCAGCCGCAGCATCTGCCCAGAATTTGCACCGCTATTAGTAAGAAGAAACTGAATTACAACATAACACACGGGAAGTTGGGGATTGTAGCAAGCTAGCCGACCCCGACGATCTTAACGATGTCGATGTCGTCTACGTAGATGTAGCCGCGATTTTGACGATTCCTGTCGAGTTGAACGGGTACCGAGCCCCATCAACTTACTGGAACGCGTTCTCGAGACACGGCATCACCTCACGGCTCCGGTGCTGAAGCTGCATGCGCACGAGGCCTGAGTCGTATGACCTCTGGGTCTTCACTAATGATGCCGGACATAATGGCTCTTGCCACAGCCATAGCTAATCATGTAGCTGCCAGTGGCCGATGCTTTCGTCGTAATGCCTAACTAATAAGTCGTCACCGTTGAAGGCGGGATCCCGTCGGCATGTTGTTGGAAAAAATCCGATGGATGTCGCTTGAGTGGCAGATAAACTATCTATCACAGGTATATATACTTGATTAAAGGGTATGTAAAATAATAGATAATTTGACTTAATCTCAACCGGATGGGTCAACATAGCAGCATAATTTGATTAGATCGCAGGCTATCCAGTATAAAAGGTATGTTAGCTATAAACATTAGCAGCGCTCAAACCCATATTTAGCAGGTATTTGATGTGAGAATAATGGCACCTCAGTGGCCTTCACCCATGGACTCTGGATAAAATCCAGAGAATTGTATTGTAGCGATGTCATCAATATCCACTATTTATTGTCAATATTGTTCAGGAAGAAAAACTGCCTCTTACAATATTAAAGAGCACCATAAGCTAGTTTTCCTCTCCTTTTTCTGTGGCTGTTGCCTATTGAATACGGCACTTCTGACAGCCTTAATAGCACTTCGCTGGTCATCAGACCCCAATCCATCGTCAGTACTTAATCGAGTCTCAGTTTTTTTTCACGTTTCGCGTCGAGGGGTCGATGGCGCTGAACAACAGAATTAAGTATACGTAGACTTGCTCTCTTATCGAGCTATGGTTTTCTCCATGAGAGTATCCTTGAGGTCCGCAGGGCTGCACTTCTGTTTTCTTTACAGCCACGTAATGGCACCAACGTGTATACGTAATTTGAGCAGATACTGCGACTACGTGCGAAAAGACTTCGTATGCGTAAGAGGGGAGACACTTAGACCTCAGAGCTGCAGCGTTACTGCGGTACCTACGTCGGTGATAATAACTTGGCTTGTGTCCTTGGCAACAGACGTCATGAAAGAGGGAGAGGTACCCCAACCGAGTCTCCAACATTGCTCGTCGATGCTTCTGACTGGTCACTTTCGCTTTAGACACTAGGAAGACCGTCAATCATGTTCGGACACGTACAGTTAGGGGTAAAGACTCACGAACCATTGGGGATAAGTGCCATGACGATTCATGCTAACATTACTCAACGTACTCATATACTCTGGTACAGTACAATATATCGCCATACTAAAGGCAAGTATAGCAATATATTGGGGCAAATATTGATATTGGTACAATATTGATTGTGATGACTGCCTCGCCGACAATCAATATCCAATATATATTGTCCGATCCCTGTTTTGAAAGTTCGTATGCGTGAGAATCCACCATAGAACTTCTCGATCATTTTTGTCCAGTGCCTCAAGCACAAGCTGTCTTCGGACGGCTTCAGCTACCCACCAGGCGATTTCGATATTGCGGCGCCCAAAAATCAGTGTTGTTGCTGTTGGCAAGTCAAGCGGAGGACCATGCTCCACCAACCACCGCAATATCGGCATGTTCCTTATTTTCCCAGCAATATTGGCCAAAGCAAGCGAGTTCACACCGTACCCGTGCTCCGAAAGCCAGCGAACAGCTTCCAGTTGGCCGCTTTTGACTGCTAACTCGAGCAGGTCTGGATCTGAAATCTCAAACCCATTCTCGGAAAACCAGCGCAACACCTTCACGCCGCCGCGGCTGACAGCATCGCGAATTGGGACTGTCGATCGCAACTCGATTCCAAACTGATTCACCCAGTCCAGTACTGCAATGTTGCCTCTACTGAACGCGGTCCACGCTAAACATCCCAAACAACCTCGAACAAAATCCGGACGCTGCTCGAAAACCGTCTGCAACATCGTCAATTGATCGCTAGTCGCTGGGTTTGAACGTCGCTTTCCTAGGACATCGGGGCTGAAGTGCACAGTATTTGGATACTTCTAGCTTTATCCATTGAGAATCCTTCCCGAAATCGACGCTCCAATCGAGCAACAGATGAAGAGTTCTGCATGCTGCAGACTGTCTTCGAACTGCGTCCGTATTTCCTCCACGATTGTTTACGGTGCCTAGCGAAGATTGCATGTAGTGTGGGCAACACCGCAATCCTGGACTGGGTGAGTCAGTTCGGAATCGAGCTGCGCTCGACACAGCCCATCCGTGAGGCTGTGAGTCGCGGCGACGTGAAGTTGCTGCAGTGGTTTTTCGAGAATGAGTTTGAGGTTACAAATCCAAAGTTGCTCGAACTGGCGGTTCAAGGCAGCCAGCTGGAGGTAGTACGTTGGTTGTCAACGCATGGGTATACGGTAAACTCGCTTGCATTGACCAGGATTGCTGGGGAAGAAATGTACAGCCGATACACGGACACACCGGTATTGCGGTGGGTGGTCGAAAATGGACCACCGCTGGACTTGCCAACAGCAACAGCGTTGGTTTTGGAATACCGCCACATCGAGATCGCGTGGTGGGCTTCTGAAGATATTCGAAAGCACCTCGTGCTTAAGGCACTGGAGACAGATGATCGAAGAGTTGTATGGTGGAATCTTGCACGCACGCATTTTCAAGACGAAGGCACGCAACAGAGCATCCGTGAGGCCATTCAGTGCTGCCAAGGATATACGAAACAATGGTTTGAGAAAAATATGAGAGAAGTCGTGGGCTGCAGTTGGTATTTCTTGACATCCATCCATCAAGCGTTGCGAGGCGTGAGGTGAAAGGGTCACCAAAACATTTCCTTTGTTGTGGTTATTACTTCAAAGTATTTCGTAGTACATGTAGGATATTTTTTACGTAACTTTCTTCTCGCTCTGTCTCTTAATTGCTGCTGAGAAGCACCAACATCAAGCCTCCACCCTCCACCCATATTTTCCTCAATCCCCATTGCTTAATATTCATCAAATAGCGCTGTATGGCATATCAGATGTTCCGTGAACGCTTTCGTTTTGAAACATCGTGCGTGCAAGAATCCACCATTAAACTTTTCTCGTGTACAAGGTGACTTCGGTCGATCTTCAGCTACCCACCAGGCGATTTCGATACTGCGGCACTCGAAAATCAACGCTGTTCCGGTTAAGAGGGATGTCCAAATAAAAAAACACTTACTTTTGGTGGCCGACTTATTTTAAAAAACGATAGATAAAAAAGCAGGTGCCTGATTTGCCAACTTAAAAGTCATTTGAAAAGAAGTAGGTCTGGGACCTGTTTTTGCCGGGAGATCTGACTTTTTTCTTTGAAAAAGCAGTATCGAGCAGCACCACAATGGCGCGTAGCAGAGCGCGCTCAGACGACGATGAACCTGACGTCATGGACGTCGGCAGCATCAGCTCAGGAGTGACAGACGTCACGCTGGCGGCCACGGCTGCCGCAGTGGAGGTAGAAGACGCACTTCTGGCTAAAGACGGTGTTGCTTTCAGCCCACAATAGCGGTATGTTGCCTCCCAACAGGTCAGTGCTAGTGGAGTTGGGTTTGCGCGGTTGCCTGAAGCTTTGCAGGGGAACGTTCCTGCTGCTACAGGCGTCGACCGTGGGCATGCCGCACACGAGCGGGACGTTGCTGCAGCCCACGAGCTTGACGGTGAGAGCCGGCACGGTGCTCCCCGACAAGATGTTGTAGCTGCTCAGCGAAATTTGACAGAATCAGCTTGTTCTTGAAACGCGCTTCAATTGCCAAAGCCGTCAGCTGGATTGTCCACTGCATGCTCTGCACTTCCTTCACCTTCGCCTTTGACGCCGTAGACTTCTTTGAGCTTTGCTTACTTGCATTGGGCTATGTGGTGGCGGCGCCATCTGCGTCCACTGTGTCACCCGACGTCGGCTTCGTCTTCACCTTGGTGGTCTTGCGAGTGGAGTTCTTCGGGTCGGACTGGTTACGCCGACTGTTGGCCTTCTTCTTGGCGGCTCTGCGCCCAGTTGCTTTGGCCGTGATGCTGCAACGTGGCCGGTAGCTGGGACGGCAATCGCACCAAGTACGGTTTCTTCCTGCGGAGATGGTGTGTGACGTGAGACTCTCGTTCTCTTCAAGGGGGGCTCACGAAGCCCAGGCGTTCCAGTGCTTGACGGTGAATTATCAGAAGACTCCGTTTTGCGAGTTTCCCTCTTCTTGGTACTCGGTGTTGTAGGCCGGTAGTCCTGCTGACGCTGGTGGCTTTGTCGTCCCGACTAGGCCGGATCTAGTTGCTTGAGCCTTCCGGGTTGGCATAATGAGGCTGTGCGCGTCGCCTTCGGCTTCTACTGCGAGCTGAAGTGGCCGCCACCGCAGTCGGTAGGCAACAGGCAACACCCGCACTCCGAGGAAACAACCTCTCTAAAAGAATGTTGCAGTATGATATTCCGTAGGTTACAGCGAAAAAGTCGGTTGGATGACTTTTACCAGGCTTGGACATAACGCCGACTTGTTTTGCTTTCTTTTTCACTGTGACTGAAGAAGTCAGCCAGCCAATAAGCTATCACTTTTTTTATCTGGACATCCCTCTAAGAAGCCAAAAGTCGGTCTATGCCCAACCAGCCACCGCTATACCGGCGCGTTCCCTATTTCCCCCGCAAGTTTGACTATATCAAGCTCACATCATACCCGTGTTCCAAAACTGCTTCCAGTTGAGCGCCGGGATTTGTAATCTCAAGAAAAACCAGCGTAACACCTTCACGCTGCCACGTCACGAGTTGGGTGTCAACTGCAACTCAATTCCAAACTGGTTCACCCAGTCCAGTATTGCAATACTACATACTTCTGTCCACGTTCTCCATCTCAAGCGAGTCGGAGCCTGCGGTCATTGCTACTACAGGGCAAGCTATCTCAACTAAAATCTGGACGCTGCTCTGCAATATTGTCAGATGCCAAAGTGGCACCTTACTTGGATATTTCTCCATTGTTTCGCCAAGATGGTCGTGTCTGCCCATTACTCTTTAGCAATACTATCCTTGTTGGTCTCTTGAGTATGTTAGCAGCACGCTTGAGCCAAGGGCGGTTCAAGGGAAAGGATCAAGACAATAATGTTGTGTAACATGCAGTTCCACGGACGTGTTGTCTTCTTGATGAAGAAAACCAACAATGAGTGGCTAAGTGCTCCTACTGAAATGGCAGCAGCGGCTACACGACGTTTTGTTTCGAACTGTTGCACGATGTGGACACTTGGAAGTTCTGAAATGGGTCCACACCCATTATCCACAATGAACCGAGCAGCTCAAAATGGTCATCTCACCGTTGTGTGGTGGCTGGATGATAATCGCCCGAATGATGAACAACGGATGCAATGCACGTTGGAGGCCACCTTGACGTCTTCCTGTATCTACTCGAGCACAGAACGGATGATACCACGGCATCAAGGTTGATTCTGGAATATCAAATCAAGAACGCTAAATGGGTAGCTAAAGACGACTCTTGTTTGAATCGCTGAGCAGAAGTGATCGAGAGGTTCTATGGTAGGATTCTTGCGCGGGCTAACTTTCTCTACAGCGCTACGGTATTTGTGATTATTGCAATTTTTCAAGTCCCAGAGACTCAGTTCAATAGCCCCCCACACCCCTCCACCCATCCACACATACATACAAAAAGAGTGATTAGAGCGGCGATACCATATTTACCCGAAAAAACTATGTCATTCAACTCAATCAATCATGAAGATATGTACTTACATCGAGAATGTTGATTTTAGAAGTCATATTGTAGGGTCATGAAAGAGCTGGAGACGATTGAACAAAGCCGACTTGTACTGTGTCGCCATTCACTAAGCCTCAGTTCCAGCTGCTATGAAGAAGAGCCTGTGCATCCGCCAAGCCACGCGATTCGTGTGTACGAACCGTCTCCCAGCAGTGGGAGGTTCGTGTGGTGTAGTGATTTGGCGGTAAACGAGAATCGAGCTGACGACCAAGCTTCAGTGGCGACCCGAGTCGTCGGGACATGTTCAGCAATGTTCGGCGGATGCTGATTGGCCATTCTGGACCGGTGCCGAAGACTCGTCGACACCCAAGTTCGAGATCCAGGACTTCAAGTACGATCCGAACCTACAGCGAACTTTGACCCGAGATCTGCACTTAAGACGACCGTTCGATCCCTGGCGACTGCTCCAAGTCAGGGAACCCCTTCATCGTCCAATAGAGCCATCGAGAGGCCTCTTGGGGCGTCGAGGGGGCTCTGAAGGGTCGGTGGTTACTTGGGAAGATCCAAAACGGACGCGTTTATACTAGATATTTGTATTGAACCATAGGAAAGAGAAGATAGAACAGATAAGCCCTTTGGGCAACAAGAACAGAACAGCTTTTCCTCCCAACCACTCAAGGAAGACGTCCGGGCTATCGGTGAGTTCCCGTAGCAATTGGATAAACCTGTTGGTAGGATTATGGCTGTCGGTGGACGCGCCTGCTAGTATCGTAGCGTGCGTTTACCCGTGGTCAGGCCAAGAGAAGAGAAGAGGTGGCCGTGTATACGAAGGGCGAGTCATCGCCGTGTAGTGGAGGAGCAAGAGCGCACTCCATTTATCCTTCCCGCCGGAGTATAGCTCCGGCACCCTCGTATCAAGCCGTGACTGGCTGGGACCCTTCCTTCCTGAGGGCCTGCGAGGTTTATATTGTGTGTGAGAGCGTGCCAGCCTTTGCTCGTGGCTGGTGACGCTGGGGTTTCCGTCAGTTGACTAAGCGGAAACACGGTGCACAGAGGAAACATCAACCCGGTGCAAGGGAAAGCTCCTGGGCCTTCCGGTTCTAACCCTAACAAGCCCATTGAGTCATCGGGACTTGGTGGGTGTTGTTGGTGGGGAAAGTGTGATGTTATATAATTTAGTGCGTGTTCCTACACGACATTCGCTTCCGCATGTGATCGAACGCATTGATGACTATTTGAGTGGGAGTTTGAGCTCACAGTTCCTCTACGCAGCATGCGAGGGCGGCGCCTCCGAGCCCACTTTGGACTATATCCTAGCGAAAACAGCACCTATTTGGAAGGAAGCAGTACAGGCCGCCGTACGAGGCGGATACACGCACGTACTTCGCTGGATGACTGGAAGCGAGGACGTCCGCGGACCTTGGAAAGCAGATTTCGACAACATGTTGGAGCTGGCAGCAACTCACGGGAATCTCGATGTTGTCCAATGGTTATTTGAGCGGGGAATGGACTGGCACTCGCTCTGGAAGATCGACAAGTCGTCAGCTGGGTACATTGAGAAGAATTGGCTGTTTGAACACTGTACGGCAGGTGCATTGAATAAGTCAGCGGAACAAGGACACTTCGAGGTGGTCAAGTGGATTTATGTCAATAGAACGGATACTTGCAGCGACGGTAGTCCAGCAAACCAAGCTGATCGCGCAGTGGTTGCATGGCGTGAAAAGAGAGACGTGTCTTGCTCCTGCCGTTGACATTGCAGCTCAGAGTGGATACCTTGAAGTGCTGCAATGGCTCCACTCGAATAACCTGTTAATGTGCACAACGGCTGCTATGAACAAAGCGGCCGAGAATGGGCATTTCGAGGTTGTCAAATGGCTACATCGCGTTTGCCACGGGTGTTGTTCTCCCATGGCCCTGTATGTAGCGGTCAACAATGGCCACCTTGAACTGGTCCAGTGGCTTTATGAACATGTTTACATCAAATGTCATCGCTACGTACCATACATGGATGCAGTTACTGCGGCTGAACTTGGGCACTTGGACGTGGTAAAATGGGTGCACGAACACTTCCCGGGGTCGTTCAGTCAGCATGAAATGGACGCTGCGGCGGAAAATGGACACATGGATGTGATCACGTGGCTGCACGAGAATCGAAGGGAGGGGTGCTCCGAGATGGCTCCGTTTTACGCAGCACGGTATGGACACTTCAAAGTCCTAAAATGGTTCCACATGCATCACCCGGATACATTTGTCCAAGAGGTGATGGATCGAGCTGCACAAAATGGTCATCTCGATGTTGTGTGGTGGCTGCAGAAGAATCGCCCCGAAGGATGTACAACGGATGCAATGGACTTCGCTGCTGATCGAGGCCACCTCGACGTCTTTCTGTATCTACTCGAGCATAGGAGGGAAGGCTTCTCAAAAGGTAAAATGGATGAAGCGAGAAGTATCCAAGTAATGTGCCACTTCAGCCCCGATGTCCTAGGAAAGCGACGTTCAAACCCAACGACTAGCGATCAATTGACGATGCTGCAGACGGTTTTCGAGCAGCGTCCGGATTTTGTTCGAGGTTGTTTGGGATGTTTAGCGTGGACCGCGTTCAGTAGAGGCAACATTGCAGTACTGGACTGGGTGAATCAGTTTGGAATCGAGTTGCGATCGACAGTCCCAATTCGCGATGCTGTCAGCCGCGGCGGCGTGAAGGTGTTGCGCTGGTTTTCCGAGAATGGGTTTGAGATTTCAGATCCAGACCTGCTCGAGTTAGCAGTCAAAAGCGGCCAACTGGAAGCTGTTCGCTGGCTTTCGGAGCACGGATACGGTGTGAACTCGCTTGCTTTGGCCAATATTGCTGGGAAAATAAGGAACGTGCCGATATTGCGGTGGTTAGTGGAGCATGGACCGCCGCTCGACTTGGCAACAGCGACATTGTTAATCTGGCAATATCGCCAGGTAGAAATCGCTTGGTGGGTATCTGAGGACGTCCGGAAACACGTCGTGTTTGAGGCACTACAGAAAAATGACAGAAGAGTTTTACGGTGGATTCTTGCGCGTACCACATTTCAAGATGAAAGCGCGCAGTGGGATATCCGTGCTGCTATCCAAAGCTGTTCGACGGATATGCAGCGGTGGCTTGAGGAAGATATGAGTGAAGTGGGGGCCTGTCGTTGGTGCTTTCCTACCAAGATGAGTATTGGCGGATACGAGGAGACGGCTCTGCCAAATTCCAAGCAAAGACGGTTGCAGTGAAGTAGTATAATTCACACTGCTGTGGTTGCACCACTGACGGATTGAATGAACATGACGATCCGATTCACTGAAAAACTTCTGAGTTGCCACATCTGAATTTTCTCGGTAGCCATGAAGTAGCCGCTGGCGTCCTGCGTCCGCACAGCCACATTTGTCGTGTACAAATACCGTCTCCCCGCTCCATCGCACGAACACATGAAAAGGTTGTTCAGTTGCAGCCATTTAAGTGCCCATTCTGGGCTGCCTTGTCAATGGCTTCAGCTGAGCACACTACTCCTTTGACGGTATGAAGCCACTGCGCGATAGACACTTCTTCACAGCTTTGCTCATCGCACTACAGCCCGCGCTGCACTCGAGTATTATCGAGCCACTTGACAACCTCGAAATGTCCGTGCTCCGCTGCCAGATCCAACGCCTCACCCGTGCAATGACCACTCTTCTCGGTGTAACCAGCCCAAAGGGGGCCAGTCTTCCTAAGAACGTACTCCAAGGTGTGTTGCGACGCGCCCGCCCCGCAAGCAGCGGTGAAAGTTTCATGACTCAAACCCCCCAGTCCCATGCAACGCAGTACATGCGGAAGCCACACTTGAAGGTGGTGAAATGGCTACATCAAGTTCATGTTGTTTCTACACAAGTTTTGCGGAAAGTGGTCAACAGTGGAGGTCTCGAGCTTGTCGAGTGGGTTTAAGAAAGCGTGCACAATAAGTGACAGCATGGCATACGTGTGGATGCTACAACGGCGGCTAAAGATGGTCGCCTCTCCAATGCGCTGTCAGTGACGGTAATGTGAAGATGTTGCAGTGGTTCGTCGAGCATAGATTTGCGGTTTCAGACCCGACGTTGCTTGTACAGGCCGTTGAAAAAGGTCATCTCGAAGTAGTTCGTTGGTTATCGGTGCACGGCTATGAGGAGAACTCACTGGAGTTGGTGAAGATCGCCGGAGGGAAATACATCACCCCCGAGAGTATTCGACTATTGCGGTGGTTGGTTCAACGTGGACCGCCGCTCGACATGTCAGCAGCAAGAACGTTGGTCTTGGAATACCGCTACATTGAGATCGCTCGGTGGGTATCTGAAGAGAATCGGAGGCACCTTGTGCTTGAAGCGCTGCAGAAAGATGGTCCTGGAGTTCTATGGTGGATACAAAGTTCCAAGACGAACGCGCGAGAAGGTGCATCAATGACGCCATCGAGCGCTGTCCGAAGGATACTAAGCAGTGGATTGACGAGCATATGAGGGAATTGGAGGATTGTCGTTGGTGTTTCTCGACATCAACCAAGAGGCGCAGTGAGGGAACGGGGGAGACAGGTTTCTCCAGTTCCAGGCGGAGGCGTTTGAGCTGCGAAAAGCTGTCTAGGTTAAAGTGTTAAAGGGGCTTCAGAAGCAGCACCAGCAATCGAACGGGCAGTCCTTGGTGTTGCCACCATTGCCGATCTGCAGCGAGGCCTCCGTGTAAATGGGCAGTCCGTCCTCATCGTAACGAACTAAAGACGCATCAATAAAAACAAAGGTTAGCCGGACGAAGCTCCATAGCCATCAACCACGTTGAAGCCATGGACTTACCAGGTCGCGGGTCCGGATTGAGGCCGACAGCGGTCGAGTTGGTATCTGTGCTCCAGCAAACAATCCAAATCAGTCAGAGCTCCCAATGTTTTATCTCCCAAAAGTGATAACGCGACGTACTCTGCGCCTCGAGCTTCTTGATCTGCTCGTGCAGTCGCTCCTTCTCCTTCTTCTCGCGGCGCTCCTCCTCCTCCTCGGCGAGCTTCTGCTGCTCCTCTGCGATGCTCTTCTTCTGCTTCTCCGTCTTCAAGGACGCAAACAGGTCGTCGATCTCGCTGGCTTTGGCCTTGTTGGCCTCCTTCTTGTCCGCGTCATTGGCTGCAGAGGTCGCAGTTGCAGTGCTTTTGTTCTTGTTTTTCTTCTTTTTCTTCTTCTTCACAGCGCTCGAAGCGTCGGCAGCAGCAGCTGACTCCACTGTATTTTTCACCGTTGGTTGCTCGGTCTTCTTGGTGTTGCTGGCAGCCGCCGCGTCAGTCGACAGCGTCTTGGCAAAGGAGAACTTGGGCTTCTTCTTGGCCTTGGGCTCGGACTGCTCGGGCGCAGGCTTCACATCGGCCTATTGGGCCGCAATGCATTGCAAATACACAGATAAATGTGAGTATACAGATTGTATCATTGTAGTGGCGGGCGTTCGCGCGCACACGTACAGCGCTGGCGGCTTGAGCGCGACTTCGCTTCTTCTTGTTGGCCATCGGTGTTTGGTTAGGAAAGTGCTCCGCTGCTTTTTTCTGTGACGACCAAAACTATAGAGCTGGACTAACTCGTAAATAGCAGGACTAAAGACTATAAAATGAGGTTAGACCAAATCACAGATAGCAGGACTAAAGACTAAAGCCTAAAAATACAGTAGGGAGATCGGACCAAATCGCAATTTGACTACCGAAGTCGTCCTTCCGACGTTCGTGCGTCGTGCGTGTCAAGTTGAAAGCCGATTGCATTGAAGGTCATTCATGAGCTTTCCTTTCGCTCGCGTTGACTATCAGCAGTCTCTCCATTAATCAGCTCACCTACTTCAATTAGCGCCGGGTGTCCCCAGCGCAAGCCTAGCAGCAACCGCTCTTCTTCTTCTTTTTCTGGCTCTCGGTCGTGTTCTCAGCCGTGATGGCGATGCTGTTGCCCGTGGGGAGACTCGCGGTCGCGTTCTCCTCCGCCTGGATCGTCTTGCGACTCATGAGCTTGTAGATCTCGGTCAGGATGCGCTGGAAGGCCGTGTCCACGCCCGTGGCTTCCAGAGCCGACGTCTCGATGAACGCCAGGTTGTTCTTCTCCGCGAACGCCATGGCCTCCTCGGTCGACACTGCGCGCAGATGGCGCAGGTCGCTCTTGTTGCCCACCAGCATGATCACCGTGTTGGCGTCCGCATGGTCCCGCAGCTCCTTCAGCCAGCGCTCCACGTTCTCGAACGTACCGTGCTTGGTAATGTCATACACCAGCAGCGCGCCTACTGCACCGCGGTAGTATCTATCATGCACAATAATAAACAACGCAATAATTAGCCTTGATCCATTGCCCACTCCAATGTAGCCTGAGTAGGGGTGAACGTACGCGCTGGTGATTGCTCTATATCGCTCCTGGCCCGCCGTGTCCCAGATCTGCGCCTTGATGGTCTTGCCCTCGGCCACTATGGACTTGGTGGCGAACTCGACGCCGATGGTGCTCTTGGACTCGAGGTTGAACTCGTTGCGCGTGAAGCGGCTCAGCAGGTTCGACTTGCCCACGCCCGAGTCGCCGATGAGCACGATCTTGAACAGGTAGTCGTACTCGTCCTCGCGGGGCGACGCCATGCCTGTCTACAGTGCTGTGGATACGTGTGTGTGTGCTGCTGCGCTCGAAGGAGTTCTTCCTCCCTGTTATCTCTTCTCGTCTTCTGGCTCTGGCCTTTGTCGTTACGGAGCGGAGGCGAGCGTCGGTTAAGCCATCTGGTCGTGGGTTTGTGATGTATCTAACACATTCGTGTGGTGCACACAAACAGTATATAATTTTGTGTGGCGGACACAAAACGCACAAGAGCAAAGCAATGGTGGACGCCCCACTTTCTGATTGTGATACCGGTAGCGAGGAGAAGCGAAGACCATGGCGACCGAGCTGTTTGAGGATATCTTCGAGGTGCGGCAGCTGAACCCGGATGGCAAGAAGTTCGACAAAGGTGCGTGCAAGACGCTGCTCCATGCGCTGGCGCTGTGTGCTGCTACGTTAAGTGGGAGAGGAGACTGAATGAACTAACTGGACTATTGCTCATTGGCACAGTGACCCGCGTGGTGTGCAAGGGTGTGTCGTACGAGCTGGAGCTGACGCTGGACATCAACTCAGAGGTCTACCGTCTGCGCCAGAACGAGAAGTTCACGCTGGCGCTCGTCAGCACGCTGGACCTGGAGGGCAAGCCGGACGACGGCATGTTCAACCAGTCGGGCAAGGTGTGTACTGTGCATTGCTGCTGCAGTTGGTGAGGGAATTGTGCTGATGTAGCTATGGTGTTGCTGTAGCCCACGCTGCTGGACCGTTACGACTACGGCATGTACGGCAAGGTGTTCCAGTACGACCACGAGGGCGGCAACATGGTGGCCATCTACGCCAGCTTCGGCGGCCTGCTCATGTGCCTGCGCGGCGAGCAGCGCCACCTGCACATGATTCACAACGACACACGGATCTACTGCCTGCTCCGGAAACAGTAAACAGGTTGTGGGGAGCTCAGCTCGGCGTGTCGTCTTCCATGCGACGGGCTAGCAGCCAGCACACGCAGCGGAACTGCCCCAGCGTGGCGAAGTATGTGAAGAGACACACACCAATTGACGACTCCGTGTGAAGCACGAATACTCGTATAGACAGCGCGCGGCTGGACGTGAAGAGGAGGAGAGGCTCTTGTTATGCGCCACGATCCATTCTGTGCCGCCACTCTAGCAAATACAACGTACTTTTGGCCTTTTATATTAAAGAGGTGTTTCCTTTTCTGCTTCGTAGTGTCACGGCAGTGCAACTTCAAGCAAGCAGCACTAGATGAAGAAGTTCTGTCATCCAGTCTGTGCTGCAGGCAGCGCAGCTTACTTGTCCTCCTTGGCAAGCTCGCGCATTTTCTTGTAGTAATCCTCGCGAGTCACGGCCTGCGGCGGGTACTGGATGTACCGCCACTACAATAAAACAGACATTAGCATGCTATCATACAGTACACGGAAGCAGCAGGCCTGGCTCACCCTGTCGATGATGAAGTTGATGCAGTCGGGCTGCGCGTAGATGCAGGTGGCGACGACGGGGACTGCAGGCGACACAGGAGTGCACTCATTAGCACGTTGTATCCATCATCAACATCGTTCGCTACAAACGGCGGACAACGCACTGGTGATGTACACGCCGATGCGCGCGATCTCCCACTTGGCACTCGGCATTCTCGCTCGCTACTGCTGGTCTCCTCCGTCTGCAGGTCTCGTTCCGGTTGTGGGGTTCTCGGTCGACCTCGCTTACACGTACAGTATGCACTTGCTTGATAGGATTATCAGTAGTTTATTATTTTCTACAGGTTGATTATATTTTACAGTAATTCGTGAGCATATCGGCTTAAAATCTGTACTCTTTACAGAGGCTATACGTTTAAAGCGTTACGACCGATACACTGAGCTCGACTGTATACTCGGTAAACGTCGGTATTACGGTTGCAGGTTTTATGAAGAGAAGTGGTCGCTCGAATGTTGCGCCAAGCGGAGCCGTTACCGTGTCGACGTTGAAGTGCGCCCCATTCGCCTTCAAGAGACGCAGAGCAACCATGGCGACCATCAAGCAGCGAGCAGCGCCCTACGCTCCCTCTACGCCTCGCGGCAAAGAGGAGACAATTCCGAGTCCGGAAGACGATGATGACCCGACGCAGACGCACGCGTATCGACGAGGCAGCCCCGTCAAGGCGCGATCTTCCAGCGGCGTCGCGTTGCTGAGCAATGACGACGAGCGCGCCGACCCCGGAGACGACGAAGGCGACGACCTCGTGGACGATCTGGACGAGGCTGCAGCCTACGCGGCGTTCCTGCAGGAGCAGGCGGAGATGCGCGCGCGCTTCACCTTCAAGGACGAGACGCGCAAGACGCTCGGCGACAAGTTCATCGCCGCGATGCGTCGGAAGCGCCGCATGCTCGGGCGCAACGAGAACCTGCGCTTCCGCGAGCTGTACAAGCCACCGGAGCCCATCGCAGTGATGCTAGTAGTCGTGGTGGCCACAGCGGTGACGCTGATCGTGACCAAGTCCTGGCCGTTCTACTAGAGCACGTGGTCGTACAGTAGTAGATCGATCGCAGCCTCACTTTAGCAATAGGAGAAGAATAGATTATGCATTTTGGTTGGATGGTGCTCGAGTGTGTAAGTATTGCTGGTGTTAGCCCATTAGATCTTCTTGCTGCGACGCTTGAGCAGAATTTACAAAGATGACGACGCGGCTGGAGGATTTGGGGGTGTCGGTGGAAGAGCTGGGCTGCGGCCGCTTGGAGGCGGGATCGCCGCGCGATACGGTAGCGTGGACGCCACTGCAGTACGCATGTGCGCTGGGAGATGCGGAGCTTGTGTCGGAGCTGATAGCTGCGAACCCTGAGTCTGCGAATGCTCTGGGCAATGTAAGTCGTTTCTTAGGTCGGTGGCTCCGCAGTAGTTCCAATGACCATTAACTTCCGGAGCTTGTGTCTAGACGAAGTACGCGTACTCGCCGCTGCATATTGCTGTGCGCTTTGAGCACGAAGCAATCGTCAAGCTACTGCTAGCAGCAACTCCGGCTATGAAAGTGAATGCAGTCGATCTACAGGTACGTACGGCATTATAAGAGGTCTGGCCTTACCATGTTTAAACGGTTTGGGTCTGAATTTTGCAGATTGGCTGCACACCACTGCACTTGGCAGTTCTGCAGGGTAACAGAGCCATCGTGAAGCTCTTGCTGGAAGATGCCGACATCCAACAGCTCGAGTCCAAGGTATGGATACAGCGCTGAAAATCCTGCTACAGTTTGCTGATCGTATGTGTTTTGGCATGAAGAATGGTACGACACCGGTTGACTTGGCTACGGAGCTGGAGCGTGACGACCTGAAATCGCTTCTAGTCGACCATGCTACTCGAGCTTCTGGTCGGGCTCAACTTGCGAGCTGGCTGGCCAGCATCGGGCTCGTGGAATATGCGCCAACATTCTTCGATGAGGGCTTTGACGATGCGAATTTCTTGCTTGGCACTGGTGGGCTTGATGTCAAGACGCTCGACGCCATGAATATCAAGAAAGCAGGCCATCGAGCCAAGCTGCAGAGCTTGTACCAGCTGAAGGATTTCTTACATGTCGAATCGGAAGGTGAGGAGGGATTTGAGGAATCAGAGGAGGGCAGCGGCTCGAGTGGAGATGACTCTGATCAAGTAGAATCCGAATCCGACTCTAGCAACGATGACTCTGGATCAGATGACCGTAGCTCCTAGTGCAAGTGATACGAAAAATCAGGCTCGAAGTTAAACAAATTGGTTCACGGGGGGTTAGAACAGCTGAATGGTGCTATCGCTATAGCTACGCAACTGGCCGAACGTTCAGGACCCTGAAAGCGTGCTGTTGATGGCGTTCACTGTGGTGTTGTAGAGTGCCGTCGGATCCGGCGGAGTGACCTCATCCGGCACGTAGAAGGTGGTGTCGTCGGGGTGGACAGACTTGTAGCCGACAATGCCAGCAATTCCGACGATCACGAGAAAAGTGAAGAGCAAAATGACTCGGTCTGTGGCCATTCGTCGCGCGAAAGAACGGATGAGCTTGTCAGCGCGCTGTAAACTGTCTTCGATGCCCATGACGGCGTCCGTGATCTCAACGATGTGCTCACGTTGGCCGCGCAGAACCTCCGCGGTCGCCGCTGCGACCTCTTTCGACTGCTCCACCATCTTCGCCGTGCTCATGAGACTCTGCTCTGTCTTGGATTGGATGTCCATAGTTTTATCGAGCAACTCCTTGTTTCCCAGCCCGTTTGTCCCGCGAGCTGCGGCGTTTGCTGCGGCTCGATCGCCGAACAGCCCATTGCGCTCCTGCTCAGCCTTGGCCCAACGGAATTCACTCGAGAGCTCTTCAACACGAGCACAATGCTCCTCGAATTTCTGTTGCACAAAGATAAAGGACGAAGTCAATAACACGGCGATGAAAATGGCTCTCAGCGGGCACCAACCTCGCGAAAGGCAGCAACTTGGTCACGCGGAGCTTGTCGTAGCGCCAGCTGGAATCCTTTCTTGAGCTCCATCATTTCCTTGAGCTTCACTTCAGCCATCGCGAGAATCTGCACAGTACCAAAGCGTTAACCTTCTTCGCGAAGCTTGTCACGGCCGCCACTCTGTGCCGTACCTCGGGGCGAACACCAGGCGGCGCCTTGGCCACTTTGCCCATGAGCTCATTGAGCTTCATGATCGCGTCGCTGAGGTCCGCATCGTAGTAACTAATCTCGGCCATCGCTGCCTTCTTGACGGACTTGAGACCCGCAGTCGGTCGGAAAGTACGCTTCTGCTCCTTTGGGCTTCTTTCGAGCCGAGCTACGAGTGTTGTTGCAGTATCGAGCCGCTTGTCGATCGGAACTTGCTGACCGAGGTTGCTTGTCCTGCTGTCCTGGCCTCCAAGTCCGTTTCAGCGCGCCATGCTATCGTGCGTTTCCACCGGTTTTTCTTGTCGAGCGCTTTCAATGTCTCCGACAGAAATAACGAGCTCTACTTTTCCACTCCACAACATTCACCTGCAACAACAGAACTCAATCAAAGCACACGCACTCCATCTCCCTGTTAGCAGCATCGCCACGCCGGCGCAGGAGACTAAGCTCGCTGAAGCGTCTAAGGTTACATTGTCATTCCGTCTCCGCGTCGGTTATCGCTGTCTGTCTGCCTCTCTCCTCTTCGAATCCCCGTCGACATCTTCCGCTCGCGTCTTCTCGCCTTGCACTTCGTCCGCCCGCAAGCCTCGCGCCAGCTCCGCTTCAAGCCGGCGCGCGCGCTCGCAGGCCCTCCATCCACCCTCCATCCTTCCCGTCTCTATGTATCCTCGGCCCAGATCCGATCGATCCGGGAGCGCAGGTCCTTCCTATAATTAAGGAGGGCAGCAACATGTAGTGGGGCCACCCCATTCGCTATTTAACAAACAAAAGCCGGCCAGCAAAGGGCCGCGTCGCTCGCTCCTTTCGCTGTGGGCTTAGAACGACGGCGGCGCCAGCTTCTGCTCGTCCAGCTCCGGGTTGCCCATCATGTCGCCGGCCATGCCCTGGTCGGGCTGCGGCGCGAACCACTCGTTGACCATGATGCTGACGCCCTCGATGGCGGCCAGCAGCACGCCTCCGATGAGCGCCTGTCCAGCGGCGGCGCGCGGGCCGGCGCGGGCTGCGAGGGCGCCGCCCGTGGCCGCGCCGGCCAGGATGGAGTTCCACGGGTCCTCCTTCCGTCGCAGCGCCTCGAAGGAGCAGTCGAAGCTCGAGAACAGCAGGCCCCACACGGCGAAGCCGCCCGCCAGCACGGGCGTGCGCATCTTGGCGTTGTAGATGGCGCCGCGCAGCCGCTGGCCCGACGGCGAGTTGCGCGCGCCCTTGAACGTGTACCAGCCGCTGCCGAACACGGCGCCCAGCACGAAACCTCCGCCCGCGTCCTCCACGATGCGGAAGGGACACGGCTCGCGCTCCATCTTGGTCGGCTACAGGTGCAGGCAGGTGCAGGAGGTCCTCGCTCGGGTGTTGACAGCTCTCGGCCGCAGGAATGTGTGAGAGAGCCCTCGCTACGCGCGCCAGCCAGACAACATCTTACCGGTATATCGGTGACTGCAAACGTATGTACCGGTTTAACGTCACTCGATCGAGGTATAATCCCCGATAAAGTGACGACCCCCCTCGAAAAATGCGGCCGCAGGGGAAGATTTCTTCGGGTCATAAAGATCGAGCCAACGTCTTCTTCTAGTTAGAGCTTACCCCTACCAAGCAGAGATGTCTCGCAGTATGCCGGAGGCCGTGGCGTGGACGACGAGCGGAGACGCCAAGCTGGGGCTGCGCGACGTGCAGGCGGCGGGTGTGCACGAGCAGGCGCGCGCCAACTGGGAGCCCTACGACTTCAACGGCGGCACCGTGCTGGCCATCGCGGGCGAGGACTTCGTGGTGGTGGCGGGCGACACGCGCCTGAGCACGGGCTACTCGGTGCTGTCCCGCGAGGAGAGCAAGCTGCACCAGCTGACGCCCACCTCGGTGCTGGGCTGCCCCGGGTCGCACAACGACATCATCCAGCTGCGCGGCGTGCTGAGCATCCGCGCGCAGATGTACCAGCACGACAACGAGACGGCCATGAGCTCGAGCGCCATGGCGCAGCTGCTGATGAACACGCTGTACTCGCGCCGCTTCTTCCCGTACTACGCCTTCTGCATCCTCTGCGGCATCGACGAGAACGGCAAGGGCGCCGTGTACACGTACGACGCCATCGGCTCGTACGACCGCGTCACGCGCGCGGCGCAGGGCAGCGGCGGCCACCTGATGATCCCGCTGCTGGACAACCTCGTGGAGCACGACACGCGCACGGACCCCAAGAAGACGCTGTCGCTGCAGGAGACCAAGGACATCATCAAGGACGCCTTCATTACGGCTGGAGAGGTGCGGTGCTGCAACCAACTGCTGGAGTTGCTGGTTTGAAGCGGATCTACTAACTGCCTACGTGTGTTTCTGGTTGCAGAGAGATATTTACACGGGCGACAGCGTGGAGATCTTGACCATTAAGGCTTCGGGCATTGCCAGGGAGGTGTTCGCGCTCAAGAAGGACTAGAGCTGCGCAGTCGTCTTCCTTCTTCCGTGCTAAAGTGGGGAGGAGGCCCGAGCTGAGGTCACTCGAGTTTCTCAGCTCTTCCCGTCTTTGAGTAAGTAGGCGCCACAATAACTACCACTACCGTCAATGACACCCCCTTCCTCCTCCAACTGTATTACTCTCCGTCGTTCCTACCGTCTCCATCTCCTTTACCACACCCTCCCAACGTTCTAACTCTCGCGGTTCTTGAGCGCCAGCTGACGCACCTTGCGCTTGTAGAGCTCCGGGTCGTTCTTGAGGTCCATGTACGGCTCGCGCTGCGCCGGGTCGGCCATGTTGGGCTGGTCCAGCAGGTCCTGCACGCCCTTGAGGATCTGCTTGATGGTCACGCTGGGCTTCCAGTCCTTGTCCTCGTTCAGGATGCTCAGGCAGACCGTGCCCGACGGGTACACGTTCGGGTGGTAGAGCGGCGGCGTGAACTTGACGAGCGGCGGCTTGCTCGGGTAGTCCTCGGAGAAGGCCAGCGACATCTTGAACACGCCGCCCTCCCAGTCCGTGCCGGCCTTGCCCGGGATGCCCGCGTGCCACATCATGAGGTTGAGCGAGCCGTCGTCGTTGGCGATGGGGCGCGCCCAGAAGCCCGCCGGGTGGTCTCGCCGCCAGTTCTTGCGCTCTTGCCGCAGCCGCTGCACCGCGATCGAGTCGTCACTCATGCTGCTGCACTATAATACTGTATAGCCTCCCGCCCTGTTGCGTCGTCAATAGAAATGTGCAGGTTCGCTGACCGACTTGGACGGCGTGTCCGGTGGAAACCGTCGCGTGTTGAAACGTAACGTGTGGAAGGGACGAGACACTTGTTTGGACAGTTTCATGCTGTGTACGTGGTGTGGCACGGGATGATGACTAATTACGGGGCGCTGTGAAAGGACGGCGTATCCATCAGTCAGGTAGACGTCGTCGTTAACCATGGACACTAACGAGGTACAATGAGAGGCGTTGGCTGTGGATGGAAGGGTTTAGAGCGTCTGCTGATGGTAATGGTGCTGCGTAGAGCGAGTTCTCGCAGGAGGACGTGCTGCCCATCGCCAAGACGGTATGTTCAGGGATTCTACGATTGATATTGCTTCGGATGTGTCATCGTATACACTTCTTGCTGCGTACAGGCCATCGAGTCTGCGTTGAAGGACACGGTGTACAACCGGAAGAAGGTGATGGATTGGTCCAACACGCTGGTCGCGAGCGTGCTCACGGGGCTGCAGAACCTCAACAAACCTTTCAAGTACGCGGTCACGTGCCTCATCATGCAGAAGACCGGCGCGGGGATGACCACGGCGGCTGCGTGCTTCTGGGACCCGACCATGGACGGCTACTGCACGGTGCTCTGGGAGAACAGCACCATCTACTGCATCGTGACGGTCTACGGCGCGGCGATCTCCCCTTCAGCCATCAAAGTCGACCATTGAGCGCTCCCCGAAGTACAAGTATTCATTCAGACAAACCCTCTTTTCTTTCTACAGTGTTGTGTTGTTCTCCAGCTAGCTAGCTAGCGGATCACCTGTTCTAAGGCTCCGATACATGCCTGAGCGGTGTCCTTGATCTGAGCGTTGCTGCTGTGGGTGGACAGTTTCTGCTTCAGCAATGAGCTGTGGTGCTTGACCTCGTCGATGAACTTGGTCCGCTCCTCGGCCTTCTCCTCGTCTTTCGCAGCACCAGCAATTGCCTCGAGCATGTTCTGCATTGCGAACAGCGCGCGGTGCAGTGTTTCAACGTTGGAGCCTTGCTCGATGATTGCGGTGAAGGCCTTGAGTCCACCCTGACGCATCATCACCCAGCTGACCTGCGGGACCTGGGACACCATGGCCAGCGCACCTCCTGCAGCCCGCGCCGTCTCAAAGTCCTCGGCCTCATCCTCAAGCGATGCGAACGCGATCCACAAGCGCACCTTCTCTTCGTTCATGAAAACCTGCTCGATCACCTTGTCGTTCGGAAGCAGGTTACAGATCGCCTCGGTGGCCGCACGACGCACAAGCTCGTGCTCGGAGAACTGCAAGTACTGCAGCGTCGACAGCCCCTGTGGCTCGCCCACGATACGCGCCTTTGTTTCTTCCGACACACTAGCGATGTTCGTGAGAGCCATGAGCGCCTCGAACTGCAGTAGCTGCTGGTCGCCCTTGCACATGTCCAGCAGCGGCCGAATGGACGAGAAAAGCGAGGATGACGGGATCAAGTTGGGGTTGGTACTGATCAGGATCTTGGCCATGGCCTGCCCGGCAGCATTCGAGATCTTCGTGCCGTGAATCTGCTTCCCACCCGCCTTCGTGCCCTTGCTATTGGCTACGGCGATGTGATGCAGGGCCAACGGGATCAGTGCCTGGAACACACCACACTGAACAAGGTTACCTCGCACCGTGGGTGCTTCTGCAGCGTGCAACGCGCTAAGTGTTGCCATCTCCATAATGTTTTCCGACTTCGTGGCGGACAGCTTCAAGAGCTGCACCAGCGTAGTCAACACGTCACGCGACGCCGCTAGTCGAGTCACACGAGCCTGCACATGTTCCGGAGTGTCACCGTCATCCAGCACAGACTTCTGTTTCAGCGCTTTCTGCAGCTCCTCGTACTGATCTGCCGTCATCTCCATTCCCTCCATTTGCTTCCGCTTGATAGCAGCCTCCGACGTTAGCACGTGATGCAAAATGTACCCGATACCGTAGTATACATTCGATCGGAAGCCTGCACTCGACTGCGCTCCAGAGCTGGAGTCTTTGATGTTGGGGAATTCCACCCGAAACACACTAGCCACAGCTCCCGGGTGCTTCACGAAAGCGTCCTTCACGGGAGTGTACGTAATCAGATACGACAATGCTTCGATACCGCGCTCCTTAGGGGAAACACCGCTCCAGAACAACTGCGATCTGGGCACCGACTTGGTTTTGTCCTTACTCTGCTTCGCTTTCTCCGCCTCCTTGTGTTTGTTCTCCACCGTCTCCGCACTTGCAAGCACTTCGAATACGCTGTCCATGAGGAACTGTCCATCTGCAGACGGCATCTCCAGCGTCTTCTCGACAATACCGAGCTTCACCTGAATACTCAAGGCGCTGGCACGGAGCATCAAGTCATCTTCATCATCCAGAGACGCCTGCAGCATGCGGTAGATCTCAACTCTCAATGTAGGCGGAACGCAAGCAGGCCCATGCTCCACTCCGCAAATGCTGGCCACGCAGTCGACCCAGATCTCCTGCAGTTGACGGGTGTGCGCCTTGGCATCTTCAAACGTCCGCGACGCACTCAAAAACTCGTGAAGTCGCGTGAGGAACGCCGTGCCGTCATTTCCAGTCTGCTGGACAGCCCACAACGCAAGCTTTGCGTTTGAGAGGAACAAAGCCGACAGCAGCAGACACGAAGCAGAACCCTGAGCCAGCTGCGTGCGGTTCGTAGGCCGCGCCGCCAGCACAGGCGACACGCACCAATCCCGCACCATCTTCTTTAGCATTGTATCGTCGCCCTCGAAATGCGCGAGACATTGGGTGAAAACCAGCGGAAGGCGGCTCAGCAGTACAGCAGTCAACTCAGAGCTAGGAGGTTCAGCAGGCGCCGGGCCTGTAGCACCAAACCCAGGCAGAGCACTGGATGCAGTGGTGTGCAGCAGCGAAAACAGACCTAGCTCCTGCGCCAACGCTGCGAATCGCGCCTTCAGGTGCTGAGCAGCGCTGTCGTCCTTGTTCGCCACCGGAGACGCCTGGCCACCCAGTACCGAGATGAAGTGGAGCAGACCATCAAGCGCTGCAATCTGCAGCACGCGCTCCCGACTACGCAGTCCATCCAGCATTCCTCCGAGGACGCGACGAACACACGCATCGTCGTCCGACTTGGCCGCGATCAGCAGATACTTGAAGATAAAAGCTGCCAACCGAATAATGACTTTCCGTCCGCGAATCGGCATCTGCACCGCCGCGTTCGCCTCATACTCCAACGCCACCTGCTTGTGCAGCAGCTCCAGCAGCCCATCCAACGCGGAATTGTTCGTCTCAAACGTCCTGCCCGCTAGCTCCATCGACGCCGAGGACAGAATCGCCAGCAGCGACGCCACGTGCGACAAGATGTCCAGCAGCTCCGTCTTGTGCTCCTCCTCGGCCCCACTCAGCTCCACAAGCTTACTCACAGCTCTCCAGAGCACCACCAGTCCCTCTCTCTTGGCGATCTCCTCTGGCAAGCTCGTCAGTTCGGTCACGCTCTTCATCTCGAGGTACTGCAGCGCCTCCACCGTCTTCTCTTGCTCACTGAGCACCTCCTTCACGCCCGCCTGTCCGGACTCTCCATGAACTCCAGCCACAATGGCGTCCAGCGCCTTCTGCACGCCGTGGACGTCCTCGCGCACTCGCTCCTGGATCTTGCGGGCCAGCGCGGCCGCCGCCTTGTTGCTCGGCGCGTGCTGCAGCACCAGGTGCACGTCCTTGAAGGCCTGCGTCATGTTGCCCAGCCCCATGTGCGCCTGCGCGCGGCGGTAGCGCGCCTTGGTGTTGTCCGGCTCGACGGCCAGCGCCAGCGTGCAGTCCTTCTCGGCGGCGGCGAAGTCCTCGAGCTGCAGGAGGCAGGCGGCGCGGTTGCTCCACAGCAGAACGCGCTGGGCCTCCACGGCCTTCAGGTCGTCTCCAGAGAGGTCAGAGGAGGGCGGCGCAGCGTCCAGGCCCTGTGTGTACTTGTCCACCGCCGCGCGGAAGTCCTTGGCGCTGAAGAACGCGTTGCCCTCGGCGCGCAGCACCTCCATCTCGGTAGCCATCGTGGATGAGGGGGTGAGTGTGAGTGTGAGATGGATACACTTTTTGGTATAAGTTTGTGTGTGGACACATGAAGAATGAAGTATGATAGAGGGTGGGAGCATGCGGGATGGTGGGATTTGAATCGCATGGCGCCAAATGAATGAATTGCAGTTTGTTTGCTCGCGCGCCCCTCAGGAAACCAGCGATTGGATACATTGCGCAGCTATGGCGGACGAGGCCATCGACTCGTTGCTGCAGGAAGGCATCCAGGCCGCGGCCAAGGTACTGCAGCAGACACAGCAGATGATGCACTTTCTAACCATGCAACGGCGGCTCGCATAGCCGCAGTATTGCGCGTGATATCGTGTCATGAAGCAATGTATCATTATTGTTTTTTCTAACGTTTTATTATTTTTATTATATCTTTTTATTTATCAGGAAGCGGAGAATGCCAAGAAGGACAGCAGACCGGAGGAAGAATTGTCGCGTCGCTCTCGCCGTCGTAGCAGGACGCGCAGTCGCAGCAGGAGCCGCAGCCACTCGCGCCGCCGTCATCGCGACCGCTCGCGGTCCCAATCCAAGTCTCGGCGACGCTCTCGTCGCCCCCGCTCCCGCTCGCGGTCTCCACGCCGCAGCCGCGGCAGCCGACGAGACAGAGGACGCAGCCGCAGTCGCAGCAGGGAGCGCCCGTCCAGGAGGAGGCACAAGAGCAGGAGCCGCTCGCGCTCTGCCCCTAAAAAGGAGGAGAGAGAACGCAGCACGTCGGCGGAGCGCGCTGAGCGCGCCAAGCAGCGCGAGCTGATGGAGCTTACTAGAGACCACCGCACAGTGTTCGTGGGCCAACTGACCCAGAAGGTGCGCGAGAAGGACCTGGAGCGGTTCTTGAGCAAGACGGGCAAGGTGGAGAACGTGCTGCTGATCCGTGACAAGTTCACCAACCGCTCCAAGGGCTTTGCGTACGTGGAGCTGTCGAATTTGGAAGATGTGCCCAAGGTGCTGCTGCTGAACGGACAGGTGCCGGACTTCCAGGTGTTCCCGATCATGATCAAGGCGTCGGAAGCCGAGAAGAACTTTGCTGCCAAGAAGGACTCGGTTATGAATGCTGCTGCGTCTACGGCTCCTCTGACTGCCGACGCCCCTGGTGCGGGACTGGCTGGTGCAATTGCTGGTGGAGGCATGTCGGCATCTGCGCTGTCTGCAGCTAGCCGTATCTACTGCGGTAACCTCCACACGAACATCACGGAGGACGATTTACGGATTGTGTTCCAGTCGTTCGGGGAGGTGCTGTCGGTGACGATCAACCGCGATGAAATGGGGCGCTCGAAGGGCTTCAGCTTCATCCAGTTCAGTAGCCCGCAGGAAGCGAACTTCGCGTTGTCGAAGGGCAACGGACTGGAGCTGGCGGGCAACTACCTGCGTTTAGGCCCGGTGAACGAAAATGCGATGAATGGCGGTAACAGAGGAATGGCTGGAGCAGGTGGCAGCGGCGCAGACAACGGTGCTTCAGGCGGACGATGGAAGCTGGAGGACGACGAAGGTACCGGACTCAGCATGAACGCACAGTCACGCTCAGCGCTAATGGCAAAGCTGGCTGGCAACGACGTGAACCTGTTCCCTACGAGTATTGGTGGCAGCGCTGGTGGCATTGGAGGATATCCCGCAGCGGCATCCACCACCGACTACACCAACACCATGGCCGCAACAGCCGCGCAGCGAGCGGAGCAGGCAGCGGCGCTGATGTCTTCGACGGAGATTGAAGGGAGTGAGTCATTTTGCTTCGTGGTGAAGAATATGTTCGATGTGTACCAGGAGCAGAAGAGCGGCAATCCGGAGTGGGCTGTGGAGATCCAGCAGGACGTCGAAGAGGAGTGCGGGCAGTACGGACCTGTGCTGCACACGTACGTGGAGAACGAGAAGCAAGGCGGCCTCGTGTACGTGCTGTTCGCCAACGTGAGCGCTGCAGTTTCTGCTGCCAAGAAGCTGCACGGCCGCTGGTTCAACAAGCGCCAGATTAGTGTTAGGTACTTGTCGTCGCAGGAGTACGTCGGCATGTTCCCGCAAGCCCGCTCCGCCGTCCAGACCGCGCGCGCCAACAGTTCCCAGTAAGCCTCGAGCCGCCCCAACACTACCTTCCTACTCACCTTCACGTGCACACAGGCTCTGATCGCGAACTTCAGGAGAAATGGGACTCACTTCCAGGTTGTCGGACAAGCTACGAAGGGATTGAAGATGATGCCATAGCCAGTGAGGCCGGTCGACGCAGGTGATCGATCGCACAGCATTCTTGTTAGGAGCTTGTTTCGTAGGCACTTGACGGGGTTGTTATCCGAGCAGATATCTTTCTGATGCTTGCATTCTGTTCGTAGTGACTCGGTGGGGGCTCAACGAGCGGAAGGCGAGCTTCATGCAACTCAAAACGCCGTGCATTTCGTCTATATTTTACGTATGGCTGCCAGCCTACTCTTCGGTCTCGCCTGCGCCTTCCGTCGCCTGCGAGGCCTCTGCATTCCGCCGCTGCTCGAACAGCTCCGCCGCCAGTGTGCGCTCCACGATGCGGATGAGCTCGTCCACCTGCGTCTCGGAGAAGCGGCCTGCGCAGTCCTCGATGATGAGGTGGATGTCCACGAGCTCCGTGGGGATGTGGTTGATGAACTGCAGCTTCTCGGCGGACGTGAGCGCCGGCAGCTCGGCCTGCGCCAGCTCCTTGAGGAAGTCCTGGATGCAGCTCGAGCTCAGCGTCGAGCAGTGCGAGTGGCTCTGCGTGAGGAACTTGAGCACCTTGTGGTCCATCCAGTTGCGCTCGGCGTACTCGACCATGGCCGACTTGTGCAGGCGCTGCTCCTTGCGCTCCTGCATGAGCGACAGCACCTCGAAGTCGCTCAGCGAGCCCTCGTTGATCACCAGCACCTTCATGGTCCCTTGAGTGTGCGTATGCGTCTGTCCGGGGTATGTAAGGAAATGGTTTGGTTGGTGGCCTCACGGCGATTAACAATCCACTTCAAGATAGCCGTAAAACGTTGATAAAACAACGGAATTGGCGCCTTCACAAAGTTAAACTACAAGTGTCTAGGCTGCTATCGCGACGCCTAATCCCCGAAAATAAAAACTAAAACTACCAATAAAAACAGACCTCGGCTTTGTCGACGTCAGGACGAAGGCACGCATGGTCCATGCCATGGGGCGGGTTGAGTGTCGCCCTGCCACTCATATCTGCACCTGCCTCCCCTCAGTGTCGGCGTTGAGCGTCACGCTGCTCCCGCTCGCGCTGGTTCTCGGGCTTGCCGCCGTCGGCGCTCAGGCTCGGGTTCAGCTGTCGTGACCTCAATACCATCGTCGAGGTGGGCGTGTCCAGGGACCGACGCGTTGCCGAGCCCGCGCGCGTGGACCGCCGCGTGCCCCTGGCCATCCTGGGCGCCGGCCGTACGCGGGGGCGGATCTCGGGCGTGTCCTGCATGGCGAAGGCGAACTCGTTCTCCAGGGACCGGAAGACGCGCGGGGAGCTCGGCGGAGAGTCGTCGACCAGAGGGGACAGCGCCAGCCGCGGGTACGTCCGCGCGTACACGATGCCGCCGTAGTTGCGTCGTCTCTTGGGTCTCTTGGGCGGCGGCGGAGGGTTCTTTCTGTCCAGCATCCGCGCCGAGGGCGGGGGCGTCACCTGAACTGTACGCAGCGACGTGCGCAGCCGTACTCTCTCGACGTCGCTGCCCTGCGAGTCCTGGCTGCAGCTCACGATGTCATTGTGCAGGTTGGCACAGGCCGCGACCAGGTCGGCGTCGCTGCCCTGCGAGCTCACGACGAACTGGTCCAAGTTGGTGAACGTGGCGTCCGCTCTGTTCTCCTTGGGGGTATCCTCCTCCTCCTGTTCCTGCTCCTCTTCTCGTACAGAGGGGATGATCAGCGGCGGCGGAGGGAACCTCGCCTTCTCCTCTGTAATGCTCTGTTTCTCCTCCTGCTCTGAAGAAGTAGACGGCGTCTGCGAGTGCTTCTCGCTTAGATTGGCCGGCGGAGAGGCCGGTAGAACGGGAGGGGGCGACGTCGAGCTGCCCTCCTCCGCTACGCGACGCTTCTTGGTCTCCTGTTTGTCCTCGCTGCTGTTGCTGGTCTCCTCCAGCTTCTCCTGCTCCTGCTCCTGCTTGGGCTCGGGCGTGACGCTGCGTCGCCGCTTGCCCGTGGGCGCGGGCTTCTTCTCCTCCGGCTCGGGACTGCGCAGCTCCGGCCGCTTCTTGGGGGACTCGAGCCGCCGCTTCTTCCAGCTCACGAGCTGCTCGTCGTCGCGCGTGGGCTGGCGCGGAGGCGGAGGGGGCGACAGCGACGCGGACGCCGGTCGCCGCCGCTTGCCGGTCGCGAGGGGCTCCATGACGAGGGCAGTTGAGTTGTGCGCGGGGCTCCGCTAGTCGGTAGTCGGCACCGCCTTCTAGGGTTTCTGGGCAGCACGGTGCTTGCACTTGCGGCGAATTTCTTCTTGATATTCGCGCCGCCGTTTTGAATCGAAATCCTCCCCCTTTTTCCGGCGTACAGTAGCGGTTGCCATTTTGCAGCGTTCGGTAACCTTATATCCGCGTATAATATATACCAATTTCATCAGAAACACTTTCGTTTTGAGTCCATAGTACCTTGCAGATCTAATGACTTGTAATATTTGCAGGCTCCAACTTTTTTGAAAAATACACAAGATTCTGTGTTTCAGCCAAAGAAACGGCTCTTTCTGGTGTGCGACTGGTGTGGGGGCTGTGGTTTTCCAGAATGTGCGTTGCCCAACGTAGCGAACCGCCGCGTCCCAAACTAGCCCGATTTGGGCTCTTCGCCCAAACTACGCGATTGTCGCGCGAACGTTGCGCCAGGGGCTGGGCCTCTCAGAACCGCAGGCTCGTCGCCTCCCTCCCCGGCCATTGCTGTAGAGCTAAAGAAGGCGCACACACAGTCCAAGTCGTCGACCCCGCCGGAACGTCACACACGATGCTGAGCCGAACGATCCGCCAGGTGGCCTCGCAGGCCAAGCGCCAGGGCGCCCGCATGGCCTCCACCAAGCGCTCGTCCGTGAGCGGCAAGGGCTCGCTGGACGGCGCCTACAAGCTGTTCATGAAGAGCACGCCCGTGTACGTGACCACGGTGCTCATCGCCGCGCTGGTGGTGGAGGGCGTCTACGGCTCGGCCACCAACTACATCTGGGAGGCCAACAACCGCGGCGTACGTGGCAAATTACTTGCATTGGAATTGCGAGCAGGAGGCTGTGATACAGTCGATGGCCGGTCCGTTCTGGTGGTGCTGACCCCTATTTTTTGGCTTGTGTTTGATTTGATGTTTGGCTACAGCGTCTGTACCACCACATCGACTGGTCCAAGTTCGCTGAGGAGGAAGAAGAGGAGGAGGACGAGGAAGAGGAGGAAGAAGAGGAGGAGGACGCCCACGAGGACGACGAGGACGACGAGTAGACTGAAGGCGTCTCCGAAGTTGGTTTGAGTCTTCTGTCTTCCTGGCCCATTGCTACGCAATCCACGGCACTTTTTTAAAGGAGAGTTCGGTTCTTCAGCTGCTGCTCTACGAAGAGATCGAAAAGGTGAAGGAGGAAGCTTCTTTGAAGTGCCGTGATTTAGGGGCTGCTGTGCTGTGGCTGCCCTCTTACGTTAAAACTGCCAGAAACACGAAGGAAAAATACTACGATGAAGGCTTCTGCGTGTTTAGTGCTGCGCATTAAGCGCGCAACACTTTCTCCTGACTCTAGGAATGGAAGGGGGATGCTGGGGGAGTGATCCAGTAGACTGACTGGATAATCTTCTAGCGGATTACCTCTCGGCTTACTGCTCACTGACTGCGGAGGCCGACACCGAAGCTACGCTGGAGCCGCTCTGCATGCCCTTGCTGTTCAGGATCTTGTTGGCGGCTGATATGCGGTAGGCCTTCGAGTTGCCGGGTCGTCGCTTCACCTTCAACGCGCGCTTGTCAAGCATTTTCTGTAAGGAACGACAGGATCAACAGAATGCGTTAGGATATCAAAGCTTTGCAGCACCACCGGAAACCAAGCAGAAAAACTAAACTGTAGCCATACCTCAACGTCGCTCAGCTTGCAGCCAGCAGCGACACAACGAACCATGGCGAAGTACATGACGTCGGCAGCCTCACCCGCCACATCAGGGATCGATTCAGCTTCTGCCAGCTCCTGCGCCTCCTCCACCAGCTTGTTACGCAGCAGCTCTGCGTCGTCAAACAACCGCTTGGTGTACGATCCGGCGGGCGCGTGGGCGTGGCGGCTAAAGAGCATGCTCTCCAGGGCGCGGAGACCGCCGTCACGGCCCCAGCACGTGCGAGTGTTGAGGTGGCAGAAGCCAGCACCCGTCTGGTTCACAGTAAAGCGCAGCGCGTCGCTGTCGCAGTCCATGTCGATCTGGATGAGCTTCTGGGCGTTGCCGCTGCTCTCGCCCTTCTTCCAGAGGCCGCCACGCGACCGCGAGTAGTAGACACCGCGTCCACTGGACACCGCGGCCAAGATGCTCTCCGCGCTCGAGTACACCAGACCGAGCGCCACTCCCGCTTCATCCGCCACGACGGTCGTGAACAGACCATCGGGCCGGTCCGTGCGCAGACACTGCACGAACGACAGCGCCGCATCCACGGTCGCTTCGCCGTCACTCGTGACCATGTCCACCTGCTCCTCGCCCTCCCCGTTGCAGTATCCGGGCGCCACAACGTGGATGTTCTTGTGGTGGAACTCCTGGATCCTGGCCAGAGCCAGCACCGAGTTGAATCCCGCAGCAGGTCCAGCGTTCATCTCCACCGCGAAGAAGAAGCCCTCGTCCACGCTCTTCCTCAGTGCTTGGAGACTCGTGAACAGCGCCTCGAAGCCGCTCTCCTGCGTCAACGTCACCGAGTCGATGGCGAACACCACGCCACTCGCGGTGCCGTCCAGTCTCGCCAGCTTCTCGCGGAGCTCCGTCACCTCGCGCGCGTGCAGCGCCGGCACGGGAATGCGCAGCACCACGCGACTGGCCGGCAGTTCCGACACTGCGACGGCCACGCGCTCCAGCTCTTCGTCGTCGCTGGAGGCGGCGTCCACCAGCACCTTGTCGATGCCCTGGTCTAGCCACGTGGCCAGCGACTCGAGCATGTCGGCCGGGAACGGGCCCAGCAGCGTGCGCGCGTCCAGCAGCGACCCCTTGAGCGCCAGCTCGCGCGGCTCCGTGTTGAAGGCCGGCACGGGCGGCGCCAGCTCGCGCAGCTGACGCACCGGCAGCTTGGCGTACACGAGGCCCAAGGTGCTCAGGCGGCGCAGCAGCGCGCACTGCGCGTCGGTCGAGGCCGTCGACAGGGACGAGAAGGTCGGCACCAGCATGCTTGTCAGCGGGCGATTTCAGTGTGAAAGGGGTAGAGGCGCAACTTCGACGCGATTGCGCAGACCGGTATGAAATAGCGGCCTCTGATTGGTGGAGTTTGGTAAGATACCGGTAAGCCACAAGAAAAATATGCAGCCATGTGAATTTGTTCAAGATCGCGGTCACGTGCAAGTCCAGGGCTGTCTCAACACTAAACTGGAGGCCCACCAGTTCTAACGAGTCGACGCTGGCAAACACGTGGGTGGGCCAAGCCAACGACGCGCTATGCTCGAAGGGAGAAGCACTGAAATGATCCTCAATTCAAAAACAAACAAACAAACAAACTTTTAACTTGAGGGCTTGGGGGGTAAATTGTGGGATGAGAAATACGCTAATGGGCCAATTCCTTGGAAGTGGTTGCTTCACAGGGGGAAAAAAGTCTTATTCAAACGAACGATGCTCGTGTCACTGTCGAGTTGAGCTGGTTGGTTTGGCGAGAGACACGAGGTTGGGCATCTTCGGCTAAGTGATTGAGTATTGAGCAAATTGACATGTAAAAAATGCAGCCTGCAGCTAGACAAGTCATATTGGCCATCTTCAGCTAAGCTTGATCGAGTATGGCGCAAATTGATACGCCTTCAGCGAGGCCATGACGCTCTCATAGTGTACTGGAGCGTCCGTAAGTGTTTGAACGCAGGTTTAGGTTAAGAATGAACGATTAGTATCAACCTTTGGTAAATAATGTGCATAAATTTTAGCATTTATCGACGGGTACCCGATTCCGGCAGATATTAGCTTAAGCATTACAATTAAGAAAGAGAGACCCGGTGGTTTGGTACCAGGTTTTGGAAAGTTACAAGTTTTTTGCCGGGGCCAAGCACAGGTCTTCGACCTGTGAATTAAATCGGGGGGGGGGGGGGGGGGGGGGAGGGGGGGGGTAGAGCTCGTTTTGAAATTACTGGGCTTTATAGCAGAACAAAAATTAAAGTATCAAGCAACATCCTCGAAATATTTAGAAAATAACTATTTTAACTGCCCCCCCCCTCACATATTTCTTCTAAATGTTACAAAGTCTTCGCTTCAACAAAGGAAATCATTTTTTCCTTAGTATTTTCAGTCTGCCGCTTGATCGATATCGGGTAGCACCAACGACAAACCTCCACGAAGCTCATATTCTCCTCAAGCCACTGCTGAGTATTCATCGGACAGCGCTTGATGGCGTCACGGATGCTCCTTCGAGCGCTTTCGTTTTGAAATGTCGTACGCGCGAGAACCCACCATAGACCTCCTCGACCATCTTTCCGATTTCTTCTGCTACCCACCAAACAATGTCAACGTGACAGTATTCCAAGGCCAACGTTCTCCGTGCTCCGACAAGCAAGGAACTACTTCGAGATGACCGTTTTCAACGGCCTGTACAAGCAACGTCGGATCTGAAACCTCAAATCCATGCTCGAAGACTCACTGCTACATCTTCACGTTACCGTCACTGACAACGCACCGGAGAGGCGCTGTTGAAAACAGTTGGAGACCAAACTGGTTCAACCAATCCAGAATTGCAATATGGCCTCTACCAAATGCAATCCCCGCTAGGTATTCTAAGCAAAGTTGATGAGATATCGAAAATGGTCTGCATCGTCTTCAATTGAGCGTTGGTGGCTGGATTCGAGCGTCGATTTACACGGACATTGGAGCCAAAGTGGCACATTACTCGGAAATGGCGCGCGTACATCATCATGACGACGGGATGCCCTTCCGTTCCGTGTCCGAGTAGATACAGAAATGTGTCGAGATGGCCGTTAGCAGCAGCGCTGTACATTGGATTCCAGTGTGCAGTTAGTTTAGAATACTTTCCGCGCAGCCACCGAATGACCCCGAGGTGACCGTTTCTTGCTGCTTGATCCATTGTCCTATATAACTGACTTTAACTTGTTCGGATAGTGCGAGTGAAGCCATTTCAGACCTTCCTAGTGTCCGTTGACTGCAGCACCATGCGGTGCCAAGGTGGAGCACCCCTCGCTCCGGTGCTCGTGCAGCCACGTGATCACTTCCATGCGACCAGCTATTGCAGCGGCATTCATCACATCGATAGTAATCGATCAGGGAAAAAGTTCATGAATCCACCTTAACACATCCAAGCGGCCCTCTTTAGCCGCAGTCGTAGCAGCATCCACACGTATGTCGAGCTGGCACTCGTTATACACGCGTTCATAAACCCACTCAACCAGCTCGAGATCGCCGTTGTTGACCGCTTTCCGCAAAACTTGTGCAGAACAACATTCGTGGTGAACTTGATGTAGTCATTTCACCACCTCCAAGTGTTCGCGCTCAGCAGCTTTTTCCATCGCAGCCTTCGAACACGTGAAAAGGTTGTTCAGATGCAGCCATTTCAGCACTTTTAAGTGCCCATTCTGGGCTGCCTTGTCGATGGCTTCGCCTGAGTACTCTACTCCTTTGACGTTATGAAGCCACTGTGCGATGGCGTAGCCCGCGCTGCACTTATCCGTACGAGTATCATAGAGCCACTTGACCACCTCGAAATGTCCGTGCTCCGCTGCCAGATCCAACGCCTCGCCTGTGCAATGACCGCTCTTCTCGGTGTAACCAGCGGGAGATTTCTCGAGTTCTAATGGCGTGTGCCACGCTTGAATAGCTACTTGACCACATCAAGATGACCGTGAGTTGCGGCAAGTTGTAGCATATTGCCAAAGTTAAACTTCCGGGGTCCGCGGACGTCTTCACGCTCGCTCATCCATAGAAGCACGTGCAAATGTCCTCCTTGTACGGCGGACCCCACTGCGTCGTACCAAAGGGGGTCAGTATTGCGAAGTACGTACTCCAAGGTGTGTTGCGAGGCGTCCGCCCCGCAAGCAGCGGCAAAAGCCTCATGATTCAAACTACAACTCAAGTATTCGTCGATGCAACACAGTACATGCGGAAGCCAACATCCAGTTGCGTGGAGACGGTATTTGCACACGACAAAGGTGGCTGTGCGGACGCACGACTGCTGCTTCATGGCAACCGAGAAAATTCAGTTGTGGTAATTCGAAACATTTTCAGTGAATCGGATCGTCCTATTCATTCATTCAATCAGTCAGTGGTGCGACTACAAGATTCTGAAACAGTGCGCTACTTCACTGCAACCGTCTTTGCTTGGAATTTGGCATATCTGTCTCCCCGTATCCGTCGATCCTCCTCTTGGAAGGAAAGCACCAACGACAGGTCTCCACTTCACTCATATCTTCCCAAAGCAACCGCTGGGTATCCGTAGAACAGCATTGGATTGCGTCACGGATGTCCCGTTGCACGCTTTCATCGTGAAATTCCGTACGCTCGAGAATCCACCGCAGAACTCTTCGGTCATTTTTCCGTAGCGCCTCAAACACGAAGAGTTTCCGGACGTCTTCAGCTACCCACGAAGCGATTTCTACAAGACGATATTGCCAAATTAACAATATCGCTGTGGCCAAGTCGAGCGGCGGTCCATTCTCAATCAGCCATCGGAACACCAGCACGTTCGCTCTTTTTCCAGCAAGTTTGTACAGCTTAAGAGAGTCCACAGCATACCCGTGATTCGACAACCAACGAACGACTTCTAGGTGTCCATGTCGAGCCGCCAGCTCAAGTAGATCTGGATCTGAAATCTCAAATCCTTTCTCAGAAATCCATCGCAACATCTTCACGTCGCCGCGGCTGACTGCATATCGAATTGGGGCTGTCGATCGCGCCTCGATTCCAGACTGGATCACCCAGTCTAGTATTGCGATGTTGCCTCTACTGCCTGCAATCCACGCTAGACATCCCAAACAACCTCGAACAAAATCTGGACGCTGCTCGAAACCCTCTGCAGCATCGCCAATTGATCGCTAGTCGCTGCATTTGAACGTCGCTTTCCTTGTGCATCGGGGCTGAAGTGGCATTTTACGAAACTTCTCGCCTCATCCATTTTTTCTCTTGAGAACCCCTCCATCCTGTGCTCGAGTAAATACAAGAAGACGTCGAGGTGGCCTTTAACGGCGGTACAGTACATTGCGTGCACTGTGCATCCGTCGGAGCGATTTTCCTGCAGCCACCGGACAACCTCGAGATGCCCATTTTCAGCTGCTTCATCCATCACCTCGGGTACAAATGTATCCGGATAATGTGCATGAAGCCATTTAACAACTTCCAAGTGGCCATTTTGCGCAGCATTCCAAGGAGCCATCTCGGAGCACCCCTCGCTTCGATTTTTGTGGAGCCACGTGATCACATCCATATGCCCATTTTCCGCCGCAACGTCCATTTCATGCGTACTGAACGACTCCGGGAAGTGTTCATGCACCCATTTTACCACGCCCAAATGGCCATGTTCAGCCGCAGACACGACATCCATGTATGGTACGTAGCGGTGGCAAGTGGTGTAAACGCCACTCCATCAGTTCAAGATGGCCACTGTTGACCGCTATATACAGGGCCATCGGAGAACAGCACCCGTGATAAACGCGGTGCAGCCATTTTACAACCTCCAAGTGTCCATTCTCGGCCGCTTTATCCATTGCAGTCGTCGTGCATACAAGAAGCTGATTCGAATGTAGCCATTGCAACATTTCAACGTGTCCGCCTTGAGCTGCTTCATCGACGGCTGGAGCAAAATACGTTTCTCTTTTGACGCCATGCAGCCACTGTGCGACGGCAAGGTGTCCGTTTGCAACATGGGGCTGTTGTATCTGTTGGACGAGTCTGTTCGAACCTCGTAGAGCCACTGCACGACGTCTAAATGTCCTTTTGAAGCCGCCGCCAGAAGTGCCTGAGACACATAGCGCCTTCGAGCCGACCTTTCCAACCTCCGCGTCGTACCCCGCTCGAATAGCCACTTGACTACTTCCAAATGTCCGTGAGATGCAGCAACTTTCAGCAAATTATCATAATCCGCCTTCCATGGCCCTCGGCCGTCCTGTCGACTCGACATCCAACGCAGGACGTGAAGATGTCCACCTTGAGCGGCAGCTTGCACCGCCTCCTTCCAATTAGGTGTCGCTCGGGACAGAAAATATTCCAGAGTAGATTCCAGCGCTCCCCCTTGGCACGCGGCATTCAATCCTTTCTGGAAGAAAAGCGGTCCTAAAAACCCATTGATACAACCTGCTATCACTCCTGGCAGAAGGTATTCTTCACTTGCGGGGAACCAGTTCTGGAGCACGAACTGAGTGGCGGCATGAAGGAACACCATCCAATTGAAAAGATCTGAAATTAGCATATTCGGCAGAAGAGAGCTACAAGCATCAATCCAAAAGTCAATGCTTCAGAATCTCAGATAATATTCGGAAAAATGTGGATTATCCGGAAGTGCAACTTCAGTTGTATTCCGATTCGGAATTTCCGAGCAAACTGAACAACACCACTGTGACGGAGCAAGCTGATAATTAGTTTTAGAGCCTTAAGCCCGATTTTGGTGAACCTATTTTTTTAGAATTGTCTTAAAAGACAATTCTTCTCCCAGAGCATTCAAACACGTTGTCGGGTCCTTGGGAAACCGAGCTACTATTAATTGACTCGCAAATACCTGCGGATGAAGTAAGTGTTAAAAAGCACGACGGCGAGTTCCCCCTCGCCACCAACGATAAATTTCCCGTTTAGTCAATATTATCAGTGTTTGTCATGTGATTCACCACCTAAACGCATACTTCAAGTATAGTAAAAGTTCAGCGTCGAGTGCTGGTGAGTGAAGTTAACTTCTACGCTTGGCAGCATGAACGCAAGAGAAACTAAACCACAATACGTTTCCACCTATATGCTGCTCATCCGCCAAAGCTAAGTCGCTGCTAAAACAGGAACTTCTTTTTTTAAAAATGTTCGTCATCTCTCTCCGTTCCAATAGCGCGAGAAGCGCCTTCAACGAAAATAATCGCCTCTAGGTGGGAACAAACCTGCTTTGACCGAGCGTGACTCGGGTGCAGCAACAAAAGCGAAAACCAGACTCAACATGTTTGAGTCCAGGTATTGAGCCGCACGCACGCTGCTGGTCCTGGCACTCAATATACTAATCATCGCGCATCGTGAGCGCTCCGAGAGCCTCTCCTTCTCCAGCGGTAGATACTCATTGTCATGCGCTATAAGCGATCCCACGTACGGAAGCGTCAAACCTGCCGAAGTGCGCTGCATTGCTCGACGAGTTGGAAGAACTTCCAGCTGAACCAATTCCCGTGACATTCGGTACGCCGAGTTGCTTAGACATACGTCTAGATTCTTTACCATTGCAGATCCTCGAAGTATTAGTTTCTAGATTCCCCATGCCCGTAAAGCATCACCATTGTGGCCCAACGAAACGTTCCAATCACGTAAGCGGAGCTCCTTCAGTGCAGGACAAGAGGATGCAAGCGCACTGAGATCCAATCCAACATCACGATTTCGCCCCAACTTGAGAGAAAGCGTGTGAAGCCCCCCTCCAATCATGGCGAACAGCTTTAAAACCACCGAGTCATTGTCAACGTCGGTGAGTGTCAAACTGGGATCGAATTCCGCTGGCACTCATTGTCGGACCAAATTTTCTTGACGTCAACGTATCTCCCACGAACTTGGTCATGCCATTGAGCAGCTTCACCTTGCAAATCTCAAAGCCTGGAATGACAGCATTTGCTACATTGTCCAAGCTTGATTCATCGTAGAAAGCGCGACAACAGCGATCTTGAGACAACTCCAAAACCCGGTTGCGTTCCCCAGTGGGCCTTACTCTGGTTCCCTTCTTCATGTCGACATATCCGAATCTAGATCGAGCAGAACCAGTAGCCGCTTTTGGCCCTGGATAAATTATTGTCAATACGTGCTTGATGGTATTCACGTGCTCTTCCGTCAGATTTATTTGCGAGATTTCCAGCGTCTGAACTGAAGATTGCGATGCCTTGCTCCAGAACGCGTACGTGAGCCACGCCCAATATACGGGATCATTACGAATGCCGTCATCAGCTGCAACCGTTGAAAGTACCAGCGTATCGATCACTAAAAGCTGATAGCATCGCTCCAAACCCTTTCCCGGAAATACCGCTGAGCTGAAGGTCCCAACGAGTGCACGTTCCTGATCGCTCAAGCGCTGACCGCGAGTTTCCAGCGGGAAGAAACATTGGTCGACCGCACACCAGTGTGCCCAGCAGAAAGCCAGCATTCACTCTGGCATCTGGAAGCGGGGATCCAGTGGGGTATTCGCGAGTTTGAAAGTCGACATGTCAGTTCGAGCTAGCGCCACCGCTATGTCAGGCATCGTCGAGTCCGAGTATAACCCCGCCGCAAACTCTACTTTGGATGGTATCGGCTTGGTAATTGCACGTTTGGGTAGCCGCAGCCACGTCTCCACAATCTTCGAACCGTCGACTACGGCTTTCAGCTAAACAACGGGAGGGACCTCCAGTTCAAGCAACCTGTTCAGCTCACGTGACAAGGGTGCAGCTCGAATTGCGCGCCCCTGGTTGACAGGTTCTTGGAAAATGAACAGGAATTCACCAAACACCTGCCAGGAAATACTCGCAGCCTTGTTGTGCTGCTTGCCGCCCTTCTTGAACTTTATTTTCTCCAGCTTGTTCATAGCTGCGCGGAACTCCTTCGAGTGCTTCCACGGGTCAAGAGGGCAGCCAAAGAGCTGCCCCCATGTAACTGCAGACGTGGTGGTGACTGCGTCTTCGCTTGACAGCTTGCCGTCGAGTTGGCACTCCCACGTGGGCCAGAACACGTGGGGTCGGCCCTTGGTGCCCTGCTGGGGCGGGTTCCAGTGGATAAAAGTACTCAGACAGGAGCGACTCGAAGGCCACGTTGTCCACCGCCGCGAGGAAGTCGAAGAGCTCAATGGCTTCTCGCACCCGCTGCGGGGTTTCTCTGCCCCTGCGAAGCCCTGGGTCAGTGGGGAAGCTGACGCGCAGGAAGCACTTGTCCGCAGTTACGAAGGGCGGATTCGTCTCCCCACTCGTCGGGCCAGCACTCGAAGGCTGCGAGGAACTCGCCTGTGTCATGTGCAGACGCCGGTAGCTGCAGGACGGAGCAGAGCGACTCCCGCCACGGCTGCAAGAACGCCCACTCGGTCTCCATCTCGAAAGATACACGAAAGCGTCAAACAGCTGATAACAAGCTTCCGTTACTTCAGGGTTCTTCTTTAGTGTTACTTAAGAATCGATTCTGGTTATTTTCCTGCAAGTATCAGGATACACTCGTGAACTACAGCGTGCCATCTCTGGCACCTTTACCAGAGTATGCCGGTCATAATGAAAACTAGGGCTTCGCGGGGGCTGAGATAGCGAAAATAAAACAGAATAGATATACGCACAGCGCGGACGACTGGTGCGCCGCAAGTGCGGCGCGCCTAAGTCGTGTGCGCTGTGCGTAATATATTATGAACATCCACAACTACCAGATAAGCAGCAATAACCCACTAGAGTTAATATCAATTTACTTTCTTACCTCCGCGCTGTTAATAATCAAATACAAGCAAGCTATTAGCTGCAACAGCGCCCTGCCAAGCACTTACCTTCGTGCTGTAACTTCGTCCTGGTGTAGCGTCTTCGGGTCGGGCGTGAGAATGGGAAATGGTTCGAATGAAACCTGATGATGCGATTGATGCTTCCTCACCGATAGAGACCGACTAGATAATTATTTAGATAACCTATTAAGTTTACTTTCATAAAATTTCAATATATGATGGATACTTAAACAGGTGCGATACACGCACGGCTTCATGCGACACCGATTTAATCCTGTGCCGGCTGCGTAGCAGCATACCTTACGGTACACATGCTATCTCAGTATAAAGTGTAGTGTTACAGTGGACTCGAAGCAATGAAAGCGCCCTATGCCAGATAAAACTTCTCCGATATTTAAATGGAGAAGTTCGAATAACGTTTAAAAATGTTATTCGAACCTCCCCTTTTGTAGTCGATAGACTGACTGCCTCGTGCGAGCAAGGCGCACGGCATTCATGGCTTATCGACACTCAGTCCAGAATTACGCTGTTGACTCTTACACCGCAAACATTCGTAGACACAATCAGGTCGTTGGTCAGACACCAACCGCAACGTCTTAATTGTTCAGTAGTGGCTGGATTGATGCATCGGTTTTCACGGACATCGGGGCCGAAATGACACAATGCGTGCTTATCTCGCGTGTTATACCACGCACCCACAGGAAACCTTCCGTTCGATGCTCGAGCAGATTAAATACGTCTAGCAGCGGCATTGTACACTACTTCGTTAGCCCTCAGATCAGGGCGATTTTAAGACGCCTATTTTCCGCTGTCCGGTCCAATACCGAGAGGAGGAGGAGGTTCAGACTAGTGATCAGCGTCGGAGTATGGTCCCGGTGGCTGTACGTAGCTCCCCTCGTATCGAGGTGCCTCTTTGGGGTTTGCTGAAAAAATCCAGACAGATTAATAAGCGCGTTCCTTGTGCCATGGTCCGCGGAGTTCGTCGTTCTCATTTGGCTAATGCCCGCATTTGTAAGTCCGGTCCAATATCTAACTTAACCCTGGAGTCACCTCGTTCGAATAGTGCATGTGAGTCCATTTAAGAACTTCCAAGTGCTCATTTAGTGCAGCATCATACGCTGCATACTTCGAGCATCCCTTGCTTGGATTGAACTGCTTCTGCCGCATTCATACTAGCCGTGGATAACGTGTAATTCTAAAACTTGCGGTGTATATTTCCGTCAAGCAACTCGGCCAGCTCTCGATGCCTTTGCTGGTTTCTGGGCCCATAGCTTCGGCCCAACACCATTCGTGATGGGTCTTGTGGAGCCATTTTACCAGAGCACACGACTTGTACGCAGAACAAGGTTGTTCGCATGCAGCACTTCAAGGTGTCCATCCATAACTGTTCCCTCGGTGGCTTCAGCAGAGGAGTATTCACCTTTAACGCTGTACAAGCACTGCGCAATATTAAGGTTTCCGCTCAAGTAGCAGCTGACCACCTCAAGAGGCCCATTAATTGCTGCAACTTGTAGCATATTGTCAAAATCGGTTTTCCTGAAAACGCGGCCCGCTTCACAAACCAAAAGGAACCCCCCGTCAATATCAAGTACATATTCACAGCTCTCTTGAATGATTGAAATGTGCTCCTTACAGTTTTTTTTACGTGATCTAGTGTCGACGGTGCCTTGGATTTGGGTCCATTCTCCCAGTAGAAGACGATAACGGATAGTTGCCGTTTCTATATTCAGCGTACTGGTTGTATTAACCCTTTCGCGGTAAAAGGATACAGAAAGCGCCCTTTAGATGATTTTCCAAAACACGGTAGAGTGTACCCCCTCTTAAAGGGCGCATCCTGTGCCCTTTTGCACAAGTTCAAGCTAGTAATCAACCTTCTTTTAAAACAAATCATAATCGGGTACGTAGAGTAACCATCATGTAATCATTGTCTATAGAGATTCTAAGTCATACGCATACATTTTATGTATCCTGAAAATCACCGTAGATGGCATGTCCCATGAGACACACCGAAAAGGCTCTGTAACTTTGTAAATGGACGCCTAGAGCCTTTTAGAAGGAAATATCGATGAGTTGTATACTATAATTTATTGAGGATACTCGCGAAAGGGTTAATAGAACTTTCGGTATTTCTCCTTCATCGTTCCCAAATGCTGAAGGATGACCTCTTCGCGGTGTCCCACTCCTTAAACTTCCGCATCTTGAAAGAGGTGCTCTTCAACATTTATTTTCCGATCGAACGCTCTTCATCGCCTTCCGTTGCTCTGTGGTGCACTCGCAGACTTATTTTCTCGTTGCTGGCGACAGCGGACTGCAGCAGACCAGGCGATTCCACCTTCGACAGAGTGGGAAGCGCACTGCCGCTGACGAGGAGTGTGGCAGCAATCGCTAGCAATGAGGCGAAGGAAAGACGCATCGTTAGTCCGGCGAACTTGAGCTTGCGTGGTGCGGAGCGAAATCTAGACTGAGCTCTACATGGCGGAGATTTTTACCGAGCACCATAGCCTTCGGACACGAGGCTACAGATACGTGGAGGAAACCCGAGGAGCGAGCTTCAGTTCGAGCAGCACATCACTTTGTACATCACCAGCCTGTGTGAGAGCACGTGCAGGACACATGACGCGCACAATTATCCTGCTCGACCAACTCGCGTATGCTGAACTCCTACCCAGCCAACCGTGCTGGTTGGCGTCGCAGAGTTAGCCCAATTTTGCTATGTATTTTGTAAGTTTCCTTAACTATGTTTTATTATGCATGTACTGTATTTCACCTGAATTGCAAATCGCACGATTCGTTAGTCCCATCCGGGTATTGATCACGCGAAATAGATGTCTCATGCTGACGTGTGATAACCAGACGTGATATAATGATGATCTGCATGCTCCTTCAACACACGTGGACAGGTTGTACATGTACTGTACTTGTGCTGTACAGTACAACACCTGTATTTTGTTTAGTATATATTTTTATTGTAAGCTTATACCCATTTCGCTACATATATTTGCGGGCCCAGCTGGTCGTCATTGTAGCTTGCGTTATCGCAAAACGAGACACAGATAACGCAAGCCGTAATGACGGCCAGCTGGGAAAACATTTTTAGGATCGCACCATACATGCAAGATTTTACAAGTACAACGTGACTAGGAACTCCTGGGTACTTACACTACGAAGTACTCTTATGAGCTCCAGCACCCTCCCCAACTGTACATGTATAGTTATTTCATAGCAGGATTTTCGGCGTGAACTTTATAAGGATTTATTTGTTTGTACTTATGAACACTTGTGGATATTTTATCTGTCATACTGAATTAAATACATGATGCCCAACAGTTTTGTTCCTTAGCAAACAGAAGCATGCAACTGGAATACTGTCACTTGTTCTGGGAGAGCTCACTTCGTAATTTATCACCTATCAACAGACCTCTACCTATACGGGAATTTTCGATTTTTTCACGTATTTCCCATATCCTGGCGATCACTGGATTTGGGAGAAATTTGAGGGTTCTCATAGTAGTAAAGTCGATTGATGTGCTTTGTTGGAGCTATCCACCTGGGTTAATAGTCTGATCATTTAGCTGTATATGTAGCTGCTGTGGACTGGAACTAGCTGTTTTTATAGCAAGTTGTGTCAGTTCCTTGCATCCATTTTCTCCTATTTTACGTAGTTAGTTACATGGTTTATTCTTGCGTATCTGCAAGCAACCCACTCAACTTAGTACCCACTATTTTGTCTACGAAGGCAATGAAGAGTCCACAAGCAAACGAATTTTCGATGAAAGCAACTTGTGTTTTGCATACACAAGAGCAGATCCGTTAAAATGCTAGAATGCAGTCTAAACCTCTGGTTTTATCCACTGCATGAGGCAGCTATTTGTTATTTTGCGGCCATCTCTCGTAACACAAGTCGACCACACCACCAGCAAATGCTGAACAAAAACATGTAAACTTGTCAGCACTTTTTAGACAGAAATCTCTCACTTCTCTAGCGAAATCTCGTACCTGACGATGTTTTTATTAGTTTCCGTACACGACGATCCTGCCGGTTCAGCGACAAACCAAAATTACGTTTGTTTAACGTAAAAAAAAACAATGTAGATAGGAAAACACGAACAAATTGACACACATGCCCAATTACCTGTGTAAAATAGCAAGCTGATACCTATCACCAGCCTCTGTCATTGCCACGCCAGTCCCAAAGAGTTATACAACTCACGCACTGCACTGCAGAGCCTTCGTGAAGCTTCTACTGTGTTACCTTCATTAGCGATGTCCTGCGGGGTAACCACAGTTCTCGTAGTTTCGACTAATACTGCATTGTTGGGTGCGATTTCTCACAGTGGGGTATCAGACTGAGCTTCGAAAACCTGAGCGAATGCTTTGTAAATCCATTTGGTGGTTGACTATTCGATCTATAAGGCGTGCAGTAGCTATGTGACTTCTCTTTAGCTGCGTATACTCCAAACAATAGCTTATTAAATAGTCAATACAATATTTCCCATATTTTGCTCATCAAAAATGGTAATATTTTCCGAAAAAGTGGGAAAATGGACATTTCCCGTATCAGTAGCGGTCTGCCTATCAAGCAATCCTCTCAGCAAGTATCAAGGTCAACCGGGTCTCCGACGTGTCCTCCTCGTTGGTTTGGGTTGCTTAACCCTCATCGAAGGTGTTATTCCAGCAGTTGTAATCTCAAAGGAGACCCAGCTCCATGGTGCGACTTCCGTTGACGTTGCAACTCGCTCATTCCATGATGCTGGAGACGGAATGCAACATCTAAGGACCGGCACCACGCTCAAGGGCCCCAATAGCCTACTCAGCACAAATGATGGAACCTTGTCTGTCGCCGATGAAGAAAGAGCGCTCAGTTTCGGTAGGTTCATCGAGAAACTGAAAGAGCGACTTCCCCAATCGAATATTGGCTTAGTCAGATGCCGGTGTTGCTATCACTACTGCATCATGTGTAGTGCCACGCTCGAAAAGGGGGCTCCGAAAATCCTTACACACAGAAAGCATCAGTGCACTTGGCTAAAGCTATAAGCTAGATAGTGATCATTCCTTTTGCGGTGCGTACCAAATAATTTTCATCGTTCTATTGGTTGTAGTTGCATACTGGACGAATCCCTTGCATCGATGCACTCACTTTACATAAGAGGTTTCCTGGGTTGACATTCTGCATGAGTCACCAAAGTCGAGAAGACTAAGCATACCGGGGTAACTGCACGCTCACAGGGGTCTTGTTGGTCGTGAAAACATGCTAGTTTGTTTCCACGACCACAGGCCCTCAACCTCCCCGAAACTACACGTAAAGCTTCCTTATCCGGGGCGGAGGGTCTCGTTTGGGGAAGTTATCCGCTTGCCGCTGTCCCGTGCTCACTTAGCGTCCAAATCCGCATCACTGTGTCGCGAGTGGCGTTGTTGACTAGGCATGGTAGGATGAAGGGGTCATGTTGGACGTAGGTGTCCCCAACGTTACCGAATTGAACTCTATCCCGTCGAGCAAGACTACGGGATTGTCTCGTGCCACGAGCACTCTGCGAAGATAAGCATCCGCCATTTCAAGAGAAACACTTGATCAGCAGCAGCAACAACACGCGCGGTTGCACACCATACTCACCTGAGACAGACAATCCACAGCGCTCTACAAGTTGAAGAAGTAATAGGATTGATGTTTACAGCTCTTTCTATGATTGATGTCTATAGCTATGCCTTGAATCTGGCGTTACCATGAAGTCGAGGCTATGCCTTCACGCCGCTGCTCGATCTGTGTATCAGCACTGGTTCTTAACCAAAGGGTGTTGCCTTCTGTATGTGGTAGACTCTATCGATGCTTACTTGGGTCCACAATTTCCCCAGAAGGCGCTGAATGCAGCTTGTCAAGGAGGAGCAATGGAGTCCACTCTGGAATATTTCCTGTCGCGAACGACACCTAATTGGAAGAAGGCGGTGCGCGCCGCCGCGCAAGGTGGACACCTTCATGTTCTGCTCTGGATGACAAACCGGCAGGATGGTCGTGGCCCATGGAAAGCGGATTTCGATAGTGTGCTGGAAGTTGCTGCATCGCGCGGGTATCTGAATGTCGTCTAGTGGTTATTCGAGCGAGGTACTAACTTGTACACTTTGTGGAAACTGAAAAGTTCAACTCCGGGTTACTATGCCAAGGCGTGGGCATATAAACTGAACTTGTCCAGAGGATTACAGCGTGCGGCTGCAAACGGGCATTTAGCCGTGGTGCAGCGGCTCGACGCAAAGGGTTTGCTTGCGATCCTATGTACTATGCCGTCGAAGGTGGTCATTTGAAGGTGGCGCAATGGCTGTTTAAAAATGGAGTGAAAGAATCCAAGAACGCTCCGAATGCTGCAGCCGAGGAAGGCCACCTGGAAATTCTGCAATGGCTACATTCCAAGGGTATTTCTCGTTGTACGGATCACGGGGTCGATGGAGCAGCTAAGAATGGCCACCTGGGTGTGCTGAAGTGGTTACACAAGACTCTTAAAGGGGGCTGTAGAACAGCTAAACTGTACCTTCCGATCCAGAATGGTCACCTCGAAGTTACCAAATGGCTCGATAACAACGTCCCGCCCTGTGTTACTCGGGAAATGGGGAGCTCTGCGACGTTTGCAGCCAGATACGGACATGTGGAGATTCTCAAGTGGCTACATCAGCACTTCACGTACCTCTTTTCCGAGATTGCCATGGATGTCGCCGCTGAAACGGGCCGCCTGGATGTGTTGATATGGCTACATGAAAACCGAACGGAAGGCTGTTCACACATGGCTCCGTGGCATGCTGCAGAGATTGGTCACTTGGAGATGGTTAAATGGCTGCACGAGCATTATTCCGACAAATTCACAGCTCGTGCGTTGGATGTAGCGGCAGCAAATGGTCACCTCGATGTCGTTCAATGGTTGCATGAAAATCGACCTGTACAGCAGATGCAATGGAAATGGCTACCTATAAAGGACACCTCGAAGTGGCGCGCTGGCTGTTCATGCACCGAAGTGAGGGGTTTTCTTCCTCAGCTATGGGAGCGCCTCAAAATGTAGAGGTTATGTGCTCACTTGAGAATGAATTCTCCACTCGGAATGATGCAATCGAGTGTAACCTGAGAGAATTTCGCTCCATGAATCCTGCGTTTGTTGAGGGATGTCTCCGCTGCATGGCGGAAGTTGCTTTTCATCGGGGCCACGTGTCCATTTTGGAGTGGATTGGTCAGTTTGACATCAAACTCCTGTCGACAGTTCCCATTCACCGAGCTGTCGCTAGAGGCGACCTTGGAGTGGTAAAATGGCTACACCAGAATTGTTTCGAGATGTTTGAGCGCGATTTGTTACAGGTAGCGGTTCGAAATGGGCACATCGAGGTAACTTGCTGGCTTTCGGAGCACGGGTATGATCTGAACGCACCTGATTTGGTCCTACTGGCTGCAGAGAGCAAAATTGTGACTTTGGTACGGTGGCTCCTTGAGAACGGGCCCATGCTTGATCTACCTACAGCTGCAACATTGGCTAGAACTTCTGAGTACGTGGAGGCCATGTGGTGGGTTTCCGAGCCCGTGCGCGTTCAATTGGTACTCGAGGCCATGCAGAATGAGAATCACAACTTGTTATGGTGGCTGTTGACGCGAACAAGCTTCGAGGAAAAGGCGTCGCAGATGACGATCTCTAGTGCTATTGCTCATGATATAGGCTCGAGTATGAGAGAATGGCTTTTGGAAAACATCGACAGCGACGAAGTCTGCCAATGGTGCTTTTCTCGGAAGAAAATTGCCTTGTGGGATCAAGACGATACGTCCAGCCCCTCTGCAAAACGAGCTCGCCAAAGCTAGCCTATCGATAGTAAAGTCGCAGGATTCGTGCTACTCGCTACGGACGGACCAACAGCAGACTCGACGACAATCCCGGGGTCGATTGCTTGACAATCAGCTTACCCTTACTGGAGCAAGCTATACGAGAAGACATCTATATGCTCTCGCGTGGGCAACTGAAAGCGGGTACAAAGCCTACAACCATTGTGGCAGCCGAAAGCAGAACTAGATAATGTCGGGTCGCTGGTCTTTTGACCGGCTAGGTTGTTAGGATTCTTTTAAGTAATTCAATATACCTCATCATCAGAAAAAAAAGATAGTACAGCTCAGTGTCCCGGGACGAAATAGAGCGATTTGACTGGCTCTCCGAAGGCGGGGTAGGTTTATTTTGAGCTCGTTTCGTCCCGTCATTTCCGCGTGGTCGGGGCGTGAGATTTTTGCCCTAGCGACTACATTTCTTAACAAACGCGCGCCAAACGTGCATCGCTTCGTTGCGTTTTGAAAGAGTTATCTGAGCAGATTTCCTGTCATCCTGGTTCGCGTTAGTTCCCGAGAACCAAGAGCTTAAAAAATGCATACAATTATCAACTTTGACGGACGAGGGTATCGTCCCGTTCATCCCGGGAACTTAGGCGCGTTCTTAAGTTCCCGGGAGCTGGGACCGGGACGAACGGGACGATACCCCTCGTCCGTCAAACTTGATGATTGTAAGCATTTTTTAAGCCCCTAACTCTCGGGAACTACCGCGAACTACGGTGAAAGAAGAACATGGTCAGATAGCCCTTTCGAAACGTAACAAAGTGGTGCACACTTGGCGCGCATTAGTGCAGAAATGAAGTAGCTAGGGCGAAAGTCCCACGTCCCGACCACGCGAAAATGATGCGGGACCGGGACAAAACGAGCTCAAAATAAACCTAGCCCGCTTTCTGAAAGCCAATCAAATCGCTCTATTTCGTCCCGGGACTTGGGACCGGGAACTTAAGAACGGCCCTTAGGAACGAGCCCTAAAAACAAACTTTGCGGTCTAGCTACTATAATAATAGTGAGCTGGCAGTCGCCGATCAAATTATTGAATCCTATACACTAACGTCATGCCAAATGATGTCAAAATGTCAAGCGCTAACGTGAATTTCTACACGATACGATCATTTTTGCAAATTTTCTTAAGTGCCTAGAAAAGTGTCGTTTCTGTAGGAGGCACCTTTGTGGATTGTACTCGTGCTGACGTTAGTTGCAGGCTCAGGCGAATGCAACGAGCGTGTTGCGCTCTGGGGCGTAGCGTTCTTGCGGACTCGAGCTGTACGGCCTTGCGAGAACGTCGCTCGGTGCTTGGCAACAGAAGGTACACAGTAGGAGTAAGGGTATCATAGCCAGTAAATCGAGCACTACAACAACACAAAGAAAAAAAATTGAGCTGTCTTTGTTAGAGCTTTCAAATGCATGCACTGGTGCTTGCCAGACATCCAATCCGAGATCCGATCTGAGACCCCAATAGTCTTGCCGTTTCGTCAATCTTTCACTCACTGCATTCATGGAATGCTTCTGAACGGTAAGCCTTTCACCACCACTGCCGAAGCCAACATTAGACGAATCATCAACGGATAAACCTTGGCGCAAATTCTTATTATTCATGGGTGTTTTGCGTCGAATGAGTGAGTCTCAAGTAAAACATTACATGTAGTGATTTTCAGCAAAGCGACTGAGGCTTTCGTTACAACTACATGTAACTTACAGCATTTGCTTTGCTGAACCAATCGTGATCTGCCGGTGTAGACGGATTCAGTATGGTTGGTGGACGCAGTCAAAGCTATCAACACACAGATAAAGGTTGTTAACAATTTGACGATGTGGACGGATCCTGGATGAAACTTGCGCGAAAATTTCTTCATTGGAGGCCGGGTCGCTGTTCATGATCTGCATCGCCATGCGGTAGTGTCTGCGCATCTTTTCAGGGACCCTCCTCAGTGATATATATGTAGATAGATATAGATAGATAGATTCTAGACAAGAATCGCTGATGACGTGAGATCGCGGTTAACGCAAGCATCGGATGCTGTGAGCAACAAATCATAAAAATATAAGGCTTCAAGATGTTTATTCAGAATAGCATAAGCATTACCCGGATTGTGGTGCTTGATTCTTCAAAGAGTAGGTAGGAGTAAGCAGGCTCCTTGCCAAGCAATAGACAGAGGCGTTCATGTGCCGTCTCATAGTACAACCAAAACAAGTCTGCTTGCCGCATGTTCCCTGTGACTCCACACGTCTGTATTGCCCACGCTATGGGGTGTAAGAATTGCTCCGACTTCCGTGTGCTGGCCAGATCAGTGCCATTTACCTTTTCGCCTTGGAGCCCTGAAGCAACTCTTCAACACTACAAGCACCAGTAACGCAACATGAAGTTCCTCCAATTCGCGGTCGTTGCTGTCGCGCTGTTTGTTGGTCAAGCCACTGTCAGCGCATACGTGCACCCAGAACCGAACCCGAACGACCCGAAGGACCCCCCGGAACTACGCCGGCTGTAAGGACCCGAGCAGCCCTGGCTGCCGCCCTCACCCTTAAGCAGGCACTCGGCCCTCGCAAGTCTCGGGTCGCCTTCCCATCCAGCGATGGCAAAGAACAAGATAACAGACTGATCAATGCACGTAAGTTGCCCGTTTGGAAATCATATAAATGCGCCGTGTCGAAGCCACCCCTTGACTAATATTGCAGCACCTTTTCATTCCTTATCTGATGTTCATGCACCGTACCGTTCTTGGGTTATTGCTAGTGTTCGCACAAACACTAACTGTATAGCTAACACTAGTGTTTGCAAACTGTTTGTTAGTGTGTTGTGAATCTGGCTTACATGTTTGAGGAGTTAGACAATTTTTAACACTTATCTTGAATTAAAAGAGTTGAAGCTCTTTTCACATGTCGGAAGCTCGCGAAGGTCTTCTACTTTACACCAACCATGATCTCTTCAAAATAAGCAGCACTAACGTTAGATTACTTTTGCTACGCCCTGGTGCGTACATGGAACAACAGGTGCTACTTAATTGTGAGTACACTTCATGACTTCTGAGTAATTTCACATAATGTGACTTAGGAAAGATGCCACGTCCGGCATCGCCACCTTGGACCAGACCAGAGGAGGATACAATGTGAATACATCTGGGAAAGTAACGCATTGATCCACTTATGTGGACGTGAATAAGCTAATAGAGAATTCAAGCGTCATCTAGCAGAAAACAATAAGTTGCACTAAAGGCTTTGTAGCACGTTATTTGTGTTCGTGAACGGCATCTCAACAAGCAACGCCTTTAGAGTTCTGTCAATAGTTTCAAGTTGACACACCGCACGAGTTTAAATGAAGTTTACGCACTCGGAAGTCCGAGCACATTACTAGTACTCATTACTCGAAAGTCCGCGAAATGTACTCAAAAGTAAGGATGACCCCTCGACAACGGGTAACAGTAGCCATTAATTTGATCTGCTAGTGATATCGGCCCGCGAGCGCACCATGGCATCCGAGCAGCAAACCTACAAACGCGTTTGCAAACAGCACTAACTGTAACTAAGTGTGTTGTGAAAATCCCTGTTTTTTGCGGAGTACACTACATGTATTGAATTGCGTGCTAAGGCATAAAACACCAGTGGCAAGGCTATCTCCTCTTTGCAGCAGGTAAAGCAGTATGCCAGCATTGGATGCTGCAGCTCTCTTTCCTTCTGGCGATACTCGAGGCCATCATTCCCTCGAGCCTCACAATAGCTCTTCCTGTCCGGAAGCGTCAATATTTCGCAGAACCCCCCAGAATCAGCAGTGTACATTACACTTTACACAGTGTAATCTGGTACACAAAAGATATGCAGCCAGCGTTAGAAAGCATCAGCCTCATATTTTGCTAAAGGGAGGAGTTTAGAAGTGCTGTGAGGGATTTTTACGAAGGTCCGAGCACGAGGTTTTAGTTGGGTACAGCAGCGGGGTATTCCCCCTCGCATCTTTTACGCGGCGCCAGGTTGTTGAGAAGGCAAAAGGCTTGCTTGTCGATGGCGTTTTCCAGAAACTGGGTGTTTTTCTTGCGATGGACAAACTCGTCGACAGCCTGCAATTTGTTTTGTGGTTTCGCTACGCTGATGAGTTCATAAAGAAGAATCCGGACTACCCAAATCTACTGATGCCAACCTTGATGCAGCACAACTGTGACGATGCGCTGCTGGCCATGATCGAGGTGGCGATGAAGAACCCAAGTACCTTGACAATCGCCAAGAAGCTACATAAAGAGTGCGTGAAATGGTCGCTACAGACTCGGTGTCCACCCTGGAGTATATTCTACAAAATGGTACTGGACAGGGGTGAAATGAAAGGCACGTATCGAGAGGTGCGGACTTCGGACAATACTTTTGTTGACAAGAAAATAAGCAAGGCGATCGACAACCTTCTCGCCAGCGACCATTTCCAACTCTGGAGAGCGTACCTCGATCGGTTCAATGAGATGACATCAAACAGATAGTCACTGTGATCGAGACTCTACTGGGCTAATACACGGACGAAGCGCTGGCTCAAATGCTCAGTTTGGCGAAGAAGAACCCGAGAACGGAGAAAGAGGCAGCGAACTTGCAGCTCGCACTGCTCAACACGTGTGTGCGTGAGCTGAAAGACCCGACAGAAGTATCCAAGCTGCTGAACGCGGGTACTTTTGACATACTCGTGCAAATGTACACCCGGAAACACAACTGGGTGGTGAACAGCGCGGGGGATAAACTCTTTGACAAGCCGCAGCTAGAAACGTGGTTGAAGTACGTCGAAGTCCGACACGGCGAAACTCGGAAAAGAAATGGAAACGGCGCAGCTCAATGGGTGGATGAGCAGTCAGAGGCACCCCACGTCGTGTTTGAGTTGCTGAATTTGAACATGGCAGGCGACGATGTCTTAGCATCAACACTTAAGTCGCCTATCGGGCGCTTTTTGGCAGAAAGAACCCGATAGAGAAGTCTTTGTTTGAGGCATTGATGAAGTAATTCGACGATGAAGCTCTCGCCAAGATCATTAAGAGTATTTGAAAACGCCGCCAAGAGCCGAAACTTTGCAGAAGGCCCAACTTGCGAAGTGGCTGGAAGAAAAACAAGCTCAAAACACTGTTTACATGTGGCTGGAGGTAAAGGGAAAAGTGCGGAAAGACTGAGTTACCTAAAGTACCGCGAGGACTACAAAGCGAAGTATGAATAGGCGCTCTAGACTTATCGGTTCTGTAGTGTCTTTTTGGTTAATACAATGAAACACAAACAATTCGGAAAGCTTTTTGTTGCCTTGGTGTAAATCTTAATCCAGTTATGCCCACGACGCAGTGGTGAGGATTGGGATTCTGAGTAAGCAACAGCGGCTGAAGCACAGCACTTCCCCAAACGAGACCCTCCACCCCACATAAGGGGGAGTTTGGGGGCCTGGGGGACTCGAAAAGTAGCCAATACATTTCAGTTCTTTCGCAAAACATGTTGCACTTTGACTTGCAGCGGAAGCTAGCTTGGATCATAGCCACTGTCACCCCGATGTCATCCGGGAGAAGGTTCGATTAAGATTTATTACTTAATTGCAACGTTTTCGCTTAGAACTCGGCGGCAACTCTGTCTCCTCGCCTTCCCCGTTCCCCCTCTTGATCGCTGTCGAGAAGTACCAACGGAAAGCCTCCACTTCCCTCAAACTCTCCTCAATCCACTGCTTCGCAACTCCCGGACCGCGGTTCTGTATAGCCTCACGGACCAGCGCTCTGGGCACCCGCTACGCGGGCGCTTTGACCACGGGTTGCTGGAATAGCATAGCTTAAAAGTATATGCATCATTTTGATTTCCATAACAATAATGTGCGGATACAGTTGACACATAGTCGTTGCTATAACTTCGTGCTTTAGTAGCAAATGAGTAGGAATACATTTTCCTGTTAAGCTAATTACCAAATGTCGCTCACGATGCAAAGTTGAGTACCTAAACATCGAGTGAGCTGAATATCGTTGCCGTTGTATTATTGATCACCCGTTTCTGCGAGGCGAGCTACATTGTCACGGACATGCCTTACTACAGTGTAGTGACCTGCGTGTTTACTTACTTTGAAGTAATAACTAAAGTATTGAAACTATGATTGGGTGTGGTTTATACTGCGTTGCAAACTGGTAGCTGTCGTCGATACCGTACTCTAGTGTTGTTACTGCGTTAGCACTGAAGACTGCAACTTTGCCAGCATGAATTTACGCACTGCACCGCGCTACATGTAGTAATGCTGGTTTGCGCGATAACAGTTCAAATAGACATAGCAAATTTAGCTCAACTCAATACGGATCGGTAGCGACTGTGCGTCTTCGATGGTTAGGTTGTTGTGTATCGTGTATATGCATATGAAGCGTTTGGCGGGACCCCGGGGTCGCCGCTTGCCCCGCCAGCTGTCATAAGCAACCGGTATATTCGGTAAATTCAAGTGCTGCATGTTTGTATCGATGCTATGTATCTCTGGTAGTATCGACTATCGAGTTGCACAGAGCTGCAGAGTTCGCACCTTTGCGTGCCCGACGCCGCTGCTGCTGTAGTAGGCGCTAGCTTCTAGCAGTCAGCTTGAATCTTCTTGGTCGTATCTTCACCAAGACGCTTAACAGAACGAACGAATGCAGCAGCTTTGTGGTCACGACGATTTCAATACTTAAGTATCACGTTTGCGCCGAGGAACCTCTGCACCTCCAGTTCGCCTAGACTTCATACTGGATGCTAGATGCTTGAAGGTGAAATGAGCTCTAGCTAAACTCGAAAAATTATCACAAAATTGTCACAACATATATATTATCACTGCCCCGCCGATAAAAATAAATAATTCCGGTCGCCATCGGTACATGATGCGGGACCCCGAGGTCCGGCCAATAGCTTCATATATATATATATATTGCTCTAACGACAATGTCTACACTAAGCTGCATTATGTGCATGCTGTAGTAGTTTACGGTACACGTATCTAGGGTAGCAGCGCGCATTTATTTTGAAAGCTGCATGCGTTGCCAGTGTCACTACTATTCTACGCTTTGCCTACTCTGCATCTTTCATCTGGATTTATAACGCGTTATTGCTCTTGGTGCATGGCGTACAGTACTTAGTAACAGTAATTCGAAATTGCGCAAGACCATGCTGTTGTGCGCTGCGCGCAATTCGAGCAGCATTTTCTAAAATTGTTTTGTTGAAGCGCGAGAGTTAGGGCACCTGGGATATGATCGATTTTGATTTGAGTTGGAGTGCATTGTTGTCACTTGGCTGATGCGACTATCGTTCCTATGGAAGCGAGTGTCGGACTGCAGCAAGATCCTGCCATTAATCAGCTTAATAAAAAACATAAAAAGTCGTAAGTATGACGCCTCGATGCGCGCGCTGGTGATGCACCTGGGTTTACTTAATTCGACCAACTACTACGCAGTAGTAACTTAAGTTGAGCACGCGACTACTCATATTGGTGTATTATAATGCTTGATTCCTGCAAATGAATACAGCACGATTGCCAGCTATACCACGCCGCGTGCTGTTTATCAGTTAATCTATGTGCAGCGTTAGGTCGTCGTTCGCACACATTCTTGGTGTATTAGAAGATGAACGCCTAATAAGCACCAGTCTACCCCTAATTCCGTACTGTAATCCATCGACTGCCCTGAAGGTACCAGTTATCCCAACAGGCGGAACTCCCGAAACCGTAAAGTAGTTTATTTATGTAGATGTATGCATGTACTCACTGTAGCAGTGTCCGCTGCCGCTGCACTCCGCTGCTCACTCCCGTACGCCACGCGCCCTCCCGCTCGTTGCCTCCGTCCGTCCGCCCACCGCGCGCCAACTTTCAAAATGGGGGATGTGATAATCACACCCGTTAAAGTCCGATTATTTCCGCGTAAGTACGATTTTTAGCGTGATTGTGTCTAGTTTTGTAATTTCGTAAGTAGTTTAAAAGCCAGTGCGAGTCGACTTGATGAGTGAATAATGTATGCAATAAGGCCGCGGTAGCGTAGTCTAATTGACAGGTCTAGGCTGTAGGGGCGGAAAGCGTGACGCGATGACCGACAGACAGGATTCTCGGTTAGAGGACGGAGAAAGGACGGAGAATCTTCCGTTGGATGTCTTCGTCCTGAAATTTTGTACGCGCAAGAATCCACCATAGAACTCTTTGGTCATTCCGAAGCGCCATGAGCACGAGGTCTTTCCGGTACTTTTCAGCTACCCATGGCACAATCTCAACGTGACGGGACTCCAGTACCAAATACGTCGCGGTTGGCGCGTCGAGCGGGGGTCCGTGTTCCACCAACCACCGCAAGACCGGAATACTTTGGTACGTGTTGTACTTCCAGCCAGCCCTCCTAACCAAGTCAAGTGAGTCCACAGCATGCCCGTGCTTCGACAACCAACGAAGTGTGTCCAGATTGGAGCTACCAACTGCCAGTGCGAGCAACTTCAGGTCTTTCATCTCAAACCCATTGTCGGAAAACCACTGCAACAGCTTCACGTCGTCGCGTTGGACAGCGTCGCGAACGGGCTCTGTCGACCGCAGCTCGATTCCAAACTGATTCACCCAATCCAGAATTTCGGTGTTGCCTCTGCTACACGATATCCCCGCTAGACACGATAAACAACATTTAAGGAAGTGATGACGGTGCTTGAAAACAGTCTGCAACATCTTCACTTGATCGCTTGTCGCTGGATTCGAGCATCGCTTTCCACGGGTATTCGGGTCAAAGCGGCACAATACTTGGAAATTTTGCGTATGAAGTATTTCTTCGTTGCTTGGAAACCCCTCGGTTCGGTAATAGATACAGGAAAATGTCGAGGCGGCCGCTCGTCGCGGCATGCTTCATTGCAGTAGTTGCTCTTAGTTTTGGAATGTTTTCGTGCAGCCACTGAACGACTTCAAGGCGGCTAGTTCTATACGCAACAGCTTCGTCCATGAGATCATATAGCCCTGGCTCAAAGGTTTCTGGGTAGTGCTTGTGTAGCCATTTCAGAACTTCCAAGTGGCCGTTTGCTGCTGCACAGATTGGACCCTCTTTGGAGCATCCTTCGCTTCGGTTTTCATGTAGCCAAGTGATAACATCCGTATGAGCATTCCTGGTAGCGCTATTCATCGCATCGACACGGAATGCGTTGGGAAAGTATTCGTGTAGCCATTTCACCACATTTAGATGTCCGCGTCCAGCAGCGTTCTCAGCTCTTACGCGTGATTCAGACGAATGACACGTGTGATGCACGTTATCGTACAGCCATTGGGCTAGCTTTAGATGGCCATTGCTTGCCGCCATGGGCATAGCGTCAATCGAGCACGTTTCGTGATGAGTTGCGTGCAGCCATTTCACCATTTCGCCGACCCTTAATGGCTGCCCAGCGCATCGAAGCCCTGGTGCTTGTAAAAAGATTCTTGGAATGTAGCCACTGCAGCACTTCGAGGTACCCAATCTTCGCAGAGATGCTGACGGCTTCAGCAGAGCAGCGCTCGCCTTTGACCTCATGCAACCACTGGGCGATGGCGAGGTGGCCGTTTGCAACAGCTTTGCCCATTGGGCTCCAATGTCCATGGAATTTGTAGGTTTGTGTGCCGTAAATCCACTTGAGCACCTCGAAATGTCCGTGCTCCGCTGTCAGGCTCAACGCATCCTCGATGCAATATCTAGCCTTCTCGAAGTCACCGGCCGTAGACATATTAGTCGACTGTAGTATATCTCTGTCCATTCCCCGCTTAGATAGCCACTGGACCACATCAAGGTGCCCGTGGGCTGCTGCAATTTCCAACACATTGTTAAAATCAGCCTTCCAGGGTCCACGACCGTCGTCACGCCCAGTCATCCAGCGAAGTACGTGCATGTGTCCGCCTCGAACGGCAGCTTGCACTGCCTACTTCCAAATCGGCGCGGTCTTCCGAAAGATATAGTCCAGAGTCTTCTCCGCAGCGCCCAGTCTTGTGACTCAAAGTCCCAGTCAAGTAGTCATCAATACTTCGAATCACATGCGGAAGCCAGCCTCCAGTTGTGGGGAGACGATGTTTGCACACGACGAACGTGGCTGTGCGGATAGACAACGTCTCCTCCATGATCTCCGAAAATTCAGTTGGGGGGGGTTGCAGAACAGTTTTCAGTTTAGCGGGTTGTCAAGTGAATTCAATCACTCGTGTCCCTCCGCAATCGGTTTGACTTGATTGAGATAGTTTCAATTGCGCTCGAGAAGATTCGTTAACTTCAATCGAAGAGAACGTTTCGAGCTGTAGAATTATCGGTCAACGGCAATGTCCAACCGAAAGCGAAAGTAATTCATACTTAGTAAGAACTTAGTATTATTACTTAATAAATTGTATCTCTAAAACTAGCTACGCTACTGGAGTCGTTCCCGCCAGCTTGTGATCCTCTGCGCTGGCGTGATACCAAGTGCACGAATAGGCTTTCGAGAGCGTGCCATCTTTCGGATTCAGGTGCCAGCGCAGTACCAGCACGTTGAAGGTTCGCAGCACTTTTCTCGGCACGATTCGCGCTAGCAGCAGCAACATCACGGAGGACGCCTGGTAGACGTGCTCCCCATAGTAGAGATATCCCGTGAGCAGCAGCGCCTCGACCGTCGTGCATCGCTTGCCGTTGTAAATTTCATAGCCAATGTCGTCGCAGTCCCGAAAAAGGCGATTGAGAGGCACACCAAGGCAGTGCCTCTCGAAAGTGGTGAGTTCCTCGCCCGGTTTCATCTCGGCTTCGGCGTCGTCTACTTCCTTTTTGTTAGTTTTCTTGAACGAGGCCAGGTTTCTCAGCTCTGCGAAGACGAGGTCGGCCGATCGCACGACACTTTTCGACTTTGGAGCGAACATCGTCACGATTGCAGAAATGACCAGAGCAACAGCGCCCAAGCCGAGAGACAGGATCGAAATGACGGACGCCATGTCCATATTGAACAGGATGCACGAGTCGTTCAAGCCACAGTACTTGGCTCCACGTGCTGACGTCTTGCGCAAGATCTCAGCGTTCTTCGTGATAATCGACGCGAACGGCGTCCGCTGCACCGATAGCAGGAGTGACCCCACACAAATTGTCGTAATTAGTTGCATCGTCTCCCACGTTAAGCGAAAGTTTCGATCCAGTCGTTGCTCGCCTGACCTTGCCTTGAGTAGGTTGATAAACGAGTACGAGAAGGCGAAGGTGCAGCACGTGAGGTTGGCAATGGACTCGCCGGTCAGCGTACCCGTCGCCATGCCGATCATGTACAGATCCGAGTAGAAGACGAGGTGGTAGATGATCTGAGCGAGATACACCACCTGCATGTGTCCATTCTGACAGCGATACGCCCAGATTTGCGTGAGCAGCACGGATCGCTTGTGAGACATCACTTGATAAAAGCTTACGATCCCCATTAGCAGAATCTGCGCCACCACGAGAGTAGGTAGAATATTGATATCGACGGTGTCAGCATACCGGATGCGAAATGAGTTGACAATCATACCGGCGCGGTCGGGCTGAGCTTCCGACACATAGTTTAGCCACTCCCACAGCGAGTTGAAGTAGTTGTGGATACACACGTCGCCCGCACTACAGAGCGGGATATCGTCGGGCGAATGGACCATCAATCCGTACAATTCCCAGTGCGTCGACAGCTCGCACGTATCCTCGATAAAGATCCCCGTTGTGTTTACCTCACGCACGCGACATCCACCGAAGTAGGCTCGAAGCAGAGGCTGAGTGACGGTTGTCGCTGGGAATTTCGTGACGCCCGCTGGAACTTCACGTGAAACAGGAGGCAGACTACTGGAAAAGCTGTACGGAAACACCGTCAAACTGTCGGGCACAGCAAGTAAAAAGTCTTCGCCATTCGTGAGCAGAGCCGCCTTCTTTCCAACGAGGCTATCATCAATCACGACTGTCGGGCGGCATTCTGCATAGTCCGGGAAGATGTTGATATCCACCGCAGACAGTTTACCGAAATTGGCATCGCCCACTATCGACGGAAACTGAAAGAGTCGCGCGACTGTGAGTATGCTCCACCGTGTATCACACCCATCGGTGCGTCCAACAGAAAGCTCGAGCTCGCGTATCATCTGCGGTGCGACGCTAAGACCGATCGTGTTGATGATGTCGAGCATTTGCTGAGCGGACCCCGTGGCCACGTTGTGAGTCGCCCCCCAGTCGTTCGTGCCGCTTTGACAAACGGCCCCATTATCATCCAGCGATTGCCCCAGAGCGAGAGCTTCGGGGCTCAGAGAGCTGAAGTCGTACAGCGATTCGTCTGCACCGAGCGCGACAAAACCGTTGAAGACCGGGGAGCTCACGAACGCGCTCCCGTTGAACAGCGCGTACTTGAGCAGCGTGATTTTGCACGGACCGATGCAAGCTGAGCACCCGCCGGACATGGTCATGTCCTGTTCCGTGAACGCGAAGAAACTATCCGAAGCCGTGATGAGAACAGAGCCCGCGCCGGAGTAATAGTTGGTGGCGGTGAAGAGCAGCAGAAGCGCCACAGGACCGAGTAGGACGCGTCCTAAAACTGTCAGACTCGCCACCATGACGGACGGATGAAGGAGGCGCTTCCAGTCTTGAGTCTGCTGAGCGAGTTTCTGCTGGATGCTGTACTCCGTCGCCCAGTGAGGGGTCGAACCGTTCGCATCGTCTGGATGAGCCATGGCCACAATCGAGTCGGTAGTCACCAGGCCGCCACTTCGATTGTGGCGTTGGGGGTGAGGATGACGACTTGCAAAACCTCCGCGATGATAATTATAAACCTTGAGATAAGGACGTTGTATTGCAGAACATCTCGAAGCATTCGAGATGATCAATCGTTTTGTCTTCAGGCCACCGGCTAATTTCAGCTTGCGCTAAGAGTGTGGCGTGCATACGCAACTTCGTCCTTCGATGGTATCGGACGAACATGTACGTAGTTTAGGATGCAACCTATCATATAGCATGAAATGGTACGATGTACCCACTTTAATTAGCCAATCACATCCGTCAGAAGTAGGGGGCCTGTAGGCCAGGCCTAAAACTGCCTTCTTGATCCCTGCAGCCATGTCCAGCAGCCTCGAGAACGAGAGCGAGGAGCTCGCTCCGCTGGAGCCTATGATCGCCAGGTCGCTGGACTCGGAGCCTGACATCGGCCAGCTGATCAACGACTTCCCACAGGACGGGACGGACGAGGCCTTCGACCGGTTCCTTAGGACACACCACTCCAAGAAGCTGCGGGCTGCGTGTACCCAGCTGGGCCTGCACCCGCAGGCCGACCCGTCGACCAACCATAAAGATGGCTACATCGAATTACTGATTCAATACCGACGCGCTCGTCTGCGTGGGGAGGTATTTTCCGGAAATTTCAGGACCAAGGCCAAGCAGAAGAAGAAAATGGGTACATTTGACGTGGAAGGTAGGACGAAACACTGCGGCTTCAGACTGGCCAATGTGCTGTTCAGTCCAACCTTTTTCCGTCGAATGGTAGAATCCGGCGCCCTACCTTCTACCGGTGTGGAGGTAGAACCAGTCGACGGTAGAACCAAGTTCTGGAGAGAAGTGGCGGTGGCCTACGCGAGTGAAAACCCGCAGTTTGATGTGGTGGTGGGGCAAATTGCTCGATATGAGGGGATCGACCCGAGGTTGGCTCCCCACCACTCGTCCGCCAAGCTCTGTGCCATGTGGAAGGATCTGACGACTCGATATGAGGAGAGTCTGGCTCGCTGGAAGCAGCTTGGCACGGACACGGTAGGGCTCGCCCACTTTTGCGGAGACTACTTGGACGGACTCTACCTCCACGACTGGCTGCAGCTCCGACCGATTGCAGTGGATCCAGAGCAGGCGAGAGCCTCGAAACGAGCGAGGACGGGGAACACTATTCAACAGGCGAATGAAAACTCGTCGGTTGGTGGGGATTCTACCCAGGAACAAGCGCAAGTGGACCGACGAAACTTCTTGACACCAAATGAAGTTAATGTTGCTACTCAAAGTCAAACTTCGACTTTGGAAGCTTCTCAACATGGTAACCGGTTTATCGTGAGCTCCAGTGCAGTTCAAGCATCTGGACAACGCCAGGTTTTGAGTGCGCGGCGATCCCAAGAACCTAGGCACATTTTGCCGCGAACGGACGCGTTCCCAGTCCATCAGGTTGGACCTCCTGCTGAAGAGCAGCAAGTGCCAGCTCAGCGTCAAAGTCCCAGGACGTTGGAGGAGAGACTGCTGCATGTTCTTGATGCCAACTCAGAACGGCGACAAGTGAACAAGTACGACGGGGTTATCTACTCGTCGCAGGCCGTGCGCGACACCATGTCAGCTATCGAAGCCCTCAAGCGTGGTGGGTTTGATCGCACTGTCATCGCTCAAGCAGAAGAATGTATGGACGCAATCGTCCAGGTCTGGCTGCGAGAGCTGGATAACGCTGGGAAAAGAGGAGCGGATTCATAATTTTTTGGCGATGATTTGGTAGTTGCAAGAGGTGGGTAAATATGCTATCACGTTGCACTTAACGGCGGGGAACGCCACTTAACCTTTCGTCGTTCTTTTGAGCTGCACAGGCGTGCCGTTTATGCTTCGAACAGAGCATACTTCGCATCCGCCAGCCCTTTGGAGATCGCCGGGATCGCGTTGGAGACGCACTCGTGAATCTTCTCGCGGTAACGCAGCGCACCTGCAGCTGCGACAGCCAATGCAATGGCAGTGCCACCGAGCATAACGTAGCTCGAACTGTCGTCATCACCCTGCTCCTTGCCACGTCGCTGCAGTCCATTATCTCCACTCGATGCAGACTGATAAAAGGCATCATTTAACTGCCGTTCTCCCCTCGTCGTCTGGTTCGCCACCGAAGGCTGCTCAGCAACCTTGCCAGACTCCTGCGTAGCCAAGTGTGCAGCTTGAAGCCGACGAAGCAGTTGCTACAGAATAAAAAAAACACCGTCAGCGTCAACTTTTAACACCAGCCTCCATTCCCCCGCTTCGTACCAGTTTGGCTCCATCATCCAGCACACTGTCCCCAGTGACGAATTGCCGCGCCGCCTCAATTCCCTCATCAGGCAGAAGCAACTGCAACGCCAGCACTTCAGCAGCTGCGGTATATTGCTCCGTAGTGAAAGTCACTCCTCCATCCACAGCGTAGCACTCCAGTAGGTCTCGCAGAGCCTGTGTCGCCATTGATCGTCGGTTCATGGCCACTAGGAATTTGCTCCACTGAATGGCAATTCCACTTGGCAGCGGTGCAAAAGCTCGAGCAATTGTCGCCGCCGTCTCCACTTCGTCGTCCAGGTCCAGCTCGAACACCGCCTGGAGATACACGGACAGCACGCGCTCCCTAAGAAAAAGAAAAAAGCAATATAACATTTTAAACATTTTCCGAAAGCTTGGGGAAAAATACGTAATCACACTTACTCTTCCACGGCCATAACTGCCGAGCCAACTGGGGTTTCTTCTTCCTGCCGGTGCTGAATGAGGTGTTAAAAAGGTTAGAGAACCGATTTAGAGAACCGAATAAAGTATGCTGTTGTACCTGCACGATGCGCGCTGCGAGGATGCTGCGGCTGTCGTTGAGGGCCTGCGTCCATTCACCACGTAGGAAGGCGTCCTCCACCGCGGCAACGGCCTCCATGGAGAGCGAGGGGGTCATCTGTGTGCGGGGACTTTGCGACTGCTTCGTTGACGTTTACTTTTGAGTTGAACTACAAATACCGGTAAGATACCGGTATACGTCTACAAAAACCGGTTGAAGTTGATCATGGCTCATGCTAAAAGAAGCAGACTCATGCTGGAGCCGTATCATCAGAGCAGAAGAGTCTTCATACTCTCTAAAGTCGGTCTGTTGTCGCCCTCATTCCTCATGTGCGCCATCGCGAGAAAAAAACCCAGTATATTTAGTCATTGAAACCTCCCAGTCGGACCAGAGCGAGCCATTCCAAGTTTAATTTCGCAGTGAGTTGACTCTGGCTGGTATAGCCTGGATGGACGGTCCTACCCATGCAGGCGTATCTGAAAACTGGGCGGAGGCGTACTATCGCCAACAGGCTCAGGATCGCAAGTCTCAAGGATGGGGAGCTCTTTTTCGACCGGCAGTCATCGTGGCATACATCGATGTTGCAGGGCACGTTATCGTCGGCCCACTAGTGTTGATCGTGCTGTTCACCACCACCAACTATTTATCTCATGCCTCAGTCTTCATGCAGGCCGACCAGAGTATTTTTGCATTCACGGAGCGAGATCCGTCTATGGCTGGAGGATGCACGGGGTGCCTCGGCCCGTGTAAAATCGCCATGCTCAAGTACAAGTTGATCGAGAATGTAGCCATCACTTCCGCCCCACCATTCTTTACTTTCACCTCTTTGGCGCCAAACGTGTCGTTGTACGACTTCAGCTCTCTTAGTGACGAGGAGCTCGCGTTCTCGGAAGCTCTGGATGCGAATGGTACGCTATGTCAGAGCAGCAAGAACGAGTGGGGGACGCACCGATCGTCGTCACGGGAACAGCTCAAGAACTCTACAACATTATCAAGATAGCGAAGCTCAATCTCTCCCCACAGATGATACGTGAGTTGGAGTTAGCCATTGAACAAGCCGACGAGTGCGTTACCGGTTGGACTATGATGTCAGTCGTTAGGCTTTTCCAGTACCCGACAATGGCGGGTAGCACGGATTTCGGCCAGGTTCCTGCCGTGGATACCCACGTTTTCCCAGATTACGCAGAGTGTCGCCCTGTATTGGAGATAACCGATGAGCTTGTGCGTTCGAAGTTGGCACTGGAAACAAACGGTCGAGACCTGTTGGAGGTGGTCCCGGATGAATTGAAGCTGTTTCCTTATAGTTTTACCAGCAGTTTGCCTCGAATCTCACGCACTACGCCAGCGGATATATCCAAAACGAAAAATGGTGCGACGACGGTGGTGCAGTCTTACTTCCGAGCCTACTATGGCGGCTGTCGTGTCCGTGCGGTGAATACTACCGGCGTTTACATTGAAGACACGTGCGAGGTCTCTAAACGCTGGCTGAGTTATGGATTAATGGTGCATTCTCCGGATGATATTCCTCTATGCAGCACTGGAGACGTCTGCATCCACAACTTCTTTATTTCTTTGTGGGAATGGGAGCACTACATCGACCCGAATGTACCTAACCGCGTGGGTATGAACCTCAACACATTCCGTAGTCGATACGCGGATACTGTTGCTATCAGCGTGCTACCAGGTCTTGTGGTGGCACAGATGCTTGCCTCGGGGGTCATCAGTCTCTACCAGGTGATGTCGCACAAGCGATCGGTTTTACTCACGCAGATCTGGGCATATCGGTGCCAGAACGGCGTCATGCAGGTGATTTACCTCGCGCAGGTCATGTACCACCTCGTCTACAACTCCGACTTGTATATGCTTGGGACTTGCAACCGGAACATTGACGACGGCATCCATCGCCAACCTCACGTGCTCCTTCTTCGCCTTCTCGTACTCGTTCATCAACTTGGTGAAAGCTCGCTCGGGAGACCAGCGACTGGACCGGAGATTCCGACTCACGTGTCATCACTCTTAGTGTCGGTTTACTGTTGAAGTCCATCCAACACACGCCTATCGGGTCGATTCTCTCACATAACGCGGAGATTTTGCGCAAGACTTCCCTTCGTGGGGCCAAATACTGCGGTCTGAATGACGCGTGTATCTTGTTTACTGTCAACATCCCCACCGTTGTGACGCTTGTGTCTGTTGGGTTTGCTGTCGAAGCGGTTATCATCGCGTATGCCGACAGAACGCTTGCTCTCAAGACGAGGGCCATGTCATCGCTCCGTAGGTCTTGGTCATCCCGGCATTCACTGGTTTGGCCGCGGAGTCTTGAATCTGCTCGGAATATCACGAGAGTCGAAGTGATCTCATCAGTGAGCACAACGAAACACGGACCTGCCTTGACCCAAAAACTCACATCGTTTGAGAGAAATTGTATCGGAGGGCCAGTCAAAAAGTTCTTCCAAGACTGCGACGACATTGCGTACGTCGTGTACAACGGAAAGCGCTGTACCTCCGTTGAAGCACTGCTGCTGACTGGAAACTTGTACTACGGGGAACACGTCTACCGGTCCTCCTCCGTCATGTTGTTGCTGCTGGCGCGAATAGCTCCGCGGAAAATCATACGCACCTTCAATGTGCTTCTACTTCGCTGGCGCGTTGACCCAATAAACGGCACTTTCTCACAGGTAAGGTCCTGTACATGGTATCACGCCAGTGAAGAGAATCACAGGTTGCAAGGTGTCGTTCCGTTGGCCTAACTCGGTACAAATCCACGAACAACCTAAAGAAAATAATTCAATTATACAGTATAACTATTAAAATGCCACTCATAGTTTGCCACATGTAAAATGCCACGATGGGTGCACATCTCAGAAGACGAGTGCGTGGGCAATTGCATGCAATGCAGCCTCGAATATGAATTAGAATGTGGATCCAATCTTAAAACCTCGCATTGCGATCGTTGGCATGGCATGAGTTTTAATTACTTACGCTTGTGTACGGCGTTAATAAATTCTCGTTGCAACCATTCCATCCTGCTATCCATGTGAAGCTTCTCGCACGCGTCGAAGTATGTAAGCATGGGAACGAGACTGCCTAATAGTTTTGCTGCTTCAACGACAGATGAGGTATCCGGACTCCAACAGGTTTCAAAGACTAATCGACCAAGCGGAGCCACTTGGTTGATGCAACTGTGCGCATGGTGTGTGGTGCTTGATAACGCAGCGACTACGACACCTTCGCGAAAACAACCTGCGTGGGCAAGCTATGATAGCCGGTGCCTGAACGCGAAAACTTGCAGTGTCAATGAAGGATGCGAAATTGGTGGCCCATGAATTGGCTGTTGGGTGCCCACGCCGTCCGCAGCTGTTTCGCTAGCTTTCACTGTGGAAGTTTCACAGCACGAGTCAAGCGAAGCATTTTCAAACACATTGATAATGGGGGGGCACTACGCTGCTCTGAACAATGGTAGCCGCAGAAAGCGAGCACCTTGATGTCTGTTGGCGGGATCCGAGCCCAGGGCCGCTTACATGCTGTGGGTGAATGGCACAGTGAAGCCATCTGTGCAGACAGAAGTGCATTCCACTAGTCGATGATGAGACTCGCACTTCAAAATGATCCTGGTTACAGTACCCCAATCAAGACCTCCTGGTCCTGCTGTTACAGAATACATGCAGCCCAATTCATGACACGGTATATGTTCACATCAACTCATCTGACCGTTACTACGGAGACTAACTCCGTTCCATTCCGTGTAAGCAGTACGTATTGTAATTCCGGGGAGAACTTAATGCTAGTAAGGAAGATCCTCTTGGCGATGTTCCAACCACGACCTCAATAGTAAACTTGTGTCTGCATGGCACCAGTAAATTCATGAAAAATATTGTCCTCTCCCGCTCCGCTCGCGCTTCCTGTACTGGAGTGCCTAATTCCGTAGGAAATCTATCAGAACTTCAGACCCGAATCCACTGGTGATGAAGTTGTCCGGATAACACGGGTCATCCGGTAAATAATCTCGCTTCATTCATTTCCCGATTCCTATTGGCTACTTCGTCCCACCCCTAAAACCCAAAGCCAGCACGCAACGCGGCACTTTTGGTCCATGTGTTTCCTGCGCACAACGTCCTGGTCCCGATCTCGCCGCTCTTCCCCTGTCTTCTTCTCCTCTCTCGTCTCGTTTTCGCCGTCTTTTGCACCGCTTCTGGAGCCCACAACTCTTGGAAAAGCTCACTCGAAAAATTGACAAAGTACCGAGCACTCTCTGGCCGTGGAAGGCCTTTGGCTGCTCGAGCATCGGAGACTTTGGCCGCTCGAGCATTCGCGTTTAGTGAAGACGCTACCGGTAGCGATGACCACGTCGCGTACCGCTTCGAACCGAACGGTACTGTTCAACATCGACGAGGACAATGTGCCGGCCATGAATGCCACGACACGGACGGGGTCTTCTAGGAGGACCCACTCGTCCAATTCCAGGTCCCGCGTTGCAAGCACTCGATCCAGGACGCACTCGCGACGCAGGAATGGAGAAAATAGCAGGAACGAAGCAGTTGCAACGGCGGACTTTCGAGGCACAAACCCGGTCTTGGATGGAGAAAACGTGCAGGACGTCACCCCGACGGAGCGAGTTCCGACGCTGGATGGACGTGGACACGTTAACTTCACCGATTCGAGGTACAGGAAGGCGGTGGACACTGCCAAGCGCAGCGTTCGCGCTCGAGGAGCTCTGCCGATAGGCTCCGCGAGGTCGAATGACCCGTACAACCCGATTTCGCCTACGCGTATGAGTCGCAAGCAGACGGTTGACGTCCGAGAGGAAGAGGAGACGGACGAGTTCCTGGATGACTACGAAGACCGACAACAGGATTGTCGTGAGCAATTTCAACCGCAAGAAGCTGTACAGCCTCAAGCACGGGACCGTTCAAGGTCGCGGAAGCAGAGCATTTACGGAAGTTGGTCCTGCTGTGGCCATTCGTACCCCAATGCGTTTTTACGACTGTGTACCGTGGTGGTGGTTGTGCCGTTGGTTGTGTGTGGCTTGATCTTCTGGCCGGTGTTAGCAGCGGCAATGCTTACGACGATATTGCTGTGCGTCTGCTGCTACGAGCACGCGTGGCTGTCGTTCCGCATCCACACTCAACTGCTAGCCACCTATCAGTGGTATGAAGGAAACGAAGGACCTGTCGACGCTGGAGACGCCATCGGAGCTAGCACACGCAGCAATGCGTCTGTTGTATGCGGCTACCAAGAGGACGGAAGGCGATTCCAGAACTCGTTCGTGGCCGCGGGCTTCACGCAGTCGACGATGTCGCTGCCGATGACGAACTCGACTGTACTTTGTTCGGAAGATGGTAACATGACCTTCTTGGGGACAAACAAGGACAGTTTCTCATACCCGGTGGCTGAGGAGACTGCGCGTCCGAAAGAGCGCTCTACAGTGCATTTGTTGGAGTTAGAAACCTCACGTGGAGTGCTGCTCGGGATGGCGAATATGCTGTTCTGCGGGAACTTATGGCTGACTCGCATTGTCGTGGCTGCGCTGCTTACGGTTTGCTGGTCTGTTACAGCGACGATGGTGTCTCCGATGATCCCGTTCCCGGTGGCTAGTACGCCCCGAGATATCGCGGCGGCGCCGTACTACTTCTACGTCGTGAACTTCGTGGCATCGCTCTGCGCCGTGTGCTGCCCTACCTGGCCTCGTTCCTTCTCGTTGGTGGTGCAAAAGACTGCATTTGAGGTGCTGCTACTGAACGCGTTCAACTGTCCGCTAGCGGCTAAATTCGAGTGCACTGCAGCGCCGATAACATCCCTGCAGACTTTCGTACTGGGTGCAATGGCGGTCGTGTTTGTTCACTCGTTCTCCGCTCGTGGGCCCGCTAACCTCGTCGTGGCGCTGACCCTCGACTTACTGGGATACGTCTACATTGCTGGAGCGCTGGGACTGCTCATCTCGATGGTGGATCCGACCGACGGCAATGCGACGTGGGCTGCGATCTGGCTCGGAATGCTGAGTGCCATGTGGGTGGCGCAGTTCGCCGGCTACGTGTGCGAAGCCATCATGTTCCGGTTCCAGCTCCCTCACATGAAGTTGCTGCCTCCGCGCATTGTCGTGACTTTGGATGTGGAGGCTTCACTCTGTGCCATCGCGGCTGGCAGCGTTGTGCTGGTGTTTGGTGGCGCTGTTCTTGATGTCCCCGGTGGCGTGTTGCCTAAAGTACTCTTCACTACTGCCAGCGTGCTCATGGCGCGATTTGGACGGATAGTTCTGTCACTACTAAAGAAGGCATCGGGCGTTCGGTGGAGTGGAAGGTTGATGCCAGGCTTTGGTGGAGTGTTGGACGGATCCCACGCGCTGCTCTTCACGTCTATTGTCTTCATCAAGTACTATCTCTATGTCAGGGCGCGCGAGACCGTTGAAATGGATGACAGCAGTGGCAGCGGCGACTCGGATCTGTGGGCTACCGTCACGTTCAGCACGGATGTTAGGAGCTGAAGAAGAGGCTTAAAAGCACCGTAGCTGTGGAAATGTTACTGAGGTATTTAAGTGGAATGGAAGCGAAGCGAACGTAGCTCTTTTGGTGGTATTGATGCTGACCTACACGTCCTTGTCGTCCATAACTGTTGCTATGTGAACGTTAGTCTGAAGCAGGATGGAGGTTTCGGTAGGAACCGCCATGGCGCTCTTCGAGCATCATTTCTGAAGTTACTAACGACAACTTCAACTTGAAGTGTAGGTTGCGTTACAAGATCCCAGTAGATTCGTGTAGCAGATCGAATTGAGCTTTACTGTAGTTACTTAACCCCCCAAAGGGGGCACTTACGTTGCGCCAGAATGGCTACCATGCTTCTAGTAGGCATCCACGCCAGCCTTGCATTTTGTCTACGCCATAAGAGAAAAAATTGGTGTGGCTGTCGCTGGCTACTTTACTTACTTGAATGGCATCGACCTGCGGCGCTCTGGCGTCTCGGTATCGTTTCGGTCGAGTCTGATGGCGTGCAGCATCGACGGTCCGGAGTACGATGCCCGGCGCGCGTAGTACGAGGCCTGCTTGAATATCCTCTCGACCGACGCGTCCTCCGCTGTAGGCGGAGCCAATAGCGGCAGCAAATACTCCTCGTCTTCCGGCACCTTGGGCAACGAACGCTTAGCCACCACGTAGATACCGAATAGGATCAGCACGAGGCTGAGCGAATACAGCACGTAATGCCACACTGGCAGGTGCTTCATGTCCCGGAAGAAGCACAGCCCCGACACAGCCCCGGACATGATGTAGCTCGCCTCGTACAGGTAGATCACCACCACGGCGTCCTCCACCGCGAGCGCCTCATTCAGCAGGTACAGTCCAAGCAGCGCCGTCCCCACCGCGCCGATGATGCAGATGTACGTCAACGGGAACGACCAGATGCGACTAGCTCCGTCATCGTGAACGATCCTCATCACCGCAGCCAGGAAGAAGAGCTGGCCGCTCATAACCCCAGCAAAGACACTCAGCGACACGCGCGCGATGACCGGCAGTTGCTCGGGACTCGACACCGGGGAGGACTTGACCCCTGCCCGACGACTTGTGGTCGTGAAGTGCAGCGCGTGCTTGGCGTGGTGGATCAGGAAGCTCAGCAGCGCCAGCAGCACGACGCAGTACAAGATGAAGGAGAAGGACTTGAACCGGGCGCCCAGCAGCTCCACAGGCAGCGGCGGACTCTCGTGCGTGCCCGAGACGCCGACCAACACGCAGCCCGTGAAGATGAGCACAGCCCCCACGAAGTCGTTGGTCGTGAGCCGCTCGTGCGGCAGCAAGATGGGTCCGAACAGCGTGTTCCAGCCGATGGTGAGCCCCGCCATGGGCGCCAGCAGCGACTGCGTGGCGAAGCAGTAGGCCAGCGCCCCCAGCGCCGGGTTCATGACGAGCATGGAGAAGAGGCCGCAGTAGAAGTAGGTGCAGCCCAGGTTGCTCTTGACGGAGAGCGAGGGGCTGGCCACGGCGCCGTGGCTCTGGCGCTTGAGCTGCTCGCGCTGGGCGGCAGCGAGCTCCTCCTTCTCGCGCTCGTTGTGCGCCAGCTTGAGCAGCAGCTTGCCCGTGATGCCGAAGATGCTCGAGATGGCCGAGAGCAGCAGCCCCAGCGGCCAGCCGACGAACCACATGACGGACGGAGAAGAGGTTGGCCTGGTTGATGGATGGACGGAGTTCTGTCGTGCTGCACGAAGGAAGGCGAAGTGATGATGCGACGCCGCCGAAGGGAAGTGCTGCAGCGGTTCAGAGTGGCTCAAGAGCAAAGCTGCTCGATTCGGCGACGATGACGTCGAGAAACGCACACAAGACAGGGCGCACTGCTGCGCCCGACAGGACGGGCGCGCGAGGAGGGCAGGGGGTAACGGATACTTTTTCGGCATGATGGAGCGACCGGAGAGATTCAACAAGGCGAGTGCGATGGCAATGCGATCTAGACGTGAAGATTCGTTCATTGTTCATTGGTGGAAAGGAACTACGGGTTGGTTGCGTTGGTTGACGTAGGAGATGAAGGTGGTCGATGCCAGATAGCAGAAGTCTTTGATACGGGGGGGGGGGGGTAGAGTTTTTGCGGCGCTCAGTCGTCGTAGGACGGGATCTGGTCGTAGTTGTAGCCCTTCCATCCCTTCCACGCGCCGTAGAGCTGGTACGTCGCGTAGCTGCCCGGGATGAATGCTGAGAAATCCCCACAAGACAAGACACAACGCAGGATAAGTATCTCTATCCAATAGACACCAGTACTGCGTCCACTCTCAGTCTTACCGATAAGCCCGAGGATAAGGAACGATAGTCCGCGGCGTTCCTCGTCCAGGCCGATGAGCGTGCTCACGTAGATGAGGATGGAGCCCAGCGCGAAGAGACTCGCGGCCGCGAGCCCCGTGCGGATCGGAAACGTCTTGCGACGGAAGTCCAGGTCCTACATGTATACAGACCATCACCGCAACAGTACGTGAGAACTATTGGACTGATTGAAGGCTTCGCAGCCCGTATCAATCCATTCGCACCGGAGCAGCCGCGCGCGCCGCGCTCTCCTTGGAAAAGGACGCGAACTTGGACTCGTCCGCGGCCTTCAGCACGCGCGCGTCGCTCGCATTGGTAACGCGGTGCACGTCCTTCGCCATGTCTGTCTGTCTGTCTGTCTGTCTGTCTACAGTTCTAATGTAGCCGCAAGTAAAAAAGGCAACTTGGTGCCGTGCGCTGCTTGATGTCGGTCTCTGATCTCGAGGGTCGCGACCAAAAAGGGGCGACCAAATCGTCCCGTATATTAAAATAGTCCTCTCTCGTATGTCCCATATATACTACAGTACATCACAAACGGACTGCAAATACTTTTTTCTGACCAAATATTGACATTTTTGTGACTGTGGTATGTGTCCTGGCGGACCAAAACGCAGTCCAACATGACGCAGCGTCGCGGCCTCGTGTGCGTCGAGTGCGGGGCGCCCGTGCCCGAGCTGGTGCGCGACTACGGCAAGGGCAACCTGCGCCTGGCCATCTGCAGCGCGTGCAACTCGGTCGCGGACAAATACGTCGAGTACGAGACGATCCTGCTCTTCCTGGAGGTCTTGCTGCTCAAGCCGCAAGTGTACCGCCACGTGCTGTGCAACCTGCCGGCCCCCATGGCCGCGCGCACGACGCTCAAGCTGTTCGTGGTGCTCGTGATGCTGGACATGAACGTCAAGGCCTATCTGGTGGACCGGGGCGCCGGCGTGACCTTCCGATCCGAGTCCATGTACCGCACCCCGGAAGCTCTTCAGGCCGCGACGTCCGGACTGCGGATCGGCCAGTTCTCGCTGCACTTGGTGTGCCTTGCACTACTGGAGAACGTCGTGTACTTTGTGGCAGTCTTCGCTGCAATTTGGCTGGACCCATTTCGACGTGGATGGCGAGCAAAGCTGCTGCCTATTGGGGAGAAGAAGGAGGAGACTGGGGTCGTGGCGCCATGGACGAGGTACGGCAGCGCCATGTGCATCTCAAGCTTCGGCAAGCTGTTCGCACTGCTGACGGTCATCTGGGAGTTCGACTGGAGCTTCATTCACGTTATCGGCGCGCTTGTAGTAGTGTCGAACGTGCTGGCGCTACAATTGATGCTGGAAGAGGGAAATTCGGTGCGGGGCAGGTCATTGCATGTTGTGGCGGTTGTGGTCTTTGGATTGGTAGCGAGAGGAGCTGCTCAGCTCACGCTGTACGCGCTGGGCAACTCGGTGTTATTCCACGTGCTGGTATAGTGTCGTAGCGGACGATAAATTTGTCAGTGAGAGACTATTTCAGTCGACGAGAAACGGAGGAACCGTGGTCATCCAGGAGCTCGGTGGCAAAACGTGTCTGTAGTGGTGTGTAGCTGCATCAGCCAAGACTCAAGGTGTAATCTGTCAATAGCAAGCGCATCCGTGTTCAACATCCAGTCCTGCATTACGAGATGAGTGCTGTGGAGTTGCCGTTGGTGCCCAGCGCGCGTTCATCCAGCTCGTCCGCATCTTCCAGCCGCAGTCATCTACACTCGGCAGGCTCGATCAACTCGGAGAAAAGCGCTCGAAGTGTGCGGAGTCAGCGCAGTCAGTGCCAGCAAGAAGACGAAGACGAAGATGAAGACGACAATGAAAGCTTTCAGTCAGCTGAGGAGGCGCAGCAAGAGGAGGAAGAGCCCCAAGAGTCTAGCGGAGGAGGGCTCTGGGATGAAGTGGAGCATTTCCTGAACAAGCCGTCGCCTAGCCTGTCGAATCTATCTGGGAAGACGTCGAAGGCTCCAGTCAACAAGCCACCGAAGAGCACTCTTCCTACCTTGAACGCAAGGAGGGCGTCGCCGGATAATCAGACGACCTATCCCAGTCGGCCTGGTCGCGCTGTTGCGGCTGCTTCAGCATCAAAGACCATCGACCCGAAGCTTCTGCAAGAAGCGTTTGCGTATGCCAATCAACTGCAGCAGATGAACTTTGATGACGACGACGGAGACGCAGACGAGCAACAGCAGTCGTGGAGAAACAGCAAGACCAAGATGCTGATGCAGCGCGCGGCGCTTGGCAGAGCGAACTCTTCATCATCTTCATCGTCACTGTCGAGTAATGCTGCCTCTGGTGGCCTCCGAGGAAGCCGGGCAGGCGGAGGAAAAGGGTCTTCCAGCGTAAGCACGGATGCCCGAAAGAAGAAGGGCAAGCCAACATCTTCATCGGCGTACGGCTCAGCAGTGAAGTCGAAGGGGGTTCTAAAGAAGAAGCGTAGCACTACTGAAGGCAGTCCGCCAAGTGCAAGCACTGATTCCTCCAAGCCCAAGTCGAAGCCAAAAGGCCACATGGACCCTCAAACCTTGCAAGCTCTCGTCAGTAATTTCCAGAATGGCACGACATTGGAAGAGCTTCGTCGAGAGCTCGCTGCCTCTCAGCAAAGCATGGCAATGTCACGCCAAGTCCTCCAAGAAGCCGCCCAAACCTTCTTCCAATCCCACTAGTTCCACAAGCAACAACAGAGTATTCGACGCAGGATCAAATACAATAAACTAGATATTTCCCAAGCTCTCCACCTCACATCTACGGAGCCGTGGCGTAGTCCTTAGCGAGGTGGCTCACCTGGTCCAGTTGAGCAGCGGCGCGTTGCATCCGCTGTACGTCTGCAGTAGCCAACCGTCGCTTCTCCTCCACAGATCGCTGCAGCTCCTTGTTCTTGGTCTCCAAAGCTTCCACCAGCGCCTCCAGCTCCTTCTGCTCCTCCTGCTTGGCCCGCAGTCTCTCTGCACGAATTCTCGCTTCAGGCGTCGTCTTCTCCTGCTCTTGCTGCTCGTCATCTTCTCCACCTTCCTCCTTGTTCTCCTCCTGCTCCTTCTCTTCTTTCTTCTTCTTCTCTTCCTCCGCCGCCGTCACCTGCCGCAGTCGCCGCTCCTCCGCCTGCTGGATCACGTCCTCCAGCTCCAGCAGCTCCACGTCCACGTCGTGCTGCTCACAGAGCCACGCAAAGATCTCCTCCACCTTCTGTCGGAGACTGAGCACCGCCTGAGCCGCCACCTCCTCCGTGGTATCGTGGTCAGGTCCCTCAGGCGTCGGCGGCGGGAAGAAGGCGGCCAGCAGCTCCTCGTCCCCGCGACACTCGCTCTCCAGACACGCGCGCAGGTCCACGAGCGACGCGGCGTGCACCGACACGTCCAGAGCCTTCTGCAGGATCAGCTTCATGCGCTTCATGCGCACAGATTCGCGCGGCGCGGCCGTGGACGGCGCCGGGGACGCGGGCGGGTGCATGACGGCGGCGGTGGCGTTTGAATTATGGCGGCAAGGGCTCAACTAGCGTTTATTGGTTGAAATAGGAGTTAATTCTGCCAATGGGATGGGGTAATGGGTTTGCGGGTTTTGACCAATGAATAGGCTGTTCTTTATTTTGTGTAAGCTTTTGTGTCAGAGTTCATAACGACCCCGCAAGTGGCGGATCTTGGAGCGCTCTAGTACCCGGTACTCGGACGGCGGCATCATGTGGTTCTCGGCCCTGCGACAGAAGCTGCAGCTGCTGATCATCGTCTTCTTCATCTTCGTGGCCTTCGCGGCGTCGGACGCGGCCTGGATGCCCTGGGTACGGAGCGCTGTCTGAGTAGAATACACGTCACAAAAATCGTTTTGGTTACTTATCATTATTTTTTATTATTATTTTGCAGGCGACGCTGGTGATCTTCTTGACGATGCTGCTGTTGACGGACCTGTTGTTCCTGAACGAGGGCGACTTCAAGTACGACCCGGACTACAAGGTGCGCACGTGGAATTGAAGCTCTTGTGAGGGTTTTGGTTCTTTTCTGATAATTACTCCGATGCTGTGGCAGAACTGGGCGCGTGCAGTGGACCCCAAGTACTGAGCTCGTAGCTGCAGTTAGCAGAGGGGGCAAGAGGGTGCGGATCTAGACCCAGAGAACACATTTGAGGGAGTTGATTGATATCTATATAGCAAAACCGATGAAACAACTTACTCACGCGCACAAACGGCACACACGTTCAATGATATGGTAGTCTCCGCTTTGGAGGTGACGCAGGCGAGCAAAATCTGCTGGAGGAGACAGCAGCCCCACGTTGAAGAGTCCGTAAAGATGGCACGGTTAGACTTTTCCTGCCCTTGACGTATGACGGACACCGTTCAGTACACCATGGCGTAGTACCGAGAGAACACCAGCGTCGCGAACATCAGCGCGTCGATGCGGTCTAACACACCGCCATGACCTGGAATCAGCGAGCCAGAGTCTTTCACGCCCGCTGCACGCTTCAACAAGCTTTCGAACAGGTCTCCTAGGCGGCCAATAACCACCGCCACCACTGTGAAAGCCACTTTCATGCCGAATGAACCGGGCAGGTCGAGCATGTCGGACGACACAACCATGGCGACGATACCAAAGCCGATAGCGCCAAGTGTTCCTTCATAGTCCTTGTTCTTGGATAGGTGGGCAGCCAACGGGTTGTAGTAGGGGTATTTCGCGAGAGCTAGAGCCTTGCCAGTGATGTAGGCGCCTGTGTCGGACGCCCACACGACGTAGAGCAACGCGATGAGCAGTTTCCGGTAGAGTGTCCGTCGCTCGTCATCCACAAATGCTACGAGCACTGACAGCGTGCCGATAATGTAGACAAGTCCCACCGCATCCAGCGTGAAGGTCAAGAACGCCTCAGCATTGCTCCGACACGTAGCAAACCGAAACAACAGGAAGACCACCATGCCTGCGAGGACGATCTGTGACGGCTTCCACGACATATTGCAGGTGAGCTGGTTCATCGGACACGCTGTCGAGTGCAACGTGAGGATCGTGAAGATGGCGTTCTGCAGGAAGACGATAACCGCGTACTGCCAGTCTGGAGAGAGGCACGCGCACATGGCAGCAACGAACCCTGTCGCGACAGTGTAAAACCACCGTGACTCATAAAACTCCGTCGACTCCAACGCACTCACTCCTTGAATTGTCAGCAGGAATGCACACGATGAAATAACGCAAAGCAGAGATGAGATGCACAACGCCGCAAGCCACTCGTGTCCTCCGAAGATGTACGTCGCCGCATCCGTGACCGCACAGCGTCGTAACCTCGGCGCCTGCTCCGTCAGTTCACTATTGACTTGCGCCAGCTCCCGCGCCTCCTGTTCTTCGTGGAACGCTCTGGTCGTCGTTGTTCTTGCTGTATACCTGTCGCCATCCAGTGAAAGTCTCCGATGCAGCTGCGAGTTGGTCGTGCTGTCAAACACGAACGTCCGACTGGTGGTCACGTCAAAGTCGAACGTCCTACTGCTGGTAAAGCTGTCGCTACTGCTGTCACTCCGTGTGTCTTGCTGGGAGATGTCGCTGATGCCTGGTACAGGGCCTGTTAAGCTGCCCACAGAGCTCTCCAGCGCCTCCAGGCGTGTCAATAGTCTCAGTCGGATGCGGTTGGCCAGACACGCGTACTCGTACGAGCACGTGCTGGTCATGAAGCTGCAGACGGTGGACGTGGCAATGGCTGGGGACTGCCATAGGAACACGATCACGGCGGGCGCCAACACGGCGGCGGACAGCGTGCGCTGCACCGCGTTGTGGCGCAGGAAGGCCAAGGCCGAGCAGCGGCGCGTTGGCGACTGGCTGAAGCTGTGGTAGGAGCTCTCCAGAGGAGAGTTTTGCACGGCACTCGACGGCTGCGGCATGATCGGAATGCCCAGCGTATCGTCCTGCTGCCAGCAGGCTGCTGGCGTCGGGGCTCTGTGGCTGCGGGGTCATCCTCGCGACCGAACGACCGCCCGCGAGTCAACCGTAGCAGTGCAGGAAGGGTGCAAGTTGCGCTGCACCGGCTTTATTTAATTTTAGAATTTAGGAGGGGATGGGCCCGTGAGCCGGGCTGCTTTTAGAACTTAAATTGCTTAATTCTGGATTAGAATTAATCCTCGAGTTAATCTGGATCAGTTGCCACGCTACCGGTAGGGCAATGAACAACAGGCACATTCACTGCGAGCGGGCTTCATAGACTATGAACAGCAACTATGATTCATAGTTGCTGATGTACACTGAAGAGTTTGACCTCCAGTTCATGCCCTGGTGGGTCGTGTCGCTTTCGAGTTTAGCTGATACACTTGAGCTATGCTGCGGCTTGTGCAGCAAAATAAGCAGATCGCGTTATGAAGTTTAGCATTGCCGCTAACAAGTGGTGCACACACTACATGTAAGCTTAGTACATTTGTCGGACGACGCTGGATGCAGCGATCCGCCAGACCTCGTTTCCCACCCTTCGCCAGGGATAGATCAAAATGTCTGTGAGAAAGCTTATACGTGGACATGAAACGAAACGAATGTAATTGTAGCCATGCTTACGTGAAATGATAAATAAATGTTGCGGACGCTCATCCTCAGACCTCCAACCTGAGGTCTACCCAAATTCGTCGCATCATCCGCCCAAATAGATCGAGCTGTTGTCGACGGTCCACACTTGAGAACTTTCATTCAATACACCATCGTGTAGTATCGGGAAAACACCAGCGTCGCGAACATCAGTGCGTCGATGCGGTCTAATACGCCGCCATGGCCTGGGATAAGCGAGCCGGAGTCTTTCACGCCAGCTGCACGCTTCAGCAAACTCTCAAAGAGATCGCCCAGACGGCCGATAACCACCGCCACTACAGTGAAGGACACCTTCGTCCCAAATGAGCCAGGAAGGTCGAGCATGTCGGATGACACAACCATGGCAACGATCCCGAATCCAATAGCCCCAAGTGTTCCTTCATAGTCTTTGTTCTTGGAGAGGTGCGCGGCCAGAGGGTTATAGTACGGGTATTTCGCCATTACAAGTGCCTTGCCGGTGATGTAGGCTCCTGTGTCTGACGCCCACACGACGTAGAGCAACGCGATGAGCAATTTCCGGTACAGTGTCTTCCGTTCGTCGTCTACAAAGGACACAAGTACAGATAGCGTGCCGATGATGTAGATCAGACCCAGCGCATCCAGCGTAAACGTCAAAAATGCTTCAGCACTGCTCCGACAGACAGCAAAGCGAAACACCAGGAAGAAGATCATGCCACTCATGACTACTTGGGCTGGTTGGAAGGCCATATTGCACGACATGTCGTTGATCGGGCAGGCCGCCGAGTACAGTGTCAGCAGCGTAAAGATCGCGTTCTGCATCAATATCACGACCGCATACTGCCAGTCCGGAGAGAGACACGCACACATTGCGGCAACGAAGCCCGTTGAGACAGTGTAAAACCACCGCGACTCGTAGAACTCGGTCACCCCCAGCAAGGGCATCTTCTCCATCCCCAACAGGAAGACCGCGGACGAAATGAAGCACACCAGCGTCGAAATGCACACTGCTGCAAGCCACTCGCGTCCGCCGAAAACATACTTGGCCATCCCGGTCACCGCAGTTCGTCGTAGCCTCTGGCCCTGGTCTCTCAGCTCACAATCCACCTGCTGTAGCTCCCTTGTTTCTTGCTCTTCCTGTAAATCCCTTGTGGTGGTCAATCTCCTCTGTTGACAGTTGGTGGTGTCGTCGAACACGAAGGTCGCGCTGGCCGTCACGTCGCTCCTGCTGTGAATAAAGCTGCCACTGTCACTGCTGCCATCGCTCCTTGTATCTGGATTGGAGTCTTCACTTCCAACAGTTTCGGGTCTCGTTGCGTTGCCCAATGAGCCCTCCAGCGCCTCCAGCTTCGTCAATACTCGCAGTCGAATGCGGTTGGCCAGACACGCGTACTCGTACGAGCACGTGCTGGTCATGAAGCTGCAGACCGAAGACGTTGCAATCGCTGGAGATAGCCATAGAAATACCGTCACGGCAGGAGCCAACACGGCGGCAGACAGGGTGCGCTGCACCGCGTTGTGGCGCAGGAAGGCGGGGCAGCGACTCGCATGGGGTAGAGGAGCGCCGCGGTGCAGGCTGTAGCTGCCCTCCAGGGGGGGATTTTGCGCGTCTGCCGATGGTCGAGCCATGATCGGGATGCCCGAGGGCTCGTGTGGGCTGTGGCGATGCGGCGGGTGAGATACCATCGGCGTCATCGAGGAGTCCTCGTCGAGGACAGGGGCAAGTGGGTACTGTGGGATAGAAATTTAGAATTTAGCACGGGATGGGATTAATTACGTGAGCCGGGCTCAACTGTTTTAGAATCTAGAACTAGACAGGACTAAATTAGATTAGAATTAATTTCTAATCGGCAAACGAATCGCTCGCTGCAACCATGTATCTTACTCTTGCTGGGTTTGCATCACTGGCGTTGCCGTGTTGCAGTACGCTTTATTTGGTTCATGTTATATAATTTGGTGATCGCAGCTCTCGTTCAATAATTGCTCAGGACTGCAAGGCGTAGTAGCGAGAGAACACAATTGTCGCGAACATGAGTGTATCAATGCGGTCCAGCACGCCTTCGTGGCCGGGGATCAATGTCCCAGAGTCTTTAACTCCTGCAGCGCGTTTCAGCAGACTCTCGAACAAGTCGCCCATCATTCCAACGACCACCGCCAGCACCGTGAAGCCAACCTTCATGCCGTACGAGCCGGGCAGATCCAGCAGCTCGGACGCCACGACCATCGTGACAACTCCAAAGATAATCGCTCCTAGCGTGCCTTCATAGTCCTTGTTCTTGGACAGATGTGCTGCAAACGGGTTGTAGTACGGATAGTGGAAGTACGCGAGAGCCTTCCCGATGATGTAGGCGCCAGTGTCCGACGCCCAAACGTTGTACAGCAACGCAATGAGCAGCTTCCGGTACAAAGTGCGGTGGTTATCATCGACAAAAGCCACGAGAATTGACAGCGTTCCGGTCACGTAAAGCAGCTCCACAATGTCCAGCATGAAGCTGATGAACGCCTCCGCCCGGCCACGAGTTGACGCGAAGCGGAACACGAGGATGATCGCCGTGCCACCGAGAAAAACCTCCGATGTACCGATCGCCAAGTTGCAGTTGAGTTCGTTCATCGGACACGCCGCAGAGTGCAATGTGAGGATAGTAAAGACGCCGTACTTGACCAATGTGATCACCGCGTACTGCCAGTCCGGCGTCAAACACGCACACAGCGCAACCACGTAGCCCGTCGGAATCGCGAAAAACCATCGATACGTATAAAACTCGGTCGACTCGAAATCCGACACCCATTGAATCGATAGTAGAAAACCCGCAGACGTTAACGCGCACACCGGGACCGACACAAATGCCGCTGCCCACCGCACGTGACCGTCAAAGTAGCGCAGAGCTAGACTGGTCACTGCACAGCGATGCATCCGGTCCTCCTGATCTCTCAGCTCGTCGTCCACAATGGCGATCTCTCGGTTCTCCCGCTCCTCCTCCACTGCGCGCGCGTCAGGCTGCGGTAACCTCGTGACTCGCGTGCGGACCGCAGAGCTAAACAGCGCCGCACTCTCGATTGATGGCGTCGGGTCCAGTTGAAGCACCTCGTCCGTCTCGGACGAGAAGCTGCGGTTGCTTTGCGTGTCATTCAGCGACGTATTGTTGCCGCAGCGCCGACTCGAGCTTCGTCCATTGAGAGGCCCCTCCAGCGCCTCCATTTGCGTCAGTATCCGCAGTCGGATGCGGTTGGCCAGACACGCGTACTCGTAGGCGCAGGTGCTGATCATGAAGCTGCAGACGGTCGTGGTGGCGAACGCCGGGGACAGCCACAGGAACACCGTCACGGCCGGCGCCAAGATGGCGGCGGAGATGACGCGCTGCACCGCGTTGCGCTGGAAGAAGTCGCTCCATCGCTTCGAGTTGTTGTTCGGCATTGGCATTATCGAGGGTGAGGATGAAAATGATACAGCTGCCTCCTCCTGGCCCTGGCCGACGTAGGGCCAGTCCTCCTGTGGCGAACTCTGCATGTCCGGAGGGGATCGCAGCATTATGACGGACCCGCCGTCTGCTACGGTGCTGCAGTACGCGGCCGCGCTGCCTCGCTCGACGGCCATGACGCTTTGACGCGCACTTGACCTGACCACTTGGCAAATGAGCCAAATGACGCGATTCTGCACTGTTTAGAACACACCGCTGAGAACGGCCACTCTGTCGCATGATCCTGACTGGAGTTGCCGTTGCGCCAACGGATGCCACGAGATAACCATGCTGCGATTATCATCATAAGCTTCGTGTATTTTAACAGTAAACCTTGCTGTATACACATGTATGCCATTCAGAAGCGCAGTCCGTAGTAGCGGGAGAAGACGATGTTGGCAAACATGAGGGCGTCGATGCGGTCGAGCACGCCGCCGTGGCCCGGGATGAGTGACCCGGAGTCCTTGACGCGGGCTGCTCGCTTCAGCAGACTCTCGAAGAGGTCTCCCAGTCGACCGAAGATCACTGCCAAGACAGTGCAGCCCACTTTGGTGCCGATTGATCCCGGCAGGTCCAGGATCTCGGATGCTGCGGCCATGGCAACGACTCCGAAGACGATGGCGCCTAAAGTGCCTTCGTAGTCTTTGTTCTTGGACAAGTGAGGGTCTAGTGGATAGCAGTGCTGGTAGTTGAAATACGCGAGTGTCTTGCCCACGAGGTATGCGCCGGTGTCGGAAGCCCATACGACGTAGAGTAAGACTATCAGCAGCTTCCGGTAGATTGAGCGATGGTTGTCATCCACGAACGCTACGAGCACGGAGAGAGGGCCGATGATGTAGACCACCCCCAACACGTCCAGCATGAGGGCCACGAACGATTCAACGCGATTGTGGGAAAAAGAGCAGCGGAATACGATGATAACGATAACTGCACCGAAGAAGATTTGTCGCTTGGACACCGCCACACTGCAGCTCATTGCATTATTATCACCTTGCAGTTCTGTTGCCGAAGACGCGCCGTTGATGTACGGGAAACTTTCTTGTGGCGAGCGCAGCGGAGGATTCGCTTGGAAGGGAGTTGAGATTCAGAGCGGCAGATCTGTGAGGTTGGACTATCTCATTTAGAAGTTCTGAGACCCGACGTCACCAAGGAACCCTAGCAGCACAATACTCGTTCATATTCATACTTTAGACAAAAATCTTGGTGCACCCGTAGTTTCATCGAGTCGCTCCTTCGTAAAAAAAATAAATTCAGCAATTCATCTGTCGAGCTTCCTTCACGTGTGCAAGGCGTAGTATCGAGAAAACACAACTGTGGCAAACATCAGTGCGTCGATGCGGTCCAGCGCACCACCATGTCCTGGAATCAATTTGCCTGAATCTTTCACCCCCGCTGCTCGCTTCAGCAGGCTCTCGAATAGATCTCCCAGTCTGCCAGCGACCACTGCAATGATGGTGTACGCCACTTTTGTACCAAATGAACCGGGGAGATTCAGAATATCCGACGCCACCGCCATCGCCACGATGCCGAAGACAATCGCCCCCAGAGTACCTTCGTAGTCCTTGTTCTTCGACAAATGAGGGGCCAGTGGATTGTAGTACGGGTAATTGAAAAACGCGAGTGCCTTGCCCACCAAGTACGCGCCAGTGTCGGACGCCCACACAATATACAGCAGCGCGATTAGCAGTTTCCGGTAGAGAATTCGAATATCGTCGTCCACGAACGACACGAGAATTGAAAGACTGCCGGTGATGTACACCAGCCCCACCACGTCCAACATGAACGTCACAAATGCTTCAGCGTTGCTGCGTGACGACGCGAAGCGGAATACCAAAACAACCATGAAGCCAATGAGGAACACATGCGATGTTGCGATGGCGACGTTGCAGTCCCCTTGGTTCATCGGGCAGGCAGTCGAATGCAGGGTGAGGAAGATGAATACCACATACTTGATGAGCATGATGACTCCGTACTGCCAGTCCGGCGTAAAGCACGCCGAAAGTCCGACCACGAACCCCGTAGCAATAGCAAACGTCCAGCGGTACTCGTAGAACTCCGTCGAGTGGAGCTCGGGGATCTTTTGAATCAAAAACAAAAGCGTCGCGGTCGTAACCACACAGATGAGCAACGCAACCCAGACTGCAGCCACCCACTCGTGTCCTTCAAAATACCTCTCCGCCAGCTTCGTCACCGCGCACCGGCTCAGTCGATCTTCCTGGTCTCTCAACTCGCAGTCCACAACGGCAATCTCCTGGTTCTCTCTCTCCTCCTGCAATGTGCGCCTAGTCCTCCCCACTGAGTTGCGTACCCTCGTCGAGGCCTCAATACCAGTCCTCGGCGTCGACAGTCGACACTGCGACGCATCTTCGGCGTCCTCGTCCTCAATACTCAGGCTGCTGCTGGCGTTGCTCCTTGTGTGATGATATAGTGTGTCACTGCTGAACCTCGAGCACCTGGTCACCCCTTCACTGGGGCCCTCCATCGCCTCCAGCCGCGTCAGAATCCTCAGCCGGATGCGGTTGGCCAGGCACGCGTACTCGTACGAGCAGGTGCTGGTCAAGAAGCTGCAGACCGTCGTAGTAGCGAAAGCCGGCGACGACCAGAGGAACACCGTCACGGCCGGCGCCAACACGGCGGCTGATATCACGCGCTGCACCGCATTGCAGCGCAGGAACTCGGCGCAGCGACTGCAGCGGGAGGGCGCGTCTCCATTGCGCGGTCGTCGCGACGAATTCGTGGACCGCGGACTCGGGGACAGCTCCTCGGTGTACGGGAAGTCGGCGTACGGCGACTGCACGGGCGTGCAGGTCACGAATATCGACTCAGTGGGCGCCATGGTGGAGGAGAACGAGTGCTGTTGACGGTCTGGAAGTCGGCGGTCATGCGCCCCCCAGCGAGCAGCTCCGGTGATAATCTCTGTATGAGTGGCGACTAAAATCTGGACCGTGCGTAGCCGTGGGCATCATCGGATGTCGGTGGCGTAGATGGCACGGTTTGTACAGATACGTATGATGTTTTGTGAGAATAGACAACTTCAACTGGCAACTTTTTAGTCACACATATGAAACAATTGGCGGGAACCCGGGTACCCATCGGGACCCCGGTTCCACCAAAACTACCGGTACACATGTATGAGCAAATGCATTGAAGTGTTGGTCTATGACCTACATAGAACGCAGCTGAAGCTCAGTAGGGGAACGGAAGGTTAATTTACCTTCGCCCTCGTCCTGTGTCTCTCCACGAAAATCCAGTCGCTTGCCTGGTGCAGCGGTACAGTGCTTCCCGGTCTCATCGCTATCCTCCTGCTCATGAAAGATAAACTTGGACATGATAAGGTATGTTATTTGGGTCTATTCAGTACCTGTTGCATATTTTGAGGGTAGTCCTTCATCGACAGCACTTAGATATGAGGGTTTAACTTGCCCCGAGGGTACCAATATAGAGGCCAAAGGTTAAATAAATAATTCGCGATTTGGTCGGTATCATTTGCGGGAACCCGGGTTCCCGCCAATTGTTTCATATGTTTCAGCGCGATTGTGGGAAAAAGAGCAGCAGAATACGATGATAACGATAACTGCACCGAAGAAGATTTGTCGCTTGGACACCGCCACACTGCAGCTCATTCCCGTCTTGAAGCACGCGGCGGAGTGCATGGTGAGGAGAACGAAGGCCAGCGAACGGCAGCCACCCCGCGTATACTGACAACTAACCGCTTGAAGCACTTGTGCTTCCATGGACATCAGCCACCAGTTCGCGCGCGCTGTCGTTCACGTAGTCCACAAAGCTGCCAATGTACTCGGCCCGAACTGCCCCGAATGGCTCCTCACCTATATGGGCAGCATCGCACGTCCGCGAGTTCATCGAGGAGCAGCTCAGCGACATCCTCCCATACGAGCTCAGCTGAATAATGGCTACCCCCCTCAACCCACTACGCCATTGAAGCACTTATGCTTCCATGGAAGCTGGCTGGCATTTCCAGATTTCCCTTCAATCGTCTCCGCCCCGCACATCTGAATTGGCCCCGAGCGCCATGGAGCGTGCTGCCTGCCGCCCTCCCGGCAGGCTCCGAGACTGGAAGCGGCGGTATGCCTGCTCCACGGTCCGGTGTAAGCTCGGTCGGGTATGTCCCCACCCGGAGCTCATCAATGAGATCCAGATTTGCGCTCGACTCATACTGAAGTCCACCACCGAAGCTTGGGCCCTCGCGAACTTCCACGTACTCCGCCAGTGCGAGGAGCGCGGTGACATCCCCGACTTGACGTCTTCCACATTTTCACCCGGTGCTGTAGAATCGTCAGCCGGGGCCTTCGCCGAGGAGACGACGTTCGTCTAGGGGACCTTTACGACTCCGCAGTAGCGTTCCTCGGGGCAAGACCAAGCACATACACCTACGAGCCAGACGACGTCACCAAGATTGACGTTCTACACGGTGAGGCTGGCGGGCTCATGAGCGTCAACGCTACCAACATGGTCGTGACCCAGTTCCGCAAGCACTTCACCCTCTTTGTGCGGCTTTGGTATGGGATCTCTGCCAAGGAAACCAGAAAGGTCGTGCGCGCCTGCTACAGCTCGGATGCGTCGGAGCGCCGGGAAGTACTGGAGATGAAGGCGTGGCTGGGATCTGCGGCGTGGGGTGAAGACGGTGAGCTGGAGCAGGTTTTCCCCAGGAAAACCGTTATCAAGAAGCATGTGGGCTATTTCGTGCGGAAGCTGTACGAGATCATGGTCTTTGTTGAGCAAAACCAGATCGAGCAGCGGCGGCAGCGTGCGCAAAGTGGAGATACAGCGACGGCTCAGAAGAAACGATTCAGGAAATGGAAGAGGAAAAGAGGACGAAGAAGGGCAAGGGCGCTAAGAAACCCAAGGAGAAGCGCTCTAAGACAATCAAGATGTTCAGCCTTCTACCGCTATCGCAATCGTTCGCACTCTACAACATCAAGATCGATCCGTCTACTTTGGCACACCTCTGCTCGCGCATTTACAAGCGCACGGGCGAGAATGTTCTTGGTGTTGAACTCACGCCCAACAACCGCATCCCGACACGCCCTTACTTTACTCAGCGGGGCTCCGAGTTGATGAGGCGCGCATTCAACATCACACAGTTCGAGACGCGGCGCACCAAGATCGGCAAGGCCCGCTTCAATGGTCTTTCGGTGGACGAGAAGGCAAGACACGCCGCTAGGTTCTTCGGTGACTCGATCCGGTCAGATGGGTACGCAGCTTCCGTGTTAATGGTGCAGCTCACGCGTTTGGCACGCTCCGTTGGGAGAAGAGAGGAAAACGAGGAAGATGAAGAACTTGGGGACGCGGACGAGTTTGATGACGACCCGGATTCGGAATCGCTCGTGACGGAGACGAACGGCGAGGAAATAACGGAGGACGAGCCTGAATTGGAACCCGAGGAAGACACTACACACGAGCAGGATCCCAGTATAGCGAGTGAAGTCAGCGACTCGGCTCCCTACCCCGCCCCCGAGCCAGCCCTCCGGGGAATCCGCGCTCGCGGGTTTGTGGGTGTCGATCCAGGCAAGAAGGCCCCCTGCACGGCTGCGATCATCGGCAAGCTTTGCTCAAAGAAGAAGAAGCCCCCACCCCCTCCACCCCCATCACCCAAACCTCCACGATGGCACCGCAACAAGAGGTGCCCAGTGGAAGACCGCGTGAGCTCAACGGGACCTCCACGAACTCCAGTTCGAAGACGTCGCGAACCGAAACTACCAAAGGTCCAGCATGAACAGCGAATTCTCCAGATCAAGGCAGGCGAATACCAGCACATGAGTGGCAGTAAGAAATTCAACAAGTGGCACGAGAAGCTGCGCCTCCGATTTCCTGAATACCAGATCGCAATCAGTAGCCTTCCCTGCCTCAAAACGGCCGACGCGAGAGTTTTCCTCGTTCGGATGGAGCAGGTATGGCTCAGCCTGGACTATTTCCTGGATTTCGGCATCGCCCACAATTTCAGGAAATGGAGATTTTTCTCGCATGTGAAGCACCGGATCGCTGTAGACGACGTCGCCAAATGGCTGATACCAGAGGCCGGGGCACATGTGTGCGTCGGACTTGGCAACTGGAGCCAGAGCGACAACATCAAAGGAGGGCCAAAACCCCCCGTTGAGACCTCTCGAGAAGGCTATGAGGAAGAGAGCGACAGTGGTCAAGGTGCACGAGTTCAGGACGAGCAAACTGTGCTCCGCCTGCTACCAACCTATGAAGATGGCCGTCTTCCTCGATCCAAACGATCCCGGCCCCGACGAGCTAGACGCCGACGAAAGACCTCTCTACTACGATCGTTCCGTATTGCGTTGTGCCAACAAGAACTGCAAGAAAAACTTTCTGAACAGAGACGTCAACGCCGCCGTCAACATGCAAACCCTGCTTATGGCGCGACTGCAAGGTTTACCGCGCCCCGCAGAGTTCGTACGGCAATGACGAAGGAAGAAGAAACAACGCGGACGGGAAGAAGCCCTCCCTTCGAGGGAGCGGTGCACATAACCGTCCTCACGGTGGGTCTGAGGCCGCTGGCCAAGAGGATGAGTCCGTTATTGCTAGGGAGGAGGCAGACCCGCGCTGCATCCCCCACGTAAGTCGTCTTGCTACCGCTCGCAGGAGCGGGACTTGAAATGCACACATATCCTATTCCGCTATTTAAGTCGAATGGTGGAGAAGAATGGAGTGCGGGAGTTTAAGTCGGATGGTGGTGAGGCTGCGTGACGACATTGAGCGGCTGGACTCTACCTATGAATGGCTGGCGGCGCAAGTGGGGGCTTTGGAGAATAAGTGGGCTCAACTGGACGCGCAACTGGAGGCGTCGACTCCTCGATCCTATTACGACAGAGTGCTGCAAGAGCTGAGTTGTTCCGGTGATGTTTCGTTGCTACTGGAGGCTTTGAGCAGTGGACCCGAGCTATCCGGCGCGTCTGAGTCGCCCAGGGAGCACGGCATGGGTGAGGCGAGCACGGGCAGGTTCATGACGCTCCAGGAGAGAGCAGAACACGAACAAGCAGTAACTCCTCTGACGGGTACGATAGATCAGTCGGGAGCAACAAATGGCAGTGTATTGGAAGCGTGGCTGGCTATGGAGCGCAAGTATCGATCGCGCCAGGGTGTTGTGGACCAAGTTCAAAAGTTGGAGAGCGACGTTGCTCAGAAAGAGTTTCTCCTTGCTGCCGTTGCCCCTGAGAGGTTGCTGAGTCGAGTAAAGCAGACTCTGTCGTGGGTCGGGGATATTGGGCTGCTGCGTGAAGCCCTCGATCCGTCTGCAGTGAGTGCATCGAAGGCAGGACTCCGCCAACTTGTTTTGCTTGAGGTGGGGTCTCCGCCCAGAGATGCAGACTCGAGTATGGCAACATTGGAGGAACGAGTAGCGAAAATGGAGCCTGCACCAGTAGAAAAGCTGCCAGCTTCGCGGCCACGAGTTGTCGGCCGGAAGCGAAGTGGGGCGAGAGCTGTAAGTGAAGGAGATCTGGGGCTGGCACACAGCGAGGCGAAACGACCGGCGATACGGTCTACCACCAGCAGACCGATAACACGCTCCATGGGAGACAGGGAACTTTGGCACGGATGAATCTTGAAGTGGAGTGTCCTCTTGGTGCTGCTCACGCAGAGATGGAAGCAACGACAACACTCAGCTGGGCGGCAAAAGCCACCTTGTTGGTCGTGTGTATATTCTCAACCGAGGCCTAGATTCTTCTCTTTCACCTTTTGTCTTACTCCAACTGCAAGTGGTATAGTGGGGATCAGTATAATCCGCAACAGCCCCACCTACGGATTCCCATCAACTTGCATCTCTAAATCTTGCCCTTGGCAATAATCCCATTGCAGCTCTGTGTTTTTCAAATGCCGGACGTGCCAATGGCTTTGTAAAAGCATCGGCCACGTTATCAACTCCTGGCACCCGAAGCACGTCAATTTCCTCTAAATCGATGCGCTCACGCACGAAGTGGTGTCGCACATCGATGTGCTTGGTCCGAGAATGAAACACAGGGTTGCTGGCAAGCTTCTTTGCACTTTCGTTGTCAACAAAGACTTGGGATGGCTGAATTTGCTGCACCTGCAGCTCCTTCAGCATTTGGCGCAAGTGCACCACCTCCTGCACCAGTAGACTAATAGCCATATATTCGGCCTCGGTCGTGTGCAGCGCGACGGTCTTCTCCGTCTGGCTGCTCCACGAAATGATGCTCCCACAAAATTGAGTCACGTAGCCTGCAACAGACTTTCGATCATCAACTTGATTTGCAAAATCCGCATCTGCGTATGCTCTCAGATGATCATCCAGCTTTTGATCTGACCACGCTACGCCACCAAGCTGGACCCCCCAGTCCGCTGTGTCTTTCAGGTAGCGCAATCCACGTTTCGCAGCTCTCCAATGCAACAGACCTGGGTTTTCCAAGAACCGACTGCACTCTCTAACTAGGTAGGCCAGATCGGGCCGGGTACCGAGCATCAGGTACATCAGGCTGCCAACCACAGCACGATATGGCTTCGATCTCATCAGTTGCCTTTCATCGTTTTCGGTCGGACACATGGCCTTGCTCAGCTTCAGATCCGCCGTGCTCGGCGTCTTGTAGCCATTGCAGTCCTGCATGTTGAACCGCTTGAGCACGGTCTCGGCATACTTCTGCTGACCAATGAACATCGTTCTCTCGGCCTGGTTCCGCGTGATCTCCCAGCCTAGAATGTAGTGTAACTCCCCGAGATCTTTCATCGCAAACCGGTCCTCGAACATCTTCTTCATCTTGTTGATGTGCTCCATCGACGGAGCAAACAAAATCAGATCATCAACATAGAGAGGGATGAAGGCCAACTGCCCATCAATTACTTTAACAGCCACGCAGGCCTCCGACTGCAGCATCGTGAAGCCCTGCTCATCCAAGAACGACTTGAGCAGCTGAAACCACACTCTGGGCGCCTGCTTCAAGCCGTACAGGCTCTTCTTCAATCTGCACACCCAGTCCTCTTTGCCTTTCACTTTGTAGCCTTCAGGCTGCTCCATATAGACCTCCACGTCAATCGCCCCATTCAAGAAAGCAGTAGTGACATCCATCTGATGCACTTCATAATCCCAGACAGCCGCCAGTGTCAAGAGAACACGCAGTGTCTCCAGCCTCACAACAGGTGAGTACACCTCTAGGTAGTCGATACCATAAATCTGCATGAAGCCCTTGATCACGAGCCTCGCTTTGAATCTTTCGATCTCTCCGTTCGCTAGATACTTGACGCGAAAGATCCAGCGATTCTGCAGCACTTTCATGTGCTTCTCACGCGGCACCAACTCCCAGGTATCGTTCTTCATCAACGAATCAAACTCATCATCACCTGCATTTTTCCATTGCAATGAGTGCTCACTCTCCATAGCGTCACCGTAAGTATCTGGCTCTTCAAACTCGCCAGTACTCATGCAGCAATAGTCATCCCACCATGCAAGGATCAACTCGTTCGCCATAGCACGTTGCAACTTAGCTCGTGCTTTCCTCCATCCAGCAGCCAACGAGTTCACATCATCATCTGGATTTGTATTTTCGTAGGCAATGTAGACGTAGTCACCGAACCACGTGGGCGGTTTACTTACCCGACCGCTCCGTGTCACTGGAGGGTCTTTATGGCTAGTGCCTCTCGGGCCTGTGTACTCACGAAGTGCTGTGCAAGGAGGCGTTGATATACGCCCCACACTCGCAGCATCACTCGACACTTGGCTGCCGAGTCGGCCTGCTCAGCAGCCGATGACCTGCCGTCCACCTCTTCCACCTCTTGACTCCCTGGTAGAGCCCTCGTCTTGTCAGCAGCCGGTCCCTTGTGCCGCCCACTGCTGCATTTCCTCTTTCTCCTTCTTTTGGAATTGCCTGGCACGCACTCACCTCGCAGGTGGTCTGCCTCATGTCCATTGACACGTTCCTCATCACGTTCTGCCACCTTGCTAGAACGATCACATCCAGATGCTGTAGAGCTCACTCCACGTCCTTCATCTCGTTCTGCCACCTTGCTAGAACGTCCACTTTCAAACACCGCAAACCGCACTCTCTTTGGTCGAGGCGCTGCGGCATCACCACCGGGGCCTCTCTTCTTGGACCCACATGCCCCATCTGACCGGACATCTTGCTCAACTGCCCCACCTGGTCGGTCATCACATCGGGTGTCATCAGCCCCACCAGTCCGATAATCACCTCCGTCTCTAGAGTCGCTGGCCCCACCAGTCCAGCAATCTCCATCATCACGATAACTACCTCCATCATTTGAGTCATCATGCATTTCATCCAGCATTGGCTCAATGTGATCGATCAACGCCTAAATATTCCTTACCGGAGGCTGCACTTGGCGTTGATGCCGAGTCCATGAGCAATCGACCAGCTTTATTCTCATAGAACACGACAGTATGGCTGTAGAAGGCCTTGTTGGTCTTGCTATCGAGCAAGCGATAGCCTCGCTTCTCTCGCGAATATCCAACGAAGACCGCCTCCCGTACTTTCGCCTGCATCTTCCGTCTCTCCACCTTGTCGATGTACGACAGGACGGCGCAGCCAAACGTCCGCAACTTCTCATAAGCAGGAGTCTGACGGTGCCATACTGCATACGGTACCTCCATGCCTCGAACCGAGCTTGGCATAATGTTCACGGAGTATGCAGCTGTCATCGCTGCCTCACCCCACATCGCTTCAGGCAGGTCGAAGTGCACGAGCATGCATCGCATTCTCTCCGTAATGGTGCGGACCATTCTCTCCGCGACACCATTTTGCTCCGGAGTATGCTTGATGCTGCTGTCAAACTCCATACCATACTTCGTGTCACACGTACTTTGCAGCTTCTTGAACTCCTTTGCATTGTCTGACCTTAGCGCTTTCATTCTGACATGATGCTGCGTCTTGACGCGTTGATAGTGCTCCTCAAACTTCTGGTACACTTCCGAACGATGCTCCAGAAGATTCACGGTGACAAACCGACTCGCATCATCAACGAACACGGCAAAGTACCGTTTACCACCGTAGGAGTGCTCTGCATACGGACCCCAAGCGTCCATATGGACCTTTTCGCCAACTAACCACTCGCGGGTCTGTGTCCGAGACTTCTTCATGCTCTTCCTCGTAAGTTTCCCCGTCACACAGGTCTCGCAATTGAAACCCACCAGGATACGCAAGTTCACATGTGGCAACGGCCACTGATCATGGCTGAACAGCGCATTAAACGCGTTCTTGCCAGGGTGCCCCAATCTCGAATGCCACAGCTCCAAACTACTCACTCGAGCTGGTAGCGCCACCATGGCTACCTCTTGGGGTCTCTCCAACTTCAAGCGATAGAGATTGGTATAATCAACTTGAGCGGTAGTCACACCAGCCTGTAAGATAACATACGCGCGATCTGCCTCATCAAAGTGTACCTTCACACGATCACGTTCAGGCAGATATTGGTTCAGTTGCCGTCGCACAGAATAGAGACTGCACTGCAGCTCTGGAGCATAACGAACTCCTCGCAGCGTCAGTGAGCACCTCCCACCAGTAGTCTCCAGCTCTTTAACCACAGTACCAATACCGTCAACACCCAGCGAGTTCTTTCCTCCAACTCGAATCCGGGCGCTAAGAGGCGTGAACTCCATGAAATCAGTGAGCTGGTTCGAAATATGACTCGATGCACCAGAGTCCAGGTACCAGTTATCATGGGCTTTGTCTGCGACCGGCTTTTTCATTTTCATCACTTGAAGAATAACATACGCGCTGTCATCACTTTCATTAGCGTAGCTACTCGTTTCAGCAGCCTTAGCACTCTTCCCTCCACTCATCTTCACGCGCTTCTGAGCTCGGGTGCTGCTGCGATCCTCGGCTGGAGGTCGCTTGCCAAGAAACGGGCAATCAAACACATGATGCCCTGCTTCATGGCAGTGATAACAAGCACCACCTGGCTTTTGTCCACTGCCGGCTTGGCCACGTCCAGTTCCACGTCCACCACCTTGGCTCCCGCGACCGCCAGAACCACGTCCACCACCGGATCCGCGCCCGTGTCCTCCAGATCGACCACCACGTCCACGGCCGCGACCACGTCCTCAACCTCTTCCTCCACCAGCAAAGAACGCCTTTTCTTCATCATCATTGTCCTTGGCGCCCTCTGCTTTCCGACCTTGGCGATGGTCGTAAGCCATCTCCAATGCGAGTTCAAGTTGTTCATAATTAGAAGGATCATCAGCATTTTGGGGCTTGTGACTGGCGAGAAACGTCTGTACAACATGATCATATTCGCGCGGCAGGGATCCAATCAATAGTGCTGGCTTTACCTACTCGTCCACAGGACGCCCGACTCCAGCAATGGTCTCCATCAGCCGACGCATCTCGCTCACGTGATCTGGCACATTGCCGTTGGGAGCGAGCCGTAGCCGACTGAGCTTGGCCCTCTCCTCAGCGTACTTCAGGTACGTCTTGCCCATAAATCTCTTTTTCAGGCGCTCCATGACACGAAACGGGGTGGATTCATACAGACAACGACTTACAAAGCCGGAAGACACAAAAAGCCGGCAGACGAAGTCAAGCAAAGCTTAACATGAGCAAACCAGCCAATCAGATTCAATCAAATGACTTCATCTTTGTATACCATCTGTTTTGTGTACTTTATATGCTTTATTGTGTACTTTATGCAACACACCGTGTGTTTTATGACAGTTTTACAGATTTGACGGGAGGGAATTTATCGTTGTTTTTATATAGGAGGATGGCATTAAGCATGCCGGCTTTGTAAGTCGTTGTCTGTACTTCACAGTCTTCATTATGTGATTCGTCATTGCGTCGTAGATGATCTCCTTGGCGTGGGCCATCTCGCTCGTCCACGTCGCGTGCCCCTCTGCCTCCTTGCTCTCGTCCGGCTCGAGCAAGTCCTCCATGCAGTACTTCCACAGCTTCTTCCTCTCCAGCTTGAGCTTGACTCGCTCGTGCCAGACCTCGTAGTCCTTGCCGTCAAACGGCGGAATCGTCCTCTTCTCCTCGTGTGACTCCTTGGGCGTCTTCTTCTGATCCGCCATGACGTCCTAGTTGCTGTGCTCCCCACGCGTGAGCCTTGGGCTCATAACCTGAAGTGGAGTGTCCTCTTGGTGCTGCTCACGCAGAGATGGAAGCAACGACAACACTCAGCTGGGCGGCAAAAGCCACCTTGTTGGTCGTGTGTGTATTCTCAACCGAGGCCTAGATTCTTCTCTTTCACCTTTTGTCTTACTCCAACTGCAAGTGGTATAGTGGCGATCAGTATAATCCGCAACGAGCCTGAAATCGTGCGCACAATTGATGATTCAAACTAGGATTTAGTTGTACATGTACTAGCTCGACATGCATTTATTTTAATGAAGCGTTGAAAAAAACTAGGTTTCCATGGCGTAGTAGCGTGAGAAAACTAGAGTCGCAAACATAAGTGCATCGATGCGGTCCAGCATGCCGCCATGACCAGGAATCAGCTTTCCAGAGTCCTTCACCCCCGCCGCGCGTTTTAATAGACTTTCGAACAGATCTCCAAGACGTCCAATAACTACAGCCAGCACGGTGAACGCAGTTTTTAAGGCGAATGACCCAGGTAGATCCAGCACTTGAGAAACCACAACCATGGCGCCGGCGCCGAAGACTATGGCACCAACAGTTCCCTCGTAGTCCTTGTTCTTTGACAAATGAGCTGCAAGCGGGTTGTAGTAGGGATAGTTTGCGAGTTCCAGCGCTTTGCCGGTAACATAAGCGCCAGTGTCCGAGGCCCATACGATGTATAGCAACGCAATAAGCAGCTCGCGATACAGCAAGCGGCGCTCGTCATCTACAAAAGCCACGAGGATGGACAGGGTGCCAGCGATGTAGAACAGACCCAGCACGTCTAGCATGAACGAGAGGAACGCCTCGACTCGGGTTCGACAGGCAGCGGAGCGGCATAACAGTAGTACCAACATACCAACGAGGAGGGCCACCTCGGGATCAAGTCCGATTCCACAGCTGAAATCGTTGAGCGGACACCCCGTCGAGTACATCGCGAGAACAGTGAAGACGCCATATTGCACAAGAACCGTGAGCGCATACGACCAGTCCGGAGCCATGCACGCACAGAAGCCCGCAACATAGCTTGTGGCGATGGAATAGTACCACCGAGACTCGTAGAATTCCGTCGTCTGAAGCGTCTGAGCATGCTCGACGGACAGCAGAAACAAGGTCGATGACAAAGCACAAACCACCACAGAGAGACACGCCGCAGCCAGCTTGTCGTTCCCGTAAAAGTAGCAGCCTGCCAGGTGACTCACTGCATGGCATCGTAGCCGAGGTTCTTGAGCCCGCAACTCAGCATCCACACGCGCGATATCTTCTTCCTCTTGCTCTTCTTGGCGCGAGCGAAGATCCGTCTGTGACGGCCGCAACCCTGCGTACGAAACAATGCTGTTGCTGCATTCACTCACGAGTGATGATGACAGGAAGTTCCCTTCACTCATGGCATCTTCCTCAGCCGTATGACTGGATACGAAGCTGCTGCGATTGCGAATCTCGTTGCTCCAGCGCGAATCAGCGTCATCTTCATCCAGAATGCCCTCGAGAGCTTCAAGTCGCGTGAGAATTCTCAGCCGGATACGATTTGAGAGACACGCATACTCGTAGGAGCACGCGCTCGCCACGAAGCTGCAGACGGTCGACGTTGCGAAGGCTGGCGAAATGCACAGGAAGGCCGTCACGAGCGGAGCCAGGATAATTGCCGACAGGATGCGTTGCACCACGTTTAATTGGAGAAGAGCCGAGCACCGTTGAAGAGCGTCCATATAACCCTCAGCGGCCGGGACTGGCACGGCCGCTTCCAAGACGCACGGAAGATACTCCCCCTGCGGAGACACCAACGTCTCCTGCGAGCTGTGCGCCATAATCGTGACATCCGGGCGCCTCGCTTCATTGCGACGGCAGCACAACTCCCCTGGAGTCGTCGACAAGAGACACATCATTAAAAAAAAAGAGCTTGCTGTGTGTGCACGAAACGTCGCTTCGGTTCAGCAACTCGGACTGCAATTGTTGCCACAGCGTGAACCGAATTGTGAATCATGGCCCCGTGTACTAATAAAAACGGATGGGTTTGGTATTCGTGGTTAAGGCGATGCCGCAGCACACTGTACATTGCCTTCGAATACGAACGGGATAACCTTCGCACCGGTTTATAACGATTCTGACCGTCTCCGTCACCATGGCTGGTTGTCGCTAACCACGGCTGCTAAATATTGGTAAATCATTTCGTATTGCTCCTGCATAGCCACAATATACACCACTTCGTCAGTTCAACCTTTCATATGCAGCACATATTGACAAGAACGCACCGGGGTTTGCACCATACCAGGCCGCTGCGACCTCAGGCGGTGTACCACACGAGAAATGTCGACCGCGTGCTCCATCGCTCGGGCGTTCTCCTTGGCGTCACCACTTCTACTGGTCAGCACCTGGTACAGCTGCTTCAACAAGATATCGATGGCGATGAACGTGCCGGAGCGTCCAATGCCGGCGCTGCAGTGCACGACAACCCTCGCGTCCACCCCGTGCGTCCTCGACGCCTCACTACGATAGCTGTTGACAGCGTCCAGCATCGGAGCAATGACCCGGAAGTCGCGCAGCACTCCATGGTCGGGCCACGTCGTGAGCTGGATGTGCTGAATCACTCGGGTCTCCGTGCCTTCCTTCCACACCTGCAGTTTCCTCACACTAAAGCCGAGATTCTCCGGCTGCTGCTCGTCCACCAGCTTCACCTTGACGCCGTCAAAGTCCACCGCTTGGGCGTGAGGGTCCCAGTACAGGTCGGCTTTGAGTCTCTCCCGCTCCACAAAGTTGGTGAGCATGAGCACCACGTGCACGTCGCACTGCCACACCATGTGCCAGAAGTCCCGGATGGCGGCGGGCACCGGCGCGCAGCAGGCGATGTAGCCTCCGTCGATGTAGTTGGCGTTGATGTAGTCGTCCGCGGGCTTCGCAGCGTTCTGCAGCTTGACCCTCGTGGCCTCGTAAGGCAGCACGTCCCGGTACCGGTTCTTGGGCTTGGTGGCCTTGGTCTGCAGCGTGAGCGACGCCTCGTAGCCCGGCGCCTTGTCGATGCTCCAGCACAGCTCCATGTACTCGCGCTCGAAGCCCGATGCGCCCGAGCGGCCGTCGCGGCGCTGCAGCTTCTGCGTCTTGGCCAGGAACGCGTCGATGGCGGCGTCGGCTCCTACTGGCATACGGCTCTTGTCTTCGAGAGCATTGCGCAGCGCTGCGATGCCGGGAGAAGCGGGAGGACGCGGCTCCATGGCGAGCAGGAAGGGCACTGCGCGACTTGCGCCAGGAATGATGGTATCTGTTAAATCGGTGGTGCGGATGTGGATGTGGGTACGTTTGCTTGGCTAAAGACACTAAAGTTCGGGTAGTGGTACATTGTACCAAATGAGAGATCGATGTGGCACACATGAATGTTAAAAATAGGGGGGGATGCGCTTCATCCACCACAGGCTCCGAGCTTGACCATGGCCGCAGAGTGCAATTCATTTCCCGTTTAACAGCGGCGCGGCAAAGACAAGCTCCCTCTGCGTTACAGCGTACGTCAGACTTGAAGCCATGGAGCCAACTCTGCAGCAGCGGTGGGCGCGCTTCGCCGAGGAGGACCTCAGCACCTTCGTGACGTGCTCGGCGCTGTTCACGGCGTTCCAAGTGGGCAAGGAGTTCCGCGGCGTGCAGGACAAGCTGCTGCCTGCAGCTCAGCGACTGGCGCTCGCTGCGCGCCGCACAGGCCCCAAGGTGCCGCTGCTCGTGTGCTCCGCCGCTGTCGGCATGGCCGGCATGAAGCTCTCGATCGCCGCCGTGTCGCACTACCGCCAGGACTTCTCGCGCGACAACGTGCTCATGGCCTTCCCCGTGTGCGGCGCGCTGCTCAACGTGCACCGAGGCCCGCGCGCAATGGCCAAGGGCGCGGTGGCCCTCGCTGCGCTGGGCTACAGCGCAGACTACGTGTTCGGCATCTACCACCGCATGAAGTTCGAGGAGGCTCGGCGCGAGCACGAGGAGGAGATGGCGCTGCTACGCCACTACCAGGCCGCGACTCACTTGGAACTCGAGCCGCTCGCCGTCAGCGCGCGCGAGTATTGAATCGCGTCGTGATCTGGCCGCTTGCTTACCCATTATCATCCGGGTATTTCGATTCGACGAGACGGAGCAAACAAAGAGCAGCGTCTAGCTCGCCATCCTCCACGTGTAGATAGCTGAATTGACCGGTACATTATGTGAAAAATATAGCGAAAGCTCATGACGTTTAGAACGCCAGCGCCTCATGTGCTTGCGGCTCCACTTGCGCTTCCATTCCTAATTTGTGATGCAAAGGAGCAAATCATTCACAGCGTGCCATCGTGCGTGCGGGCCCCACAAAACTCGTCAGATCGGGGATATCAGCGAAAACAGCGGGGCTCAACAACCTATTCCGCTGACTCGCTCGAGCGCATTGCAGAAGATCGCCATCATGTCGGCAGCCAAGGCCTTCGACCACGCCGCGCACGCCCAGCACCGCTGGCGGCGCTTCCTGAACCACGACTCGAAGAACTACGCGGGCTTCTCCGTCATGGCCGGCGGTCTGCAGTTCGCCAAGGCCGTGAGCTCGCACAAGCGCGCCAAAGGCATCGCGTACCTGACCAAGAAGACGGCCGAGAAGCTCCCCAAGACGATGGTCTACCCGTTGGTGCTCGGTGTCACGGGCGCCGAGCTCCTGATCTGGGGCGCGTCGTACCTGAACGACGGCAAGGATGACAACTCGAGCCAGGTCGCGCGTGACGCCAAGCTCGCGCCGATGGCGTTCGCAGTGTACGGCACGACGCTCAACTCGGTGTACCCGCTGGTGGGTCGCTGGCGTCGCGTGCGCACTTGGTTCCGCCCCGTCAAGTGGGGCGCTGTAGGCCTCGCCATCGACTACGCCGTGACGAAGATCTCGGCGGCTGGATCCAAGACACAGACACAGACCCCAGCGCTGATTGAGACCGGGAAGGAGTAGAGCACAGTCTCATTGATAGAGGCGAAGGACACCCCATGGGAATACAATAGCGGAGGATGTACACAACTTGATGTTCCTCGAATCTCAACTTTGACGCTGGTTTGGCAAAGCTTTAGATAAAACTGCAGTGCGAGTGGAAGTCGGCGGAACGAGTTGGATGTTCCTTATACAGCATCGAAGCAATGAGGGGGTTCCGCGTTGTACATGAACCTAGACAGCCATTCTACTATCAGGCCAGGAAGTTGCATCGGAATGCGTTGATCGATCCACCAGTACCAAGACCTCCGAAGTGACCAGGATATTTATTGCCTAGTGTGTGTGCACAACTAGTCACTCATTTTCCTTCTCCCTTGGGGCAGTTGCAATACGAATTTGCTGCTCAATGTCGACTCAATTCCTGGTCGTTTCCCTTGTTTCGTCCACTCTGTGCAGTATCGACGCTCAAGAATGCTTCGCTGCAGCCAACACCTTGACCACAGCATGCAACGATACTTGCGGGGCGTACGAGCCTTGTCTGGTTTACAACGCGACGGAGTGCGCAAACTCGAGTTCTACTTCAGATGTCATTTGCACTGGCGACTTCGACGACGCGTGTGGGTACACGTGCTTTCAAGCTTTTGGTGCCTACAACTCCAACCCGACAGAATTTATCTTCCTCGTGCCGTACGATGCGCAAGATGGGGGTAATGACACCATTTACGCCAGTGCAAACAACGACGTGGTTACCGCGGTCGACCAGCTCGCGCTATCAGCTCAGACAACTACCGTGTGGGTTCAGGGCGGCAACAACTACCAGCAGACCACCAAAGGGAAAGTCGTCGAGCTATATCTCGCGGACAACTTGCTCACCAATCAGTCACAAGTGACGTCGGTGGGTCTGGTGTCCATGGACCTTTCGAGCAGAATTTACGACATCCCCACTATGGTTCCGAGCTCGATCAATGCACTGTCGCTCTCGAACACACTTCTGTCGGAGTTTCCTTCTCTACTGGAGTCCCTCGGGAACTTGGCCACTCTGCACCTAGCCGACAACTACATCTCCACTGTGAACGCTTCTATTACATGGGAGAAACTCACTCTGCTGTACGATCGCTGTGGATGCTTTTTCGTACCTGAGTGGAGAATTGACGTCTTACCTGTTTGTTTGTAGGGATCTGTACCAGAACAACGTGTCTACATTCGAAGGCAATTTCCCCAGTTTGACGGAACTGTAAGTTTGAGAATATTCTTTATGTGTGTACGTCGCTGATGAGGCTTGTTTGTTGACTATCTGAACAGCAACAACCTGACAGAGATCCCAGCAGTTATCTTCACTTTCCAGCATCTGACTAAGCTCGCGATCCAGAACAACCCGCTGTCGAGCCGAACGTTCACAGAATCACAGATTACTTTCCTTCAAGCACTCGCAAGTTTGGACTTGCAGGATAGCGACTTCCAGGATCCTGTGAACTGCAGCTCATCAGAGCATAGGGTTGTTGGCGACAACAAAATCGTCCTTTGCGTCTCCACCGCAGACATGGATCCGTCTTCGTCGCTTCATTGGCATCATCCGGCAGTCTCCCAACTTCCAGAATTTCGTACTCATCAGGATCAACAAGCCTGGAGAGTGACCGGTCCAGCAGCAGCGCAGACGAATCCAAACCACTGGTCATGGTCATAATCGCTGTGGGCTTCATTGTCCTCGGTACTCTCATTGCTACCATCACTTACCACTGGAGGCAACACAAGACCAAGAGCTCGAGAGGATTGCTGCAAAGAAAATCGACTAAACAGCGCTCGTTCGGGGAGGACGGCGAGCTCCTAGCGCTTCAAGTAAATTGCGACGATATCCAGGATCTCCGACTTATCGGAACTGGAGCTTTCAGCGTTGTTTGGCTCGTCAGGTACCGCGAATCAGTGCTGCTCGCCTCGAAACGCATCCGTGAAGATGCCGATATCACGGAGCACACGCAGACATTCTTGGAGGAGATTAAGCTGGCTTCCAAGCTCGATCACCCGAACATCGTCGAGTTCATTGGTGCAGCCAGCTCAGGGTTCGACATGCAAGCGTTGTTTGAATTCGTCGAGAATGGCGACCTGCGATCGTATCTATCAGCACCCTCGCTGTCGCGTTATTGGACTCGGACCAAGGTGCAGCTTGCAGTGGACGTGATCGAAGCGATCGTGTACCTTCATACCTTCACCCCACCGGTGGTGCTCCGAAATTTAAAGTCACGCAATGTGTTGATATCCGCGGAAATGCAAGCTAAGCTCACCGACATTGGGGTCACACGGATCCTGCCAAACTGCAGATCTGGGGTTGGGATGCATCGGTGGCTCGCACCTGAAGTGATATCGGGCAGAAGCGATTACAGCCAGCCTGCGGATATTTTCGCGTTTGGTGTACTCCTCTCGGAATTCGACACGCACGATCATCCGTACGATGATGCATCGGATAACGATGGTAACCAACTCGACGACTTGGCTATCTTGCAGAAGGTGGCTAGCGGCAGTCTTCGGCCAACATTTAGCGATACTTGTCCACCGATTGTGCTGGAGCTGGCGAAGCAGTGTATGGCTCAAGAACCACGAGATCGGCCGCCAGCATTAAAAGTTGCGTACGCGCTCCGGACACTGCAGAGGGAAGCGTTTAACTTGTAGCATACCTATCGATTTTTGTTTGTTTCACACACCCCTCCTCCCTACGCTCATTTACTTCAGCCGATGTAATTGCATGCTTTCCCAAGAGTCAGCCTTTAGCAGAAAATAAGTGGCTGAAAAAAAGCTCCGAAGTGTACACACGGCGTTAATGGTCATTTCCCAAGTACCCCAACTTCAAGGTAATTTAGGATTCGTAAGTTTATTTTAACTAAGTGAATACACCTCTGCAGCAAAAAAACAACAACAAAAATCACTCGGCTGCGTTGAATATTAAGAGCACCGAGCGTCGAACAGCAGGCTTTTGGGAGATTTACATCAACGCATAAAAAGCTTTCCGAATTTCTGTATTTCATTGTGTTAAACACTACAGAACTCATAAGCCTAGTCTCCTCTATCCATGCTTCGCTTTGTAGTCCTTCCAGTACTTAAGGTAACTCAGTCTTTCCACACTGTTTGCCGCTGTTCCCTTTACCTTCAGCCACTTGTATACAGTGTTCGGAGCTTGTTTTTCTTCCAGCCACTTCGAAAGTTGGGTCTTCTTTAGTGCCTTGGCTCTTTGCGATGTTTTCGAGTAACTCTTGCCGACGATGATAATCTTGGTGAGAGCATCATCGTCGAATTCCTCCATCAATGCCTCAAACAAAGATGTCTTCTGCTGCGGGTTCTTTCCGCCGAAACGCGTCTGGTAGGAGACCCAAATGCTAAAAAGTGGATCCGCTAAGAGATCGTCGCCTGCCCCTTTCAAATCCAGCAACTCGAACAGGAGATGGGGTGACGTCTGACTGCTCATCCACCCTTTCATCAGCTCCGTTTCCATTTCTTTTGCGAGTTTCGCTGTGTCGGGTTTCGCCTTTAACTCAATAATCATCTTCGCCAGAGCTTCGTCTCCATAGCGTGCTGTCAAGATCGTGTTCGTCGACTCTTGCGTTCCAGGGTGCTTCGTCTTGAAGAAGTCGACGTACTCGAGCCACGTTTCTAGCTGCGGCTTGTCGAAAGAGTTTATCCCCGCGCTGTTCACCGCCCAGTTGTACTTGCTGACGTACGTTTGCAAGAGCGCATCAGACGTACCCGCGTTCAGCAGCTTGGAGACTTCTGTCGGGTCTTTCAGCTCACGCATTCACATGTTGAGCAGTGCGAGCTGCAAGTTCGCCGCCACCTTCTCCGTACTCGGGTTCTTCTTCGCCAAGCTCAGCATTTGAGCCAGCGCTTCGTCCGTGTAGTAGCCCAGCAGGATGTCGATGACAGTGGTTTTCTGTTTGGGGTGCATCTGGTTAAATCGGTCGAGGTACTTTCTCCAGAGTTGGAAATGACCGCTGGTGAGAAGGTTGTCCGTCGCCTTGCTTATTTTCTGCTCAGCAAAAGCATTGTTCGAAGTCCACACCGTTCGATACTTGTCCTTCATCGCAGCCCTGTTCATCACCAGGCTTTAGAACGTGCTCCCTGGGGGAAGCCGACTTGGGAGCGCCCATTTCACGCACTCCGTCTGCAGTTTCTTGGCGATTGTCGCAGTACTTGGATTCTTCATCGCCGTTTCGATCATGTCCAGCAGCCCTTCGTCAGTGTAGTGCCTCACAAGGTCGGCATCAGTTGACTGGGGTGGTCCGGGTTCTTTTTGCTGAACTCATCTGCGTAACGGACCCACCAAACAAGCTGCGGGCTTTCGAAGAGTCTGTCCTTCGCAGGAAAAACACTCAGTTTCTGGAAAACGTCGTCGACGAGCAAGCTCTTTGCCTTCTGAACAAGAGAAGCTGATGGCCCCAATCTCTCTTCGGTGTGTACGTCCGTTGTATCGTTGGCTGTCATGAACTGCGACGAGGTGTCGTCGTTCTGCCGACTACCAGAAGTCAAACGAGGTGCTGCTGCTGGGGAGAGGGTGGAGAGTACTGTAGCGTTCGGAGACCCCAGAGCGGTATTGACGCTTGAAATGATGGCATCGGCAGCGAGCACTATGAAGAAGCGAAGAAACATGGCTGGAGTGCTCTTCAGCTCACGTTAGTGGTAGCTAGGTTTCGGCTCGAGAATTTACAAACTGTGAAGCATGTACGCGTACAGGTTATCTATTTATCGGTACGGATACGGGTCAGACCTGGCCTTTTGGTCGGGCATTTCAGGAGGGATAACGTACCTTGGGTAGGACACTAGCGCGTTGGCTCTCGTCTGCGGACTTCGACACGGGGGGGGGGGGCCGCTGCGCGGCCTGCCCCACCCCCATAGTCGAAGTCCTCGACTCGGTCAGGCGCTGTGTCTAGAAAAAAAATATCGGGTTGCAGCGCTCGCGTTCGCTCGCTCGCGCAGACACGCCCCCGCCTGATCGGCGGGTCTTGGCAATGCGTGAATGCACTTGGTGAGTCTCGCGCTGCTCGCCCTCGCCCGTGATGTCGCAGCTGGAAGTGGCCAGGAAACGTCTTTATAGTTGTATTGAAAAACCTGACCGGAAATTCAGGCCCGACCTGTATCCAACCCGGTAAATAATCTACCCGTGTATTGTGCTTTTCAGTTGTTTTGGCAAATCGGACGTGTAAAACAGCTACCTACTAAGATGGGGCTAGGTTATCGGAGCAGATACCTCGTAGTGAATTAGGACCAAGAATTGCTAGTCCGATGAGAGCACTTGCGCAGGTCCTACAAACAGCCGAAAGCCCGAATGTCGCCCATTTTCACGGCATTCGGGGTTTGAGGTGTTACGAAGGACTCCTCCCAAGTCTTGTGGCAGGACTTTCATACGAGCTGACTCTAATACCGTGTATGTCAAACGCAGAATAATCCTATGAAAACGAAACCTATGAAAACACGATGCAGTCGATACGTTAAACACTCCAGTCTTCACCATTCGCCTTCGCGGGTTCCGGCATTGCTTGCTTCCCCAAGCAAAGATTGCTTGACTTGGACTCCAACCGGAGTCCATCAGTGTGACTCCCCCCCCTTTGGGGGGGGGTTCACACTGACACTATTCCGGAGAGTTTTCCGGCTCTAAGCCGGATCAGCGTTCACACTGACACTATTCCGATTTTCACATTAATATAAAAATATTCCGAATTTCTAAAAAGGCTAGCAAGAAACTCGTTGGTTACCATTCGCAGGTTTGTCAGGTGTCCATGGAGAGCGAAGAAGGAGATTGCAGCACAGAGAGTGGTGGTGTCTGTAGCGCGGCCAAAGACTCGGGCTCTGCTGCTCAAGTTCCGGCAGCGGGATACAAGCTGATGGCCGGATCGAAGGTGCCAAACAGAAAAAGAACGCGGCCACAAAGCGTCATACGCGGGGAAAGGTGTGGGGAAGAGAAGAGATTCTACTGCTCATCGGTGCGTGGAAGGCCGCCTCTGTTGATGATTTACCAGAAGGGTCCACTGCCAAGCATGTTGCTACGACTGTATTCAACGCATACATCTCCCGCTTGCTTTTGACAAAGGCAGAGCTGCTCGGAGAGCATGTAGAAGATGCAAGCTCGTTTTTAGCGAGTATGGCAAAAGCGCCTCCTAAGCCTGAAGGCGGTATCGCGGTTACGGATCCGGATTTCTGGCCGCGGCAACCGCGGGCGGTGGACGACAAAATGGCCTCACTGAGGTCGAGCTACTCGTTGATTTCTGACCACAACAACGGGACTTTGGTAGGGAGCGCAGGGCGGCCTGCGTGGTTTGAAATGCCGCCCGCTGAGCGAGCCGAGGTTTTAAAAAAGTGGGGCCGTGTCGCGCTCACGGCGGATTGTTATCAAGCACTGGGGGAGATTTTCGAGGGCGATCCAAGTATCAGGCCCATCGATGGTGGTTTAGCGATTGGTGCGAGTGAACATCTCGCCGAAAGTTCCCTATCCGAGCCAAGTTCATGTGGCACGAAGCGGACGCGGACCGAAGATATTGCAGAGAGGATGCACGATGTGATGAAGAAGACCATCAAGTCCATGGAGGATATTGCGCAACGGGATCATGAAATATACCTGCAACATCAGAAAGAAGAAAACGAAAAGACCCGCTCATTGCTCCGCGAACTATTTTCTAGTCAGTAATAGCTTCGCATTAACACTTCGTTTTAACATGGACCTAGGACGACCTCACTGAATCTCTGTACTGCAACCAGTGTTGAATTGCATCTCTAGTTTCGCTTGTTTCAACTTGATTCTCTGTGCACCGTTGCTCGTTGGTTAATCTTAGATAGTTTTCGAAGTAAAACTCTCGGTGCCTTTGCTCGAGCTCGGGGTTTCAGACCTCATCTTTCTCATCGATCACGAAGTTATGCAAAATGCACACTGAACTTACTAGCGTGGGTACGTCTTTCAGGTTTGTCCTCGCTATCTTGATAGGCTTCGATAGAAGCCGCCATCGCATCTTTGCAACACCAAATGCACACTCGACACAGTAGCGCATTCCAGCGAGCTTCCGGTTTAGTTTGCTAATTACCACACTTCTCTGGGTCTCCGCTATCTCATACGTTGTCACAATGTGCTTGTAGTTAGCATACTCCGAGTCTGCAAGTAGGAAAAACGGGATTTTTCTGTACTCGAACCACCCAGTTTGAAGTAAGCCAGCCCCAATGTCTCCACTCGCACTAGTGGAGAAGCTTAGTCCCTTGTATTTTGTTGAATCCTCAAGACGACCAACGAATAAAGTTGCTTCAATATTAGTGCAGAATTACAGATAAGTTGTATAGTGCAACAAGTATAACCACCAAGCACTACTATTTTATATAGTATTTTTGTAGGTAACACGCTACCTACGTGTACTATTTGTAGTATTACTATAGTTCCAAATTTGACTTGAAAATGGTATGGACGTGCCAGTACTATACTACTATACCTGCGTCAGTGAATTCAGGCAAACTGTCACAATCATTTTGTCAAATCTCAGTGAAAATCACTGATTTATGGGAATCATCGGGAAGATATACACCAGTACAGAAGGGGGATCGCTAAGGAGGGCCCTCATCGGGAGGGCCCTCGTTACAACCAGGGCATTTGGGTAAATAGATGACAGTAGGTAACGCTTTGAAATGGGCAACTAGAAAACCCAAAACCAGTGACCCGCATTAGCTCGAGAGGGTCACAGGCGACGGCACGCTAGAGCTGAAGACGCTGCAGACACTGCTCATTAAGCCCAAAGCAGCAACTCAAGTTATCACAGGGAACATTTGCCATGGCACTCGTTGCAGCCACAGAGGAGACCTCGGAGGAGCCTTCGGGGGGGGGGGGGCTTCGGAGGGGACCTTGGAGGACACCGTGGAGTAGACAGCGGAGGCGGCCACGGAGAAGACTACGGAGAAGACCATGTAGTAAACGGCGGAGAAGACAGCGAAGGCGGCCATGGAGGAGACCCCGGAGGAGACCACGGAGAAGACCACGGAGTAGACAGCGGAAGAGACGGCGGAGCAGGCCTCGAAGAAGACCGTAGAGGACACAGCGGAAACGGAGGTGTGGACCGGCTCTACACTATCATGCCGCGAGCCGTGGGGTAGAGTCCTGCCGTGGCAACGACCCTTTCGACTACGCACAGGAGCTACTGCTGAGGAATGGGCCCTTGAAATAGCGTTTGTGATCCTCGTAGGCAAGACTTATCTGCTCATATCCGTTCTGAGCACCCCCAACGCGCACATATTCTGTTTTATTCTGCCTTTCTATCATTGGTATAAGGTTCCATTGCGTGTTAAGATATTAGGAATTCGCATAAGATTGCGAGGTAGTATCTTTGGCGAGTTAGGACGTACCCGGTCACATGACTCGCTATTTCATAGAGTGCTTCATTTAATAAAAACAAGCAACCTCGCCACACGCACAACATAAATCGCTATGAAGACGGGTTCCAGGTTATCAAGAAGGCGTTTACGGAAGCACAGGCCGCAGCGATTCGACTAAAGGCCAATGACATCGAGCAGTGGGCGACTGTTTTCAGCGTGGGGGCCGAACAAGACGAGTTCAGGTTGCAGGCGTACGTCCCGCAGTGGGAAGAATCCGATAATCCGTTGGTGCCATTCGAGACCGCTGTGAATGGCTGTGCCTCCGCATACAACGAACACTGGGTCATTCGTCCTGGCTCGTGGGTGTTTCTGAAGTCTTTCCCGGGTGGCCCTCAGCAGCAAGTCCATAGGGGTTTTCTAAACAGCGAAACCGTTGATGCTGACGATGAAGAACTGCCCGCGTTTGTTCTAATCGCTTTGCAGAATGGAACCAGACTCGCGACTTACGGATGGAATAACCGCCGACCACGAAAGGAAACTGAGAAGATTGTATCGCTAAACAAAGGAGACTTGGTCATTTGCAGAGGTGATCTCGCTCACTGCGGTGTTTCCTACGACTGCGTCAACATCCGACTTCACTGCTATTTGGATCTTGATCTCCCTGGGGTTTCCTACCGATACAACATGACTCAGCTCTGATTCCAGATGTACGCATGACGTGCAGTACCTGAGGCGCCGTAATTAACCTTGTGAGATCGCGCGACGCGGCGGCATTTTCCTAAGCTGGCTGGTTCCCGAATCCTTGGTCACCAAGTCTGGATACGATTGCGATAAATCCACCAGTGAGCGTCAAAATGACTCGGTAGAAGCCTAGAAGATCCATTGGATTTAAGCATAGCGATGAGTTCATGAACACACGGCCGACCATAAACAGTGCGAAAAATTCCAGAGCAAGCTCGATACGGTTTAGCTCCATTTATGATGTCCATGGCCTCTTTCCAGAGACTGTGAGTAGCACGAAGAGCCCAAACAGTAATCACACGCGACACCTGTGTGTATCTGTCATGCTGAAGTAGATACGGCAGTATCGTAGCATCACGAGCCGCACGTTCGCTCACAGCACTGGCACACGAAACCCACCACGGTAATAGTCTTCTAAAGACGCGCATGCGTTCCTTCCACTACCGAAGGTTCACGATAGCCGTAGTGACGGTAGCGGTTTGTCCAGCAATGAACGAGTTTGGCTTTATGTTTCCACCAATGTTCATCCAGGTACGAAGCAATCACCGGTGAGAGTAAGTGCAAATGGTCTCGACGAAACTCAAATTCTTGTTCGGTTTCCGATTCCACAGTCTTGTAGAAATAACCCATGAAGGCTTGAGTCTGCCACGTGTTTTCGTATTTATCCCGGCCAGGGAGAGGAATGAGAACGGCAATCTGCCCCAAAACACTTCGGGTTTTTGCTAGCACATTCCTGTTGAAGTGCCAACGGCAAATCATGGTCGGAACTGAGGATAAAAAAATGGCGAGAGCATTCAAACATGCCAATTCGCGATCCGTCAGTATCACGTGAGGTAGGGGTACACCGAGCTCTTCAAGCATAGAACGAAGCGTCTTGAGAAACCAGCTAAAATTTACCTCCTTCTGACCAGGGAGGAAGCACTGCGCTACAGGCAGTACTGTGTTCATACCAGACATAGATATGACATTTACATGTGGTAAATCGTACTTGTTGGTTTTGAACGTGCCATCCATTATCAATACATCACAATGACTGACGTAAAGACGCAGAGTAGCCGGGTGTGCCCACAAGAGATACAACTGTTCGTTAGACACTGGATCCAATTCGTAGCGGTAGATAAAATTGTGAGCATCCAATAACGCTAACAGAGCTTCCATGGGGGTCATCGTTGACATTGCTACATGACGTGCCCTCTAGTTGGCGTTGCTGATGTCCTTTGGGAGAACGAGAGATCGTGAATCGTTGTGCAATATAGAAGCTCGAATCTTCGCCACGGGTATGCCAGCTGCAGTTTGGCCCTCTATGAAGTCCTGCATACTAGTGGCTTGAGCTACAGAAAGACCATTTTCTGCCCGCCGTCGATGCGCAGCGTGTACCACAATATCTTCCGCCGGTGGATGATTGTGAACAGCACTCTTTCGACTTGTGTGAACAAATAAGGACCATGAACGTTGGATTTAGAGACTGCACAAATTTTTAGACGCATCAGGCTGCGTTTTGAACCTCGCATTTCACGTTGCCGTTCACTTTCCGTGAGATGCTGAGTGCATTTAGGCTTACGAGCGCGATCACATTCGTAGTTCCGAGCCCAAATAATCGTTGTAGACCCTATAAGATACCGTACCCGGCGCCGAAAAACGTTAAATCCATGCCGTAAAGTCCAATCATGAACCGCTTTATCCGCCTCGTCATGCTTATCAAATACAGCCTCTGGTGGAGTTTCGGAGGATGAGCTGTACTTGATTCCAAGCAGTACATACGTTTGCGCCTGCGACGTCCACGACACAACGTAGACTATCCTCCCGAACTGGATACGGCGATTTTTCTTCCTCTTCCAAGTAATGTTCGCAAACAGGAGTGAATATTGTCTCCTGTACCCATTCCAAGTTGTCTGAGTCATCAGAGTCAATATCCGAGCTATCAGAATCGCCAGAATAATAATCCAAACTGAAATCAGAGAAGTCGTACTCAAACAGCAATAAATCTCTTTCAGATCTTGATATCCCGAAGTCTGAACAAATCGAACTGTCACGACTTGCGAATTCTTCAATTCCATTGTCATTTTCATCGTTCACGTAGCCGTCAGATATGTCGCTGTGGTTCGCCACGGATTCAATCTCTTCGGAATCGATGAGAGATAGATAACCTTCCCAGTCGACCCCTTCCAGGTCGAGATCAACAGTAGGGTCACGTTCCAACGCTAATGCGGCTGAAAAAAAAAAATGGCTGACGACTGAGCAATAGGAAACGGAGCTGGGCCTTATCCTCACCTAGATCAGCGACTCATGCAGCAGAAGAGATCACCTGCTCAGAATCGCGTGGGTCAGCGCCGGCATAGGAGGTGGCTTGGTCAACTACATGGCCCGTAGAAGAGGTACGCCGCTGGAGACCGCGTGGGTCTGCGTCTGCATAGGAGGTGGTTTGATACCAACCCGGCGGACGCATGTCGTTGAACGAATACCAAATCGATAGCTTAAATGGACTTTAGTAGGGCCGAAGTAGCTGAGGAAGGATGGAGATTCGAGGGGGGGGGGGGCGTCAGCGGACGCACTCTTGGGCCAACTCTGGAAGTGAAGGCAGTGAAGGTAGTGCTGCTTTGTTTGCTATTTTGAGAACGCCAAAACGGACGAGTATACTGAGCCTCAAGGGTGCATTTTGGCCATTATCAATAGGTGAACAGTAGAAACAACGATGAATTCAGGTTAAGGCGGAAGCACTACCCGATACTGCTTAATTCTCGGGCTACAAGTTATAAGTGATAAGTTAACCGCTGCTGACCCTAAGCATACGAATCAGGTCATTTGTAGATGACCCACTCAAGTCAATGTGGGTCACTGGTTTTGGGTTTTCTAGTTGCCTATTTTGAGGCGTTACCTACTGTCATCTATTTACCCAAATGCCCTGGTTGTATCGAGGGCCCTCCTTTGGCAATCCCCTACAGAAGCAGTGAGTGAGGAGGATGTAGCGTATGTATATATTCAGAGGAGCGGGTTGGATTACAGAAACCGTGTTCAAGCTCCGGCTTGCGTTGCCACAGTTGCGTCGGAGGAGGTGGGCGTTCAGAAGCCGCTTCGACCTTCATATTCACTAAGCAGTCCTGGCATATCCATATCTGAAGCTGCAATCCTTGCGTTGTTGTTTCGGCTCGTTGACGTTCCCGACGACTGACCGCTCGAAGTTGCCGAATTATGCTGGCCCACATGTACTTGAGTTGCTGGGGACCGGCCCAGGTTGTGCCTTCGTGCACTACTTCATTCCGAATCTGCCACAAAAGTACTGTGCCGATGCTGCATAGTACCCACCACATCCGACGGAATATATCAATGTGGTCTGACGTCTACTGGTCGCAACACACTTGGACTCGGCCCTGAAGGCGTTTGCCAGTTGTGGGTGCCGTCCTACCAGCGAAATACGCCTTGGACTCTTCTAACGTCGCAGTTGATACCTCCCGCCCAAGCCAAAGCTCAAGACACCGCGTCCAGAACGCTTGCGCCCTGGTGCACGACCAGGCAACGTGACTTGTAGTGATTTTGTCGCCACGACATGGGATTGCAGAAACCGTGTGTGTGATCTACAGAAACTGAGATGTGAATACTGTACAGAGGACTGCAGGCATTCTACAGGGGAGTCTGCAAAAAGTACAGACGGGAACACGTCAATTGGTGGATAAATAACTTTGAATTTTGAATTGTCGCGGTTATGTCGGCTGCATACCGGTACACCCAGCGCCGCGCTCAGCAGCAGCGCTACATACGAGACCAACTCAACGAGGCACATCTGGATAAATAACTTTGGTGCTCAGGTCGAGTGCTTTCAACTGACTAGGGCGAAAATAGTCGTAGGATCATTTTCAACGCGACGCTTCCTGACGATTCGTGCAGCATATCTAGTCGATACGTGTGAGACCGGCTACATGTACGAGCTCGGGCAAAAATATTAACCTTTCCTCAAAAACCACAATATGGCGTTGTACCTTAACTGCAATTATTTGCATCTCTTGATTTTTTTGGTAGCTCAAGAGCGTTCTTACATAGTTTGAGGAGTGCGTTGAACAAGTGCTTCATTCGTTACTTCAGAGCTGTTCGTGTTGCCTTCCCGAAGAGGTGGACTCAGACTCCTTGCTGCGTTGAAGGCGGTAAAATAGAGCACTTTGAATGAGCAGCGGAGTCACAGTAAGCTGCAAATCGCTATGGACGGACGCATGTAGTGTAGTGTACCCCGCGGCAGTCCAGGCTGCCGTGTGCCGAGATGTAGCAATATGCGTAGGATCAGGTAACACGGACGTCTTACCGTATTATGATAAAATACGGCCGCCTTGGTGCGTTATGGTAATACAGTCACCGCAGAATCTCGCGCAAATAGCAACCTGAGTGCTGGTGTTAACGCTAATGACCTTTAACACTTCACCCGCAAGGGGGTGTAGAGGGTCCTACATCCTTCCATTGAGCGCAGTCCGTCAAATTCACTTCAGCGTAATACATGTAGTTACCCGATGTTTGATGCTACTACAGCACTTCTGTACTGTACTCTCCTGCTGTTTCACGCACAGAAGACCAGCAGCATCTGGCCCTATGTTAACCCCTTCAACCCGGTGCGCTGTATAAGATGTGTTAGCAAATCATCCAGATAGGATAAATTTCAAATCTAAGCTGTATAAATACAGCATAAGAAATTGTTATACTTGGAATTTGTATGCTCGGAACTCTTTGTAAGCCTGCCTCTATCACTGACTATACAAAGACTAAGTCAAGTGAAATCAGTGTTTCTGTAAACTGTTCGCATAGATGCATGCGGGAAGGTACCATCGTCTATGTTCAAGTTTTTGGAATATTGATTACCAGGGTACTATACACAAATGCTACACCACCAATTAATTCTTGCAGGCTTCGTGCTGAGTGGCCAGCAGCCGCCTCCCTCTTTTTGAGTCTCACTTTCGAAATCAGCGGCCAAGAGCTCAAATGGCAGGAGCCCGAGAAGCGACGCACGGCCCGCATCCTGCGTGGCGAGACAACGACGTGGAAGGCCATCTGGAGGGAGCTAAAAGCGAGTGGGTGGACACACAAACTGCCCCCCGCTAGCTCGATCGAGACACGGTGGAAATTCATCCCACCAGGCGGGAGCGCGGCTGGCACGGAGGGCAAGGACTACTTCTTGGGCGAGAACGCGGTTCTCGCCCACTACGCCCGTGGTATGTAATCTATTTTGACTATTGTCTGGCGTATCAGTCTAACACACTGTTTGATTCTGCTAACAGTCCATTCGAAGGAAGGCGCTCAAGCGCTGAGTGCAGCATGCGTTGCAAAAGGTATGCTGACAAGATTGTGTTATCATAGTGGGCGCTTATCTAACTAATGGGTTAACGCTGGTGATGCTGCAGCTCCAGAAGAAGACTGCCAGGTTGATGGTGCATGTGTGCCAGTCCCACAGGCCTCACCTCTCCGCGAAACAGCAGGTCAAGCAGCGACTTCGCTTCCGGACGCTGCGGGCGAAACGGCGACTCCGCCTCCGGATGCTGCAAGCGATGCGGCAAGCCCTGCTTTGACGACTCTTGCGTCGGCAGCAGCAAGCTAAGGAACTCCAGCCCCACGACAGCGCAGTACACCTGCGAAACGTCCGCGGGGTAAGTTTGTGTATTGTATCTGGTATCAACGTTTGTGCTCATTATCCATTTCATCTGCTCATCATCCATTTCATGTGTCAACAGGTCGTGCTAGCTTGGATAGCGACGATGACGACACAGAAGAAGCTGAGTATCACTTGGTGCCATCGACGTCCAGAGTACTTCGACCAAGACGCTCCGCGGATGCTTCACCTCCAGCGAAACTGCAAGATCTGTTCTTTGATGCGTACGGCGAAACTGCAAGATCTGTTCTTTGATGCGTACGGATGGGAAGCGAGGCGGTACCACGACGTATTACTGCGAGGCTTGCGTCGACCCTCAGCAAGTGTACCTGTGCATGAAGCCGAAGAAGACCACCGACGGTGTCCTGATGAGCTGCTGGGAGATCTGGCACACCACATACAAGAACGGCACCGCCATTCCTGACCACCTGCAGACCAAGATCCGGCTGCGCAAGTCCCCAGCCAAGAAGCGCCGCCGTGCTTCGTCGGGCGATTCGAGTGAGTGAGAGAGTGGAAGCGTGAGCGAGGGGAGGCGTGTGAGGCTGCGCACGTCCAGAAGTAGTTTTTGATTGCTCATTTGTAGCGGCGTGTAGCCGGGGGGGATAAGCTGGTGTTCAATGATTGCTTGTTGAAATTTACTGTATTGATTTGTTTCATTTGAGTTTTGTATGCAGGTTAGAGGTACGCTTCATTTGATTGCATCCGTACATCAATTGGAGCTACTTGATTTCAGTATTGCCCCCTCTCGCATCGTCTGCGCTCATATTTAAAAAAAATATCAGCATAGATGCAGCTTTTAGAGTTTGAGCCTCGTGTTCTGTACTGAACATGGGCAAGAGTAGTGCGAGTGCATGCTTATACAGCTTAATGGCGCTGTATATACCGACGGTAGTACATCCAATACAGCGTAAGAATAGCTTTACGTAGTGTCTGCGTCACCGCCTTTTTCTCCGCCTTCCCGCCGCAACCCTCGAGTATACAAACTTCTAGATAAAATTATGCTGTATATACAGCTTAGCTCACCCTCAAAATCCGTCGGGTTGAAGGGGTTAAATGTTGACAAAAATTTAGCACAATTTCCTCAGGGCTATCGTAATCTCTCCACACACATCATCACATCACCATGATGGATAATTCAACGCTCACAACATGTACGCGAAAATCCTTCACAGTCTGTAAATTCTCGAGCCGCAACCCCGAGAAGTTGAGCTGAAGAGCACTCCACTCATGCTTCTTCCCTACTTCATAGTGTTCGCTGCCGTCGCTATCATATCAAGCGTTGATGTCGCCCTGGGATCCCCGAACGTCACGATATTCTCCACCCTCTCTGCAGCACCAGTAGCAGCTCCTCGTTTGGCTTCTGGTGATCAGAGTGCTGACACCTCGGCGCAGTTCATGACAGCTAACGATACAACGGACAGACACAGTGAAGACAGAGTGGGGTCATCACTTGCTGTTGTTGAGAAGGCAAAAAGCTTGCTCGTCGATGACGTTTTCAAGAAACTGGGTGCAAAGGGCAAGCTCTTCGATAGCCCGCAGTTTGTTTCGTGGCTTCGCTACGCAGACGACTTCGCCAAGAAGAACCCGGACCAACCAAATATAGGGATTAGAACCTTGGTGCGCCACTTCAATGATGAAGAACAGTGAGCGACAGGCTTATTCAGCGCAGTACTTGCCTCGGTCGTATAGCTCTGAGTCGTCAACACGAACACTGCTGGCCGCCGAGGACTCAACTTGCGTCCTCGCGACGGTGCGTCACTCACGTGAGCACTCCTTTTGTATTACTAGCGATTACGGTGTCTGCCGGTCTTGGCTACTTCGTCACCACAGCACTGCTGTCGCCGCTAAGTCGTATCTGCTCGCCCTTGTACTTCACTGTGTCGACTCCGTGCTTGAGCTTCACAGCGCCGATCTGCAAGTGAGCAAGCTCACGCTGCTCTCCGACCTCTCACTGCCGTCCGTTGGGTTCATGCCGTTGGTCGTGTCACCCGCACTCGCCGTATCCATCTCGTTGTAGCTCGCAACCATGCCATCTGTCGTTGAATCACCGGCGACTGCTCACCAGATCCTTCTGTCTTCGCTCGGCTCACTCATCCCCATGGCGTCCATGATGTACTTGCTGTTCTTGCCGTCCTTGTACTGCTTGTCGACCGAGTGCTTCTTGTCCGCATCCTGGTCCTCGTTTTCCGCTGTAAACGCCTGTACCTTGTCACGTCACTGCATATTGTCCTTGGTTGTCCTCGTAAAACACCACTGCTTACTCTCCAGCCTCAGTTCTCAAATCGTCCTCGATTTGGCAGGTTTCACCAACGCTTTAGCTTGCCGCAGGTTTTCGATCTGGACACTCCAAATGCCAATGCCCATGCTGTCCACACAAGCTGCATGCCTTCCTTGCCTTAACATTTCGGATCTGCCATTCGGTCGCTGTGATTTCTGCGCCTTGTCCGTTTGCGTGGGTTGTGTGCTGCTCGCACCTGGATCACTTCACAAGCGTCACCGCTACGCCGTGCACCTTCGATACGATCGGCTTCGTTCGAGTTGCGAATAGCGCTGCGTGATGTCGTCGGCACTGCTGCTTCATCAACTCGTACCGCCACTGCAATCGCGTGTAGTGCGGATGGCGAGAATGATTCGTTGCGCTGATCTGCAAGACGTCTTCCTCTGGTGTCGTAGCGGGGCGGTCGATCGTCGTCTTGATGTTGTATTTTCACTGGATTGCGACCAGGAAATTCCTTTCTCGCCTCACCAACTGCCAAACCATTACAATGCTGTCTTCCGCGGTAAAGTGCTGCTGCTTTCTGCCACTGCTTCACTTGATATCCTTCGCCGTAGTCTCCAAAGTTCTCTACTGCAAACTGGACAGCATCACTCAGTGCCGTTGGTTTCTGGATGCGCACTACCATCGCCCAGTCCGTGTTGTTGATGCCCCGGATGAACGTTTCGACATACCAGCCTTCCGGGATGTCTGGGTGAGCGACTCCAATCTCACGCAGTCTGTCAGCAAAGTCCCGCAAACGTTCTCCTGGCTGCTGCACCCGCTTCGCCATCTCCAATTGTATCTAATGATACTCTCATGGCTGCCGTACATCCGCGTTAACTGCGTCATCAGGTGCTCGAAATTACGATCTTGTTCTTGGGTTTTGGAGTGAGCCTGTACAAACCACCGTGCAACGGGACCCTTGAATAACTTCGAAACACCATAGTAAAGGTCACGCGATGTCCATTGTTAACCGATCAAAACACGCTGTCTCTCCACCTCCAGTGTCACAGTCTCCAACCACTCCTCCACTGCTATAGAATCATCACCCATGAACGGCTCAACAGAGAGTTGTTTGCACTCCGTTCGCTGGATTAGAGGGACTTCACGCTCCGTCACCGAAAGTCGTTCCAGCACCGCTGTTTTCTGCTGTTGCGATGTCAGAGACTCCCACCAATCATCAAACCTGTCACTGGCAGCTTCACGCCTTCGATCAGGTTCACCGAGCACTTCTTCAGCATCAACATGTCGAGGCTCACCACCATCTGCACTCGCATCTTCTTGGGGTCGTTCATTGACTGTTTCAGCAGCATGCTGCCTCCAGCGTCGTCTTGAATCTCTATCCGCTGCTTTCTCTTTGCTGGCGTATCATCGTGTCCATCGCTCCAAAGCAACTTTGAATTCACTCACTCAGCCACGTCAACTTCTTTGATCAGCCTCCTCCACTGTTCTCTCAACTTCTCAACCTGTCCACCTCCTCAACAATCAATCAGTGCGGGCAAGGAATGGGTACCTCACGTCCGACTTCTCAATGCGGGCAAGGAATGGGTACCTCGCGTCCGACTTCTCAATGTGGGCAAGGAATGGGTACCTCGCTTCCGACTTTGTTATACTTACCTTTGTATCAATCCGCACGCACTCAGCTCCCAATCAAGGCCACTGCTGTAAGGATCGAGACGTGACGAGCACGTCGTCGGCCCTCCCTGTTCAAGTGCAAGGCTAGGGCGTAAGCATTAGTCTAGTTTAGGCACCTTCACTCATGACAAGCAAGAAACATGCACATGGTGCATTACCTCTGTCAACTACATTGACGTTTGTATGACGCACGTCAATTCACTTCAACTTGAAGTGGATTGACCAATCAGATTGATTTACTCTAGCACCGCCTTGGGCACTGCCCAGACGGCCGGCCACTGGGCCTTAACGAAATAAACTCACTTTCAAATTTGCATCCAACCACCTCAACGCTTTCGGCATCGCGGTCAACACTTCCTCGCGGCCTCTGCGTCTCCTACTGCTCAAGCCTCACATCTGGTAGCACAAGTCGGTCAATTTTCGACGGGCAAGTGGTCAGAAGAGCTCCAATCGACTCGCCTCGCTACTTCGGCTTCAGCTCGACTACTGCTACAACCTCCAGGTTAGGGTTATTGCTTTTCGCTTTAACTGCTTCTCTACGTGCACTCTGACTTAGCGGCATTAACGCTTTTCGCTAGCCGTAAAAGTCTTCCATAGTCGACATTAACGCTTTTCGCTAGTCGATTTTTGCTAAACTAGCCTTACGCTTTTCGCTAACGGTTAGTTATTCGAAGGATTGTACTAGTTTAACGCTTTTCGCTTCACTAGACACCTTCACGCACGTAAGCCTAGTATATTGCGGAAACCTTTGTTTCACTTGGCCTTGAATGACCAAGGTGAACAACCAAAAAGGTAAACCAAACCCAAAACCAAATCTACAAGCAGTAGATCGACTTCGTTTACAGGGGTTACTTGCAGTAAACCGCCTTGCAACCTTGACTCACCACCTGCAGGCTCAGGAGGGGAGTTTTCGCTCAGAGTCCGAGCGTATACTTTATCGAGAAGCTTGCCACATCCTAAGTTTACAAGTAGTGCGTATCCATAACACGCTCACTACTGTGTTCGACCGTGAACTTAAGGAGAGCTCGCGTCAAAGAGCACTTGAAGGAGCTCAAGAGGAAGAGCTACTTATTCAGGGTTTCAGCCAGAAAACAGCCATTTCCAAGTCCAAGCGTCAACGCTTGAATTAGCGCTAAGTAGCGTTGTTTAGGTGTTAATATGTGAAGTTTTTCGACTTTTTCGCATTGTTTTAGTGCAATTACAATTGGCTGAGCCAATCAGTAGTTACCCTACACCCCATCACCCGTTTAATTCCGAATTGGAGAATCCGCGTAATTTTCAGCCGTTTCCTGATTTTTTCGCGTAATTTTCAAGTATCTGGTAAGCTTTGGCGTAAGCTTCGGGTGTTTTTCCTGTCTATGTCTAAGCGTACTGCTCGTGAGTGGGAAGAAGATCACCAACATCGTCGCATTCTCACCATCGAACAGGCCGTTCAACGCGCTTTCACCATCCGTGCTGCTACCCGTTTGCAGTACGAGGTTACTTGCTTGACGGATCACCTCCGTGAAGTGTTCTTTCCGTTTTTCGAGACTCACCTCGACCGTGTCATCGAGACTGAGTTTGGACTGTTTCTCTACGAGACCGCCGACAACCTGAACATCTGTGTCAACCGTATCGACACCGAAGTTCGTGCCTTCGTTGATCGCATCATCAGCATCAAGCGCGCGCGTTTCGAGTAGTTGTTGACAGTGTCGTCGTAGCTCTAGTTCTAGTAGCTAGTAGCTTGCATTCGTAGCGTAACTTTAATCAGCTTTTCGCTCAAGTTACACTATCATGACTTCGTTGAATCCTGGTGGATGGTCTGCTGACCGTCTGACTCAGTCTGTGGTCGAAATGGTGCAGAAGCAACAAGCACTAATCGACGTTTTGACTTCGCAACCCAAGGAAGTCATGGTTGAGGGCATAAGCCTACCTTGTTTCTATGGAAACATGGGCAACTCGGTTGAGTTGTATTTCGACCAAGTTGTTCACTACTTTGAGGCGAAGAACATTGATTGGCAAGATGAGAATCAGAGTAAGCGCATCATTGGCATGATGACCGCCAATTTCAGGGGAAATGCTGCTGCATGGTACATGCTTTGCAGGGATTCCATCAGTGACGTCCAAGACTTGATCCAGAAGCTCACGAAGGAATTCGTTCCTCCGGACCTTCAGGAGCGCCTTCGAGATCGATTGTACAGTCTCAAGCAAAAACGTTGTTCTAGCTTAGAGGACTACATCTCTCGATTCCGCGTTGCTATCATGCAAGTCAAGGACATGAGTGAGCTTGACAAGATCACGTACTTCATTCGAGGTCTTGTTAGCCCCACGAAAGAAGAAGTTCAGTATCGTCGTTGCACGACGGTATCTGAGGCTCTCTTAGTTGCACTCGATTATGACAGATCGCACTTTCGTGCTGGTCCGTTTCACAAGAGTCGTTGGACACCTCCAAGGACTTTTGGACGTTCCAACTCCTCATCATTCACTCGTGCCAACACGGCTCCACAGCGTCCTGCTGACAATGAGCCTGAGCCTATGGAAATCGACACCGGTCATGTGCATAGTCCACGCCGTGACAATTATCGTCGCCCTGTTCAGAACAACAATCGCAGCAGTGGCAACCAGAAGAAGTGCCGGTATTGTAAGAAGCCTAGTCACACGATTGAACAGTGCTTCAAGCTTCAAAATCGACAGAAGCATGGATCGAACAACAGCTATCAGGCTGACACCAAGCGTGGTCAGTTCGCCGTTCACACTTTGGCCACAGAGAAACCAGAATCTGTTGAAGTTGTTGAGATAAATGATCTCAACGCTAGTCACTACCAGCTCCGAATGAGTTGATTCGGAAACCAGGTCTGTGTAAAGGCAAACGTGTCACCATTATGTTAGACACGGGAGCCACATGCAATGTCATTCGTCCTGGATTGGTGGACACTATTCCAGACACATTGATCTCTCAAGTCACCTTGTTTGACGGAAGCACAACGAAGAAACGTGCTGTTCACAAGGGCAAGGTCACGATTGAGATGGATGGCTATAGATTCAGAGACTTAGAGGTCCTGGAGTGGACTATGAGTCCTGAGCACGATGTCATTCTCGGAAAACCCTGGTTTACCAAGTATCAGCCGATTATCGATTGGCGTACTCATCATCTGCAGTTCAAACCGCAAGGATTGAAACCATTGTTGCGCAAAGTTGAAGTCTCTGGTGCTGAGTTCAAAGCCAAAGCCAAGCGCCATGACTATGAGGAGATTTACCGCGTTAAGGTTACTCCAGCTCAATCCGTCACGGAGGAACCACAAGAAATTGTGCCTCTCCTGAATGAGTTTGCTGACGTCTTTCCAGACGCTTTACCCGATGGATTGCCTCCTCATCGACGCGTGGAATTCGAGCTCAACATGAAGTCAGATGCTATGCCAAGCACACGCGCACCTTTCCGGCTCTCGAAGACAGAACAATAAGCCCTTGATCTGTTTGTCGAGGAAAAGTTGAAGAAAGGTTGGATCGAACTATCCGATTCACCCTGGGTCTCCAACATCTTTGGTATCCCGAAGACGGACCCGAAATCAGGGAAACAACTCTCTCGAGCTGAGTGGCTACGATCGGGAAATGCCACGTTACCGATTCGTTGGGTGATTGATTATCGTTGGCTCAACTCGCAGACGATCATCGCCAGAATTCCACTCCCGAGAATTGACGAGACATTTGACAAGATGTATGGATGCATCATCTTCTCAGTCTTGGATCTCGCGCAAGGTTACCATCAGATGAGGGTTACCATGAAGAGTCATCAGTACCCAGCGTTCCGCACTCATTCTGAGACCTACCAGTGGTGTGTTGCACCAATGGGTCTTGCTGGAATGCCAGGTGTCTGGTCACGTCTGATGCGTGTCCTTTTGGGCAAATACGCGTTTATCGTGGTATGCTTGGACGACATTTGTGTATTTTCCAAGAACATGAAGGAGCATCTGCAGCATCTCCGTATACTTTTCGACGTGTTACGCAGGGAGAAGCTGTACTGTCATCGTTCGAAGTCTCATTTTGGGCAAAATCAAGTTCAGTTCCTAGGTCACACCGTGTCGAGCCAAGGCATCGTGTTGGATTCCAAGAAGACTGAAGTGATCGCCAATTGGCCAGTTCCCATGAACCAAAAGCAATTGCAAAGCTTTTTGGGTCTCGTAGGCTACTACCGTCGCTTCATCTACAACTACGCGACAATCGCCTTACCGTTTGGACCTCTGGTCAAGAAGGACCACACCTGGAACTGGAATGAAGAGCATGATATCGCCTTCAGCAAGCTGAAAACAGCATTACAATCCGCCCCAGTCCTGACTTTACCGGATTTGTCTCTTCCGTCCATCGTGACAACCGATGCTTCAGGATACTGCGTGGGTGGAGTGCTTTCGCAAAAGCACAACGGACATGATCATCCGTTAGCTTTCCTATCCAAGAAGTTGGGTGTGCATGAACAAAATTGGCCTACCCACGAGAAGGAACTCTACGCAATCAAGCTTTCGTTGGAAAAATGGCGTCATTATGGTCGTCATTTCGACATCTACACGGACAACAGTGCATGTCAGTGGTTGTTACACCACCCGAAGGTTTCTTCGAAGCTTGCACGCTTCTTGACCTTCTTTGTTCAGTTCGACTTCACACTTCATCACCTCAGAGGGTCGATGAATGTCGTAGTTGATGCACTGTCCCGTCCTCCAATGGACTCAACTCCGAATGCGTTTACATCACTTGTATTGGCTCCACCTCTGGTCAACACGATCAGCGTCCATCATTGCGAGTCAGACAGTGGTAAAACGACATCGAGTTTTCGAGTAGTGTGCGATCTACACGCAGTTACCGCTTCGCTGTAAACGCCAAACAGTGAAAGCTCGACTGTTCCAAATTCGCAGAGTGTTGCGCGTCCCGCTATCAATACGATCAGCTTTCACACGTGTACTCCGCAGTGTGACAGTTTTGCATCACGCTATCGTGCAAGACCGCATGATGGGGACTCTCAAAAGGTGAATACGACCACGGTGTCTTCAGCTCTCTCGCCTGTTGAATTTTCGGGGGAGGAGATGGCTGATGCTTCTGCTGGTCACCTCGCCATACATGATCTTTCCGATGGTTATCTCCACATCCCTGTTCAAGATGCAGAGATCGCCACATCGGTTGTGCAAATGCAACTCGCAAGTTCGCTAGGATGGACTTCGAATCTCAAACAAGAGTTCATCAAAGCCTACCGCACTGGTCCTGGATTTCGCGACAAGTATCGTTCTCCAAACGATCCATACGTACTCAAGGATGGATTGCTTTATGTGCAATTCACGGACGACAAGGAGTCCAAAGTGATGAGACTTTGTGTCCCGAGATCGCAGCGCAATCGTCTAAGAACGAAGATTATCGAGCAATTTCATGATTCCAGTATTGCCGCGCACCCAGGAATTCGTCGTACGTATCTCCGTATCACACAATGGTACTACTGGGCGTCGCTTCATGAAGACGTTTCCGATTACGTGCAAAGTTGTGAAACCTGCACACGTTGGAAGCACAGCAACGCCAAGAAGAATGGCAAGCTGATTCCGATTCCAATTCCTAAGGAATGTTGGGAAGTCGTCTCCATGGATTTCGGCACTGGATTGCCAGAATCAGACGGCTATAATGATATCATGACCGTCGTGGACAAGTTGTCCAAGCGTCCAATCTACTGTCCAGTTCACACTACCGATGATGCCGAATAAATCGCTCATAACTTCTTCGACAGTGTCGTTCGGCATCATGGAGTGCCTGCAGTGATCATCAGTGATCGTGATCCCAAATTCACGTCACGGTTTGGAACTCTCTCGCGCAGATCATGGGTGTACAGTTGAATATGACAACGTCATACCGCGCTCAAGCTGACGGCCAAACCGAACGTCAAAACCTGGTACTAGAAGATGCACTCCGTTGTATGGTCTCGTATCATGGTGATGACTGGGCTGCCAAGTTGGGAACGATTGAGTATGCTCACGCAACGCTAGTCAGTGCTTCTACCGGACTTTCGCCATTTGAAGTAGTCACAGGACGTAAGGAACGCAATCCCTTCGGAACAGTTCCTACGCTGTCTACCACAGTTCAAGTTCAACAAGGACTGTCTGAGTATGCAAACCGCTTCAAGGATGAACGCGACAAGATTATCGGCAAAGCCAAGGAACACCTACTCAAGGCTCAAGCATCGCAAAAGCAGTACTACGATCAACGTCGTAGCAACGTCCAATTTAAGGAAGGAGATTTGGTTATGCTGGATACACGGCGTATCACACTCAAGCATCCTGCGAAAGACATTGACAGCAAACGTGCGAAGTTAGCGGCCCGTAAAGTTGGTCCGTTCGTGATCAAGCGCATGATCAACGACAACGCTGCCCGTTTGATTTTACCACGCAGTATGAAGTCGTTGAACCCTACGTTCAACGTAGACGTTCTCAGCCATTACGTCTCCAATCCGGACAAGTTTGAGACTCGTGTTCTTCCGAAAGCATCTCGCATCGTCACAGATGAAGACACTGGAGAAGACCTTCACATTGTCGAGCAACTACTACGCAAGCGCCAGTTCAATCGCTAGACTGAGTGGCTTGTCAAGTGGCATGGTCTCCCAGACCACGAATCTTCGTGGGAACTCGAGAAAGACATCAAGCACGTCTCGCACTGGAAAGTTCTCGTCTACGACTTCAAGCGCCGTCAACGTGAAGTCAACCCGGGAGGATGTAAGGATCGAGACGTGACGAGCACGTCGTCGGCCCTCCCTGTTCAAGTGCAAGGCTAGGGCGTAAGCATTAGTCTAGTTTAGGCACCTTCACTCATGACAAGCAAGAAACATGCACATGGTGCATTACCTCTGTCAACTACATTGACGTTTGTATGACGCACGTCAATTCACTTCAACTTGAAGTGGATTGACCAATCAGATTGATTTACTCTAGCACCGCCTTGGGCACTGCCCAGACGGCCAACCACTGGGCCTTAACGAAATAAACTCACTTTCAAATTTGCATCCAACCACCTCAACGCTTTCGGCATCGCGGTCAACACTTCCTCGCTGCCTCTGCGTCTCCTACTGCTCAAGCCTCACAACTGCAGAGATCAATCCCACCACGTGAACTCCAGCAAGTAAGTCACTCAATCTCCGCTCGCACACGCGTATCGATCAAAATCCCTCAGGTAGCTTCACCGAAATCACCACTGGATGCACGGTGTTCTTGCCCACTGGGACTAGTTTCGTGAAGGCCGCCTCACACATCGTCAGGGCCGCCCAACCGTGTAAACTAGTCCCTGTATGAACCACCAAGTGAGCGACAGGCTTATTCAGCGCAGTACTTGCCTCGGTCGTATAGCTCTGAGTCGTCAACACGAACACTGGCCGCCGAGGACTCAACTTGCGTCCTCGCGACGGTGCGTCACTCACGTGAGCACTCCTTTTGTATTACTAGCGATTACGGTGTCTGCCGGTCTTGGCTACTTCGTCACCACAGCACTGCTGTCGCCGCTAAGTCGTATCTGCTCGCCCTTGTACTTCACTGTGTCGACTCCGTGCTTGAGCTTCACAGCGCCGATTGGCAAGTGAGCAAGCTCACGCTGCTCTCCGACCTCTCACTGCCGTCCGTTGGGTTCATGCCGTTGGTCGTGTCACCCGCACTCGCCGTATCCATCTCGTTGTAGCTCGCAACCATGCCATCTGTCGTTGAATCACCGGCGACTGCTCACCAGATCCTTCTGTCTTCGCTCGGCTCACTCATCCCCATGGCGTCCATGATGTACTTGCTGTTCTTGCCGTCCTTGTACTGCTTGTCGACCGAGTGCTTCTTGTCCGCATCTTGGGCCTCGTTTTCCGCTGTAAACGCCTGTACCTTGTCACGTCACTGCATATTGTCCTTGGCTGTCCTCGTAAAACACCACTGCTTACTGAACTACTGGACAAGATCGAAGTGGCGATGAAGAATCCAAGTACCGTTGCGGTTGCCAAGAGACTAGAGACCGAGTATGTCAAATGGTCGTTGCTGACTCGACATGACCCCGAGGGTGCTTTCTTCACCATGGTAGTCGGTAGGGCTGCGATGAAGGACAAGTATCGAACGGTGTGGACTTCGGACAATACTTTTGCTGAGCAGAAAATAAGCAAGGCGACGGACAACCTTCTCACCAGCGGTCATTTCCAACTCTGGAGAAAGTACCTCGACCGATTTAACCAGATGCACCCCAAACAGAAAACCACTGTCATCGACATCCTGCTGGGCTACTACACGGACGAAGCGCTGGCTCAAATGCTGAGCTTGGCGAAGAAGAACCCGAGTACGGAGAAGGTGGCGGCGAACTTGCAGCTCGCACTGCTCAACATGTGAATGCGTGAGCTGAAAGACCCGACAGAAGTCTCCAAGCTGCTGAACGCGGGTACGTCTGATGCGCTCTTGCAAACGTACGTCAGCAAGTACAACTGGGCGGTGAACAGCGCGGGGGATAAACTCTTTCGACAAGCCGCAGCTAGAAACGTGGCTCGAGTACGTCGACTTCTTCAAGACGAAGCACCCTGGAACGCAAGAGTCGACGAACGCGATCTTGACAGCACGCTATGGAGACGAAGCTCTGGCGAAGATGATTATTGAGTTAAAGGCGAAACCCGACACAGCGAAACTCGCAAAAGAAATGGAAACGGAGCAGATGAAAGGGTGGATGAGCAGTCAGACGTCACCCCATCTCCTGTTCGAGTTGCTGGATTTGAAAGGGGCAGGCGACGATCTCTTAGCGGATCCACTTTTTAGCATTTGGGTCTCCTACCAGACGCGTTTCGGCGGAAAGAACAGAAGACATCTTTGTTTGAGGTATTGATGGAGGAATTCGACGATGAAGCTCTCACCAAGATTATCATCGTCGGCAAGAGTTACTCGAAAACATCGCAAAGAGCCAAGGCACTACAGAAGACCCAACTTTCGAAGTGGCTGGAAGAAAAACAAGCTCAGGACTTTGTATCCAAGTGGCTGAAGGTAAAGGGAACAGCAGCAGACAGTGTGGAAAGACTGACTTACCGAAAGTACCGCGAGAGCTACAATGCGAAGTATGAATAGGCCTTCTAGGCTTATCAGTTCTGTAGTCAATGAAACTCCAATAAACTCAAACACTTTGGGATTTTTTTCCTGAGTGTACAACCCCCAAAGCTTTGTCTCGCTGATTTTAATATAAAAAAGAATGCAACCCAGCCGAGTTCATGTCAAAGCTTTCCGACAAGTGGGAGGGCGCTACTTCGCTTTAACGGTACACATATTGTGTACTTCAGGGTCAAACATACCACCGGATGATGTTTCACTGCTGTGAGTGTGATCCGCCTTTAGAGCATAGAGTCTTCTCAAGACGGGTTGCAACGAGTATACAGCTTGCACGGCTTTTAACTCGGATGTGCGTGGACGAAATGACCGCCAAAGTGCTGAGGCGGAGGGATTCTAATAACCCCTGCAAATTCGCTGCCAATTTCTCCGTACTCGGCAGCGTCTCGATGACATTAGCTTTCTGTTCGGGGTACATCCTGTTGAACCCGTCAAGACACTTCCTCCACAGTTGAAACCCATCGGTGGAGAGAAGGTTTCCGTCGCCTTGGCGACTGCTTCCACCCCCAGCGAATACTAAGCGATACAATTCGTTCCTGGTGGGGGTTCGTCGCCGCAATGCCACGCTAAAGTTGAGATCAGCAAATTTGGCTTGTCCGGGTTCTTCTTGGCGAAATCGTCTGCATACTGGAGCCATGCAGCGAACTGCGATAAACCTCCAGTTTAGTGAAAAACATCGTCAACGAGCTTTCCAGAGTCCAGCCAATGCTTGAGCAATCCGACGAAGCGAGCCAGCTTTTTGCCTTCCCAGTTGCAGTTGCAGCTGCAGGCGGCCCCGCTCTCTCTCCATCGTCTTCATCCATAGCTCTCGTAAACCACCGCGAAGTTTCATCGCTCTAGTCATTAAAGACCGTGTAGGCTGCTGCTGGGGAGAAGGTGGAGGGTATCGCAGCGATCGGTGATTCCAGGGCAACATTGACGCTTGAGATGACGGTGGCGGTAGCGAACACTAGGAAGTAGCGGAGAGGCGTGGCTGGGGTGGCCTGCAACTCCCGTTCCTGTGGTTTGATTGGTCGCGAATAGCAAAGTGTGAGGCCGGGCGAACGTTGATTTGTACGCTATGCAGAGCACTGCATCGGAGATTAAGCACTTTAGAAGATTACTTCAGTACACCAGAAAGCTGATGACGATACCGGATGAAATGCATCCTCCTCCAGAATTTGAGTACAGGAAGGGGGTGCGGGTATGTAAGCAGCACTTGAAATTTGTGTACAATTGACCATCTCGGTGCAGCAGCGATGTTCTTCCAACACCGCTCTGGGCAACATACGCTCCTACTTCATTCCTTCAAAGGGAAAACACTGGTCGAGTGCGGATAGCACACCCATGCGGATGCCAAAGTAGAACATACGTCGTCGCAGCAATTGGGGCGCGAACTTCACCGGCAGCGGCTCGGAACCGAAGCCCACCAGGCACTCCATGGCATATCCGCCCTTGTAGTTGGTCGTGGTCTGACCGTTGCCCCTCCGCTTCTGGCGGGGCGTGAGGTGCGTCGGGTTCGTGTTGAAGAGCACGTTGTGCGTGGCAGTGCCCAGCTTGTCCATAGCCACGGGGAACGGGTTCAGCAGCGCCTTGCCGTTCACGTAGAGCAGCTCGGACTCGGTCGTCTCGTCCTCCACAGGCATGTACTGCACGATGCTACCACAGAGCGAGTCCTCGTGCTTCTCCAGGTCCTTGTTCGTAGAAGACGAGATGCCCCCCACGCCCCACGGCGAGAAGAAATATTCCTGCTTGGCCAATTCATACGCGATCCAGAAGCTCTCCTTGTCTCCGTACGAAAATTCATGCACAAAGTGCTGCTCCGTGATCAGGAAGAACAGCACGTCCATGGCTTTGCCCGCGCGGGACTTGTCAATAGCCACGAGCGACGAGTCCTGCTCGTGCGACGTCTGGCGGCGCCACGCGTACGACGTCTTTGGGCTCAGGTGCGCAGACGGCGTGGATCCGGTCGGAAGGTTGAACTTGGTGTAGTCGAACTCGTTAAGCAACTTCTTCAGGTACTGCTCGCCGTCCACGTCCTGGTTGAAGAACTCCGTGCTGGACAGCACTCGGTCGTAGAAGAAGGTTGTACCCGTGCGGTGGTACCCCTCGGTGGTCCGCAGCACGGCCGGGTCGCGCATGAAGATGTCGTCGATGTCCACCAGCAGCAACTCCTTGATCTTGGTGTGGTACACAGCGAGAGGCTTGATCCACCAGCTACGGAAGTGTCTGGCCCTGTCCTCCGAGAGCTTGCCCTGCTTCACGAGGTCCGTGCAGACGTCCACAATCTCGAGGTTGTTGTCCGCCTCGAACAGCAGTTTACGCGACGAGTTGGACATTTCCTCGGGGAAGCAGTGGTAAATCTGGATCAGCTCCGTGTTGCCCAGGCAGCGAAGCTCCCGCACTAGCGACAGCCCCAATGGGACGACACCATTGTGCATGCACATAATAATGCCCTTGTCCGTCGAATAAGAGGGCAGTTGCCCATCTCCCTGAGTTGTTAACTCGTTGTCGTCGATATGAGTTAACGTGCCCCCTTGGGTCTTGGTGGACGATTCGTCCCGCGTCTTGGTGGTCTGCTCTACGGCCCTCTGCTCCACATGGGAGAACGAGTAGATTGTCGCCACGAGCAGCAGCAGCGGCACCGCGTAGTGCCACAAACGGCGCTTGGCCCCCACCACTCGAGCAGAGGCAGATGGCCGCCGCGCGCGCGCCGCGCCGCCCTCCAGATCCTCACTCCGGCGCCGCGGCGAGGAGGGCACTCCTCGGCTTGTCAACGTATTGCCTCCGTCGTGCATTGTTACCGATAATGGACGAATGAGAACACGTCATTTTTTGTGTAGGACTAAAAAAAGAACACGTCGTTTGTGCAGATCTAAAATTGGGTCGGATCTAATTAGTGCAAGCACGACACAGAATATAGTCTACGGTATGTGTATGTGCTGCAGTCATTCCAGTGCATGTTGAAGTTCATCTGAGTATCATAAGTTTTAAGGCACGGGCGAGGCTCCGCTAAGCGAGTGGTTCTCCTGGCTGGCAGCGTACCACGGACAGGACAAGACTTGAGTTAGTGCTCCGGTCTGCTTGTCCACGTGCCAGCGCAGCAGCAGCAGGTTGAAGGTGCGTAGCATCTTTTTGGGCAGCATGCGTCCAAGCAGAAGCATCATCACGGACGAGGCCTGGTACACGTGCTCTCCGTAGTACAGATACCCCGTGAGTAGAAGCGCCTCGACAGTCGTGCATCTCTTCCCCTTGTACATGACGTAGGCCATGTCGTCGCAGTCTCGGAACAACTTTCGGAATGGTCCTCCGATGCAGTTCCGTTCGAAGGAGGTGAGACCGTCGTTGACGGACTTCTTCTTGATAATACCCTCGATCGTCGGAGGAGCTCCATTCGGATCCGGAACTGAAGTTCGACTGCTTCGGCTGTGCTTGAAGCTGCCTTGACCCGTCAGCGACATTCTGGCGGACATCACGGCGCTCTTGACCTTCGGACTCAGGCGCTTGACGATGAGCGAAGACAGAGCGGCCACGATACCCAAACCGACCGAGAAGATGAGGATGAAGATGATCAAGTTGGTCTTGTACACGACGCACGAGTCGTTCAGACCGCAGTATTTGGCTCCGCGAGCGGAAGTCTTGCGTAGAATTTCGCCGTTCTGCGCCGTGATGAATTCCAGAGGAGTCGATTGGACGGACAGCAGAATGGCGGCCACGGTGGAGGTGATGACGATCTGCATGGTCTCCCACGTGAGGCGGAAGTGGCGATCCAGCTGCTGATCTCCTGATCGAGCCTTGGCCAAGTTCACGAACGAGTACGAGAAGGTGAAGATGCAGCACGTGAGGTTCATGACCGACTCGGTCGACAACGTGCCCGTCGAGAGGCCGAGCATGTACAAGTCAGAATTGTAGACGATGTGGTACGTGATCTGCGCGAGGTAGACCACCTGCATGCGTCCATTCTGGCAGCGATAGGCCCAAATCTGCGTCAGCAGCACCGATTGGTTGTGCGACATCACCTGGTAGAGACTGATCATGCCCATGAGCAGCATCTGCATGACCACAATGCCCGGTAAAATACTGAGGGCGACGGTGTCGCCGTAGCGGCTTCGAAACGTGTTGAGGTTCATGCCAATGCGCGTCGGATTATCTTCGTTGACGTAGTTGACCCACTCCCAGATCGAGTTGAAGTAGTTGTGAATGCACACGTCGCCCGTGGAGCACATTGGAATGTCGTCGGGGGAGTGGATCATGAGTCCGTAGGAAGACCAGCGCTTTGAGACGTCACAGGTATCCTCAATGTAGACGCCGGTTGTGTTGACAGCACGAACGCGGCAGCCGCCGTAATAACCTTTGAAAAGAGGCTGCAGCACGGAAGTGAAGCCGTACTTTGTCGTTCCAGCCGGAGCAGCGCGTGGCACTGGAGGAATGCTGCTCTCGAAGTTGTACGGAAACAACTTGAGTAGATCCGGGAATACTGCTAGCAGGTCTTCGCCGTTAGTTGCGAGTGCGAGCTTGGAGCCAACTAAATTGTCGTCGATAGTCACATCAGGGCGGCATTCGGTGTAGTCTGGGAAGATATTGAAGTCGATGCCAGGGATGCTGGCGAAGTTGATGCTGCCCTTGACAGTCGGATACAGGAACAACCGTGTGATAGTGTAGATGTTCCATCCCGACTCGCACAGAGCTTTACCAGCCACTGCAATCTCGAGTTCGCGTTGGAATTGCGGCGCGATGTTTAGGTTCAGAGTATTCACGACGTCCAGAATGTCTTGAGCACTTCCAGCGATGCCTGCAGTCATGGACCCCCACTCGTTCACTCCACTCTGGCAGTACACGCCTTTCGCGTCGAGTTTCTCTCCGAGCTCGAGAGCTTCCGCGCTTAACGTGCTGAAGTCGTACAGTGACAGATCTGGAGAGCGTCCGGCGAAGCTCTTGAACGTTGTCGCTCCGATGAGCGCGTCCTGCGCGAAGATGCTGTACTTGATCAAGCAGACTTTGTTAAGACCCAGGCATCCCGTGCACCCTCCAGCCATCGTCGGGTCTTGCTCCGTGAACGCGTAGATGCTGTCATCGACTAGAATGAGGACGTTGCCGTGCGACAGATAGCTGGTTGACGTGAAGACCACCAGCAACGCTAGAGGCCACACCACAATGCGTCCAGCTACGGCTAAAAGCGCCCCGATGACGGACGGCTTGAGCAGATTCGTCCAGCGATGACTCTCGCGCTCCTGCCGCTGCGCCGCGTGATACTCCTTCGCCCAGCCCCCATGGTCTTCGACCTCCACATTGTACTTGTCGCCTGCAGTCATGGTCGCTCGACAGATAACAACAAGCTGAGCTCAGCTCAGCTCAGAGGACACCACGATAGCCTATCTGGGGCGAAAGTCGTTTCAAGTCCAGGTGTCCGTTGTCCAGGTGTCTATATCCTCCTCAGAATGGGGGAACGTGAGGAACGTCACTAATAGATCAGCAACTTTGTTGGCACTCTGTTGGCTTCAAGCACCAGGACGGGTCGTTTTTAGATCCTGACGACCCTGGTCAGAAACGTGAGCTCATTCGAGAAACACGTAGATCTACATGCACGTGCTGCTCTTGGGAATAACTGCGTCCAAACTTTGCTGCAGCAGAGGCTGCTTAAATATTTGCTCTTTCGACTTGGTATTAGTACTCCTCCAGTTTAATGGAGAAGTTTGTTTCACGTCCAAGTCTTTAAAAATAAGACTTGGACGTGCCGACTCTGTTCTTTAGTGGGAATTCTCTACCAAAACAGTATGTATAGCACGCTAGAACATCCGTTGAGTTGTCGGCTACAGTACAACGATGTGTTCTACTCGTATCACCGTCAATAAAAGCTGCAAGCTCTGGCGGCAGACGTCCAAACTGCGAATATTTTCCGGGAATCCTTCCATCATTCTAAACAGAAGTATTGGCGCACTAAAGAGAAGATGATCAATTGTCCCTTGAGTTCTAAGCTGGGCGTGTTGCGTACTAAATCATCTTACGATTTGATCTCTGTAAACATGAGAGGCCACGATGTTTACTCGACGTGTAAACGTGTAAGGGGCAAAGTCTCATCGTTTTGGTTGGACTCAGTTCGGCATTCGCCCTCGAGGGAACTGCCACAGCTGCTGCTTCTCTCTGTGTCCAAGATGCGTTCGCATCATTTTTTATTGGCGATGATGTTCATGGTTGTCGGCGCCAGCAACGTTTCCCTAGCAGCAGCGGGGGTCAGAAAGACCAAAATGTCGTCGTTCGAGTCGCGCGACTGTCTATCGCAAGCTTTCGTTGCCGCTGACGACCGCGTTGCCACTCAAACGCGATCTCTAAGACTCACCAAGGACGACAACACCGAGGAAAGAGGAGTGAGGCGAAGTCACTATGGTCGAAACTCGTAGACAAGATCCCTATCAAGGTGAGGATGGCGTTCGGGCTCGAGTTTGACCGAAGACTACGTCAAGAAGGCGCTGAAGATGGAGGGGCTTTCTGGGACCGCACTGACGTCCCACAAGAATTACAATCTGCTCGTGAAATATGTGGACACGGCGGAAATGTATCGGCTGAATAAATGGGCTCGAGGAGGCTTCCCTACGTACGATATCTGGGTAGAACTCGGCTTGGGTCGCGTCACAAGTCTGGCGCAGATTGAGCAGGTCAAGAACACGAACGCGTACCGAATCTACAAGCGTTATGTGAACGCGTTCGACGACAGTGTTATTTCAACGATGGGCTCTGGGTATCATCTTCCCAAGCTCGTGAGTGACAAGGCTACTCCGGCTGAAATGACGGCAAGAGCACAGATTTGGGCTGAAGCAGGGAGATCGGACGACTATGTGATGATGATGCTGGGACTGACAGGACTGAAGGGGGCCAAGCTCGCCAGAAACAGGAACTACCCGTATTACACGGAATTTCTGGCTAAACGCCAAGTCAACCCACGCTACTAGAGATATCTCCACGTTGGCAACAAATACGGAATTACAACGAGGCGCTATTTGGTTCTAGTGTAGAACTTCTACATTTTTCACTGCGCGCGATGTCCATCCGTGTATCTTAGTTTTGAGCGTAGTTTTACTTTATACATATGACTACTTCGAAGTACTTAGTACCCGATTCTACAGCAAAAAAGGAGGTGCGTATTTTGGTGATGCTCTCATATTAGAAAAAAAAGCAAGAAAAAAATGATGAGACTACGTAGTAAGACACTTTGATTTATCGTATTTGGTGTCACGAAGTACCAGCACCTTAGAGCGATCAAGGTGTTTCTCAGTGTAATCCTGACGTGTTTTTTCTTCATCAACCTGTTTTGAGCCATCAAGAGAACTCAGTTAGACTGGGTGCATGTGCCTTTGACACTCGAAAGCTGCACCAGTGTACAAGAAAAAATAAATAAAAAAGAGGAATAGTCCTTGCAAGCAGGGTGTGCTTCATACCAATTTAACCAACAGTTCGTAAAGACTGGTTCTCGTACGTGGTTTCCAAAAATTCCTACAAAGTCAAGGTCCGTAAAGCGTATGCTACCTCCGGAGCCGTGGGACGGTCATCTGGATCATGAGCGAGACAACGGTTCGCCAAAGCACGAATGTCTGGAGGGCAGTGTGGCGAAAAGCTCGGTCGAATGGCCCCCACCGCGATCATCTGCAGGATGGCTACATTTGCCAGCGGATTGTTGCTCGGTCCTCGTGCGTCTTCATACGGGATCGCGTGCGTGTCGAGTTCAGAGAGCACCACTCCGAAGCTGAAGATGTCCGCCGCCTGGTTGTAGTCTTCCTTACCCGCCAAAACTTCAGGAGCCTCCCACCTACTCGTCCCCACGCCTTGTGTCATGGTATTCTCTTCCGACATGATGCGAGAGACACCAAAGTCCGTCAACTTGGCTCGCATTTCTCTCGAAAGCAAAATGTTGCGGGACTTGAGATCGCGATGCACAATTGGAGGGATAAACGAGTGCAGGTACACGAGCGCCTCAATCACATCCGTGGCAATCTCCAGCTTCCTGGCAGCCCACGTGCGAGGAGTGTGGGGGTAGATCAGGAACTCGCGGAGATCTCCACCGACCATGTACTCTGACAGCGCTTGCAGATCCGACTCCGTCATCCAGGCGGCTCCAACCAGCTTGACGATGTTGGGGTGGTCAAAGTTCGCGACCATTTTGATCTCCTCGAGGAAATTCTGCGTGTTCTGCTGAGTTTCGAACACTTTTCGCAAGCGCTTGGAAGCCAGCAATTGAGTCCCACGATACTTGACAAGCCACACATCTGCGTACGCTCCGCCGCCGATTTTTCTCACGTCTTCAATCTCGTCGGCTTTCAGCTGAATTGCTAGAAGTTGCGGGTCTTGCCATACCGATGCGTACGATTCATTCGTGTTCTTGGTCGGCGTATTGTCAGAGCCGGGCGGTACGCTTGGAGACTGCTTCTGCTTCTGCCACCTCCACAGGAACACACCGACGAGCGCCATAACGACTGCAGTGCCGACCACGCAGCCAGCAAGCACGCCGCCGGAATAATAACCTGGACACGAATAGGAGTAGCTGTACAGCTTCCGCTCCACGGGTGTATTCGAACGCATCAGTGCACCGCTGGCACTAGGTCTCTCCGTAGCGTCAGCGATGCAGACCGAGAGTCCGTGAATTTGCTGCAGGTCTGAATCGCATCCGCTCAGAGCATCGAAATCTTCTTCTTCGAGATCCCACGTCAGATTGCGGAGGAAGTCAGCTTGGATTGCTGTAAAATCGCGCGATAAAGGAGCGTTGCCTTTCATGCGCCTGCATCAATAACTTTTAGTACTTCATCGCATCGATTGATTGGGTGGCTCTATAGAGTTGCGTACAATGTTTTCAGATGACGGAAGAGAACTACGCTTTCAGGGATGGCAGAAAAACGGTTGTGCGATAAATCTCTACAAATACGAAATAAGGCATCCTCAGGTTAATGAATATGTAAAAAAAAAAGGCAGATAGCAGAAAAGCACTTACAGAGTGTGCAGCTTAGGAAAGTACCCTTCGAATGAGTGCATATCGTTGGCTCGTAGGCTTCTACATTTCAGTCCACGACATTGCTATTGTGAGAAGAGGAATATTTTGTAAAATAAATAAAAGCAGCACGACCCAAGGGACTTACAGTGATACGAGGCTGTTCGAGTAAGCGCTGACATCGACGTCCTCGATCCAATTGGAATCCAGATTCCTGCTCGCAGAGTAAACCCAGTATTTGTTTAGTCTGAAGTCCGTGTACAATGAACCCAGGAGTGATACTCACAGATGCGAAAGCGACTGAAGGGGAAGCAGAGCAAGCGTGGGGAACCCAGTCAACAGGTCATTCTCGAGACGCAACCGAGTAGTCGTCGCTGGTAGAAACGGCGGGAGCCGGGCAACGGCAGCCGACATATTCAGGCTAACGATCGCGACGTCGGCCGCTTGGATCGCTTCGATAGCGAAGTCAGGTCTGAAATCCACCGAGGACACGACGCCTCTCGTAACACGGTCTGATTTGTTTCCACCAGCAAGCGTGCTACATGTATTGGGGGCGTTAGCGAATCTGCGTTAGTGCACGAAAGTTAGTTCACTCATGAACAGCATAACGTACATTTGCGTTACGTCTGGACCCAGCTCCATCGCGCCAAGGAGGCAGATAGCGTTTCCGAGATCGCTATAGCCCTCAAGACACGAATACCCGTCCGAATCATCGATGATGCAGGGGGTGGGTTGGCCGCAGAGATCACTGCAGTCGGTCGTCAGAATACTGGCACCTTCGACCCCCTTCGCCACTAACAACAGCAATAGCGTCCGCTTCAGCCCCGAAATCATAGGTCTACCACGCATGGAGATCAGAATCGTATTCGCCTTCACTTGAGTCGGGCACTGCACTGCAATTTGCAAAGTGATGACATGGCAATGTACCCAGCCAGACTCATGCGCAGGCATCAACAAACTAGGCACTTGGTACATAAACAATCGAAAGTACCTAGATGGAGTTTTCAAAATGTCCTTGTTTATGAGAATGGCTTCAGGCTTGGTTCTATAGTAAATAGTGGTCCATTGATGGTTATGTCGTTGGTACATGTATTTCTCGGTGCTTTTATCTTATCTAGCGCAGTAGCAACTGGGCTAGAACTACTAGAAACACTCATTCCGTCGCCGCTACAATAACCACTGCCACCACCCTCCTCCCGTTACTTTCGTCACTATGCCTTCAAGCTTCGCGCCAATATAATTCGTGCTAGCTCGACCTCCCTCTGCTCTGTGCATTTGGCACGCCAATGAAGCTCTCATACATGGCAGCGCATTCCGCGGCAGCCGTACCTGCCAAATTATAAGATGGGGCTGGGTCGACCAGGCAATCGTAACAGACCAATATACCAAAGTAAGTATTTTAAACTAGGGCTCCGCGAAGGCTGGGATAGGAGGTTTTTGGTATAATCGCTTTCTATTATTATGAGTTTTTTTACGAACCACGGGCATCTCCTGCGCCTGCTTCGCAGCCGCGGCGTCTGCTTCGCAGCCGCGGCGTCTGCCCGGTAATTCACCTCAAAATTGTAGATACATGATATGCCTTGGCGGTGCTTATACACAGTGATAAAACGAACCTTGCTCGAGATCTGTTTGTAGCTTGTAGAAAATGAAAATGTTTACCTTTGTATGCTTCTGCCCGCTTCAATCATTCACTTTACTTCACTCCTACTATTCGATATATGTTACTGACTCATACCGGTTCAATCTGCCCACGCATATAAACCTTTTGGAAGCCGAGTGTGGTACCGCGGCCATACCGGTGTGATGGGTATCCTACCAGTTCAGCTTCCCCACATATAAACCTTCAGTGCGGCACCGGGGTCACACCGGTTTCAGGACAATGTTCCAGTTAGGTGTCAAGAGGGGTCACCTTTTGACTTGACGTACCACGGATATAATCCTATTTGGTCTGCGATAGCAGCACTAACGTTGCTTCCTATCCCAGTATAATAAACTAACTACATGTAGCCTGGCAATCGACTTATTATCAAATCTTCGTTACCTTACATTGGCTTGTGGATACCACAGAACGAGCAAGGAGCAGCTACACTGTACCTGCGCGCTGTTGCGCATCATGGAATTTATCACATATTATGGGTAACAACAGCTCTCTAGCTTGGTGGACCTGGCATCACCACCACACAGACTGAAAATCTTGATCGACGCAGTGTCGGGACTACCCGTGAATTAGTCCCGGTGTGAGAACGATTCACACTCGGCCCCATGAATATATCTCTTGCCAGGAACACAAACACTGTTGATAGCGACTTGTAGAACACATTCTCTAAATCAAATGCTTCACTTTACCATACTAATATATAGATCTTTGTATGGTGCCTAATTAAAGGTTTCCAAAGTGCCGATTTCAAGTCCAAAGGGCATATCCTAGTTTGTTGATGCCTGCTCATGCGTGAGCATAAACAATGTGCAAATCTGGTGGGATCCCGATCCAAGAATCATGAAGCCAAAGTTTCGAGTCGAAACGATGCACTGCTGGATATTGCTCGCGGCATCGCCATTGAAGTGGAACGCTTTGGTAGATTGAATAATGGATTTAGGCGTCACGCGCTGTAGCGATCAAGCTCGAGCTCATTTTGGTCGACCTCTAGGCTATCGGTGTAGCCATTCCGAGTCTGTGGTTCTCGGTGCTCGCAGTGTACCAAGTGCACGATAATGGGTAAGTCAGCGTGCCATCTTGCGGGTCTACGCGCCAACGGAGCAGTATTACATTGAACGTTCGTAGCATTCGCTGCGGTACCAATCGAGCAACCAACAGCAGCATCACCGCCGTCGCCTGGTAGATGTGCTCGCCATAGTAGAGATACCCCGTGAGCAGCAGCGCCTCAGTCGTGATGCATCTCTTACCATTGTACGAGACGTACGCGATATCTTCGCAGTCGTGGAATAATTTAGTGAATGGAGCGCCAATACAGTTCTTCTCGAACGACGTGAGCTCCTCGGGTGTGGCCGAGTTGACTTCATACTCCCTCTTCTTCGTGATACTCACTCCAGCCGCTGAGACCTTGTTACCTGCACTCTTCGAGCCAAAAGTACCGTTCACAGAATTTACCTTCGAAGTAAACAGTTTGGCGATGAGCGAGGTGATGACAGTTGGAGTTAAGGACAGGATCACCACCACCGACGGCATGTTATACGCGAAGAGAATGCAAGAGTCGTTTAACCCGCAGTACTTGGCACCACGAGCTGAAGTCTTGCGTAGAATCTCCGCGTTCTTGGTAAGAATCGACACGAACGGCGTGCGCTGTACGGACAGCAGAATCGAGCCGACACAAATCGTGACAGGCAACTGCAGGGCCTCCCAGATGAGTCGATAGTGTCTGTCCAGCTGCTGGTCACCCGAGCGAGCCTTGACCATGTTCACGAACGAGTACGAGAAGGTGAAGAAGCAGCACGTGAGGTTTGCGATGGATTCACCGGTGAGTGTACCAGTCGCGAGCCCAAGCATGTACAGGTCCGAGTTGTAGTAGAAGTGGTAGGTGATCTGAGCCAGGTAGACGATCTGCATGCGGCCGTTCTGGCATCGATAAGCCCAGATCTGGGTGAGCAGCACCGATCGTCTGTGTGGCATCACCTGGTACAGACTCACGACGCCCATGAGGAGGATCTGCGTGACCACAATACCAGGGAGGAGGTTGATCCCGACGGTGTCACCGTATCGACTGCGGAAGGTGTTGAGGTAGAGCGCGACTCGGTTGGGGTTTTGAGGGTCCACCTCCACCAGTCCTTCCCATTGCGTGTTGAAGTAGTTGTGGATGCAGACGTCTTTAGTGCTGCAGAGAGGAATGTCGTCGGGAGACTGCACCATCAACCCATACGTCGCCCAGTGCTTGGAGATCTCGCACGTGTCTTCGATGTAGACGCCCGACGTGTTGACTTCTCGAACGCGGCAGCCTCCGTAGTACGCTTGCAGTTCAGGCTCCACAACAGTCGCGGCCCCATACTTCGTGTTAGTGGCTGGAACAATGCGCGAGACTTCGCTCATGCTGCTAGGGAAACAGCGTCAACACATCGGGGACTTGTGCGAGCAGATCCTCGCCATCGGTGGCTAGTGCGAGCTTGGAATTCGTATACTCGACCTCGACGTCTGGCCGGCACTCGGTGAATTCAGGGAAGACGCTGAATGTGGCGGCGGGGATCTTGCCGAACTCGCCGTTGCCAGCGCCAGTCGGGTACAAGTAGAGCCGCGCAGTCCCGAATATCGTCCAGGTCGCCTTGCACTCGTCCTCTCGCTCGACAGCCAGCTCCAGCTCACGCTGCGTCTGCAGAGACACGCCGATGTTGAGTGTCGAGACGATGTTCAGTATCTGCTGCGGCGTGCTCGTGGCCATGACCGTGGTAGACCCCCACTCGTTGATGCCGCTGTGGCAAATGGTACCGTCACCATCCAATTCCTCTCCGAGAGCTAGAACATCACTGTTCAAAGAGCTGAAGTCGTAGAGCGATTCCGTTGGGGGTTGGCTGACGAGGGCTGCGAATGTCGGGGCACTGACGAACGCCTTATCACTGAACAAACTGAGCTTGAGCAGAGTGATTTTGCATGCTCCAAGGCACCCTGTGCACCCTCCAGCCATCGATAAATCCTTCTCAGTGAACGAGAACAAGCTGGCGCTGGGCTTGATGAGGACAGGGGCGTCTGAGAGGTACTTGGTGGCGACGAAAAGGAGGAATAGCGCGAGCGGCCCGATGACAACTCGGCCTGTGACTGCTAGTAACGCGGCGATGCCGGACGGATGGAACCAGCTTGTACTTGATCGTGTCTTGCGGTTTAGTAGTTGCTGGTGGTAGTGCTCAAGCGCCCAATCGGTAGGAGGGTCTTGGTTGGTCATGCTACAGCGTCCGTGGCTTGTCGAGCTGAAGTCGTTGCAACAGGCAGTCTCCGCTATTAGATCGTCAACGGGCTTGAAGTGGTGAAGCACGCATTTGCCAGCGAAAGACACGTAAAATACACTAAGTACTTTGCTCCACGAGTAGAAAGTTTACGAAAAACCTCGGCGTTTTGAGAGAGAAAAAAATCACCACGAGTGGAATTCGCTGAATGGAGAGCAACAGCACTCGGAACAGAAATCGTGAGAGCGATCTGCATGGTCTCCCATTTCTCCCGTACGAGCCGAAAGTGGCGGTCTAGCTTCTGGTCTTCCTCCTGATCACGCCTTGTTCAAGTTGATAAAGGAGTATGAGAAGGCGAAAAAGCAGCACGTGAGGTTTGCGATCGATTCCAGGTCAGAGTTCCAGTGGCGTATACAAGTCCGAGTTGTAGATGAGATAGTACGAACTCTGTGCCAGCTAGATCACCCGCACGTGGCCGTTCTGGCATGGATGAGCGTCAGCAGCACGGATCGCTGGTGCCACATCACCTGGTAGAGACCGGTAACTCCCATGAGAGGAGAATCTGGGCGACTACGGAGTCGGGGGTACGTCCAACAAAGCGTAGCTTCGATCGAAAATATGATTCCCAATGAACAGAGGCCGTCAGTCATAAAGACTACTGAACTCTCTTCTACATGTACTACGGGGAATTTTGTTTTGAAAAGCTAGGCAACCTAGCTGGAATCGTTTCGAAGTACTCCACATGAAATTAGGTTTACTTTCCGCAACTTCGTCGACTGCGATCAAGCACGTACTATTCATCGCCATACTGGTAGTGTACAGCTACACCACACTTTCAGCTTCCGACGGCAGCGTTGTGCTTCATCATCAGATATTCACCGGCAAGTACTGGCGGGTATTTGGCCGGGTTCTCCGGAGACTGGCACGTTGGGATGCATTCCACAATGGTATCGGCGTTGATATTGTGGAAAAAGGCGATGGACTGACGTCGGTTGTTGGCGCAGCCCGACGGCGGGTTGATCACTCGGTGCATCGTCGAGCGCCACTTATCGTTGGTCCAGTGCTGCATCAAATCTCCGAGGTTGACCACGTACGAGTTGGCGGGGGCCTTCACACTGTGCCACTCTCCTTGTAAATCACGCACTTGCAGCCCTCCAGGAGCGTCGTCCACCGCCAAGATCGTCAGACTGCCGTAGTCCGTATGCGCCGACGCTCGGATCTGCTCCGTGCCAGGCTCTTGGTCTTGATGCGGGTAATTCCTACCAAAGACAACACACCACGAGTTCATTAGACAGCAACCTCCTTCCCTCTTTAATCTCGTCACTTACAAGATCCTCAGCGATGACATGTGGTTGCCGATCTTCTGGTCGAAAAAGTCTCTCGGCAGCTTCAACGCACAGGCGAAGACCTTCATCATGAGCGCCGCGAGCTTCTCCACGCTCCGGTAGTACGTCGTCATGGCGTCCTTAAACCCCTCGGGTCCTTCGGGCCATCGGGTCGGGACGTTGAGCTCGCGTCCTTCCGGTCCGACACACACTTGGAAGGTCTCTTTCAGGTCGGGGAGAGCCTTCCCGTCGTCCTTTTCGCGCGAGTTGGACAGGATCTCGGCGCTCTCGTAGCCGTAGGGGTACTCGGGGGACATGGGGACCTGCATCTTGACGTCCGACGGTTGGTCGAAATAGTCCCGCGCAGCTTCGAACGCTGCGCTGATGGTTTCAGGGGGAACGCCGTGGTTGGTGATGACCAGGAAGCCGACGTTGCGACAGGCGTCCGCCACTTGCTCCACCACTCGGTCGCGCGCGGCGCTGGAGCTGGCGGATTCATTAACGAAGGGCGAGATGTCGATCACCGGCACGAACATAGTGGGAGGGGGTTGGCGGTGGGTTGGAGAATGAGCAGTGGGTTAGCGGCGGTTTGTGATCAAGTAACGACTAACCAGAGAGATCTTCGACGTTGAAGTGAAAGGGGTACCCAGTACGGAGCGCTACATATAGATGAGACTCGTGCAGATCGACTTGCTCCCGCTAGTGAGCTCTGAAATGCATGTGTACGTACTGCATTCCAAGTGAAAATTGCATTGAAAATGTTAGTGCAATATATCGAGGTCGCTTCTTCATTTCTGGGTGGTTGACCTAAGAAGCGATAGGAACAGGCAATGCTTTGGACCTGTCAACCCCAGCAGCGTTGCTTTTAGGGCTTGGATGTCTTTTTAAAGACATTTAAAAATACCGCCGATGTTGGCGCACACACATCCGTTGAAGTCAAGTGGGTTTCAGGACGAGCCTTTGGTCACGACGAGGCTATTTTCTGGAGTGCGGCGGAGGTCAAGGTCTCGACGTGGCCGACCACCCACATTCCAAAGCAACCACCCGGACACTTGGCAGCAGGACTTGGTCGGGGAATTCTGTCCTCTGACCACGTACGACTCACGGCGACGAGATGACCGGCCGTGCCAGGGGTGAAGTCGGATCTAGGCACTGGTCTGCGGCGTATTTCAACGAGCAGGCTGCGGCTCGCAAGACGCAAGGATGGGGGTCTCTCCTCCGCCCCTCTGCGCTCGCAGCGTACGTCGCTATTGCTGGAAGAATCGTTGCGGGCCCGATCGCACTGTTGCTGCTGTTTGCTGCTACCGGGTATTTGTCGGACGCCGCGGTCTTCATCAAGGCTGACGAGAGCATCTTCGCGTTTACGGAGCGAGATCCGTCCATGGCTGGAGGCTGCACGGGGTGCCTTGGTCCGTGCAAGATCGTCATGCTCAAGTACAAGCTGATCGAGGATGTAGCCATCACCTCCGCGCCGCCGTTCTTCACCTTCACATCATTAGCCCCAAACGTGTCGCTGTACGACTTCAGCTCTCTCAGTGACGAGGTGCTCACGTTCTCGGACGCTCTGGACGCGAATGGAACACTCTGTCAGAGCAGCAAGAACGAGTGGGGGACGTCACAATCGTCGTCACGGGGACTGCACAGGAACTCTACAACATTATCAAGATAGCGAAGCTCAACCTCTCCCCACAAATGATGCGGGAGCTGGAGCTAGCCATTGAACACGCCGACGAGTGCGTCACCGGGTGGACTATGATGTCCGTTGTGAGACTCTTCCAGTACCCTACAACAGAGGGCAGCACGGATTTCGGTCAGGTTCCAGCCGTGGACACTCACGTCTTCCCCGACTACCCAGAATGCCGTCCTGTGGTTGAAATTACCGATGATCTTGTGGGCTCAAAGCTGGCGCTTGACACGAATGGTCGAGATCTATTGGAAGTGGTTCCGGATGAATTGACGCTGTTCCCGTACAGCTTCACTAGCAGCCTGCCTCATATCGCACGATCAGTTCCAGCGGATAAAACGAAAACGAAGAATGGAGCGTCGAGTGTGGTGCAGACTTACCTTCGAGCTTACTATGGTGGCTGTCGTGTGCGAGCAGTGAACACGACCGGCGTCTACATTGAAGATACGTGCGAGATCTCCAAGCACTGGGTCAGCTACGGACTGATGGTGCATTCCCCCGACGATGTTCCTCTCTGCAGCGCTGCAGTCGTCTGCATTCACAACTTTTTCAATTCTTTGTGGGAATGGGAGCACTACATCGACCCCAACGTAGCCAACCGCGTGGGCATGAACCTCAACACGTTCCGCAGTCGATACGCGGATACTGTTGCTATCAGCTTGCTACCTGGCGCAGTGGTCATGCAGATCCTCCTCATGGGTATCATCAGTCTGTACCAGACGATGTCGCACAAGCGGTCCGTGTTGTTAACTCAGATCTGGGCGTATCGATGCCAGAATGGACGCATGTAAGTGATTTACCTGGCGCAGATCGCCTACCACGTGGTGTACAACTCGGACTTGTACATGATCGGCTTGTCGGATGAGTCGCAAAACAGTTGTAAGCTTAAGCTGTCAGCTCTTCGCTTACGTTTGCTTGGCTTTAACCGCAGTGTACCGTATCCAATGTTGAAAAGCTCAATAGCGTGTTTTTTGTCACGGATTTCTGGCATAGGTGCGTCCAGCTTGGCCTCGATCCCATTCATAATGTGCCGCATCATAATTGACCATTCTGACTGCGTCGCTTTTTTCTGCGGTGTATCCAGGTCGTCCGATGGTATTCCTTTGTACGGGGGGTAGTTGAGCTTTGGATTTCCGAACCACCATAGCATCCATGCCCCAAGGGGATCGATATTCGGAAAACTAAACTCTCTAGGTAGCACATGAGATTTCCCGTCCCAGACATGATACTGGTGCACTGGAACTGGCGCTGGCACTACGGCGTTGATCGACGGACGCTGTTCGAGCCCAACTTCGTCTAACAACGATCGAATTTCATCACGCAATAACTCTCTCGTAATATTGCCCGCTGCCACACCCTTTTTCTCAAGTACATGCTCCATTCTCTGCTCCAGTTTGCCAGGCAGCTCATCAATTGATCTTTGCTGCTGGTCAAGCTTCTTGTATAGCTCAATATAGGGCGGTATCCCCGTTGGTTGCATCCAGACAGACTCTCCAGCTACTAGTTGGCCTTCAAGCGTCCTAAAGACAGTGGGGCTTGTAAACAAATGTGTCGAAAGTAATGCATGGGTGGCCGGTAAATGCTGTTGCAAATATTCCGCGTGATGCACGAGTGATGCTAGGCACAACCGCAAAATTCCTGCCATATTCGCTTCACGAGAGAGAACCGGAAACATAGTCTCCACGCGCGATTTCACATTTTTATCGGGGCCATCCTGAAAATGGGGCGGTAAAGTAGCGAACTTAGAGTCATTTACGGGAAGTCCTGCCACTACTCGCCCCAGGAATTGATCCCCTGCGGCTTCATAACGGAAATAGCGATCTTGAACTCCACCGAGGCTCCATCCGCAGCGAAGACACACACTCACGATCGAGGGACCACCTGTAGGTCCTCCACAAGCGAATGTAGCCACTCCTTTGGGCACCGAGTGCGTACCGTAACTTTTACCAGCGTCTCCTTGCTTCAAAAGGTTAGTCAGCACCTTGCTAAATCGTAGCTTCTGGTTAGAGCCTGGAAATAGTGCCCCCGGTTCCAATGGAGGGTGGCATGCAAGATAAATTGCCAAGGCAGTCACCCAGCACGTTGATGGGCTCAGCAGGTTCACGTACAGGTGGCGTGGATCACGGGGCCCTGAACCCTCCTGGTTAGTCTTCGTCTTCACAAATATTACTCCAACGCTATCATCTTTCGCCACGAGATGCTGACTTTGGAGGGTCTGGACCGACATTGAGCGACACATCAAATTCCACTGCGAAGTAAAAAAAAGATGCGAAAACCCGCCATCACCCGCCACGAGAGTCGAATTGCACAACTCCTTATAAAGGGAGTACGTGAGTGGCTGTTTTCCTGATGTCTTTGGGGTGCTAGTCTGGGCCTGATCAGCCTCCATCCGCTTCATACCGCAGAACAGTTGCTTCATATCATCACCGTACTCAGGAGGCAGCGCCACGCGCTCCACGCGATAAAGATCCTTGATAGCACTTCGGTACCCGCTCAGCGTAGCCGTCTTCACAGAAGCGCTCTTGAACACCAGAAAACGCTCAAAAACACTCGGTGTAAACTCACTTAGATTAATGTCATCATCAGCGTCGAAAAACCTGGCGATGTTCTCATCCTCCTTAGCGAGCTCGCTCCTGATCCACTTCTTAATCCCGTTGAGGCTGCTCTTGTACTTTTCTCTTGTTTGCTTGGTGACGCATACATCGCGTATCGCCTCGACGTCAGCATGACTGGTACTCCGCGCTTGAGCAAAAGCGCGTTGCGAGCCTCCATCACTCATGTTGCTGTTGGGTCGATGTTCTTTGTGTGTTGCTGTCAAATTTTAGCCAATGAAGGACTTGATGTAAGCGTCGGCGGCTCCCGCTTACGTTTGCTCAGAAGAAATGGATGGCAACAGTCGCATAATGAAAGCCAGTCAAATCCCGTGAGGAAAAAACATTTCCTGCAAAATGTCAGCTGTCCACGCCGACGACTTCGCAGGAACCCCTATATGCTACTTACGAAAGCGAAGGAATAATGCATTCACTTTGCCCCTGAAGTTGAAGTCGACACCATGAATGTAGCCATAGCCATCTCTCACAAAATGTATCCATCTCCTCTAAAACCAATGTGCACCACACCATGACTGTACCCATAATTCCGCCCATACAAAAATCCCCACAGTTAAGCATGGGTCGCAGTCGCTCTCGGTCGCGGTCTCCTGCCCGCTCTCGGCGTCATGGGGGCCCCTCCTCCTCCTCGTCGCGCCGCGACCGCCACGCGTCCTCGTCCCGCCGCCGCAGTCGCAGCAGGAGTCGAAGCCGGAGCCAAACGCGCAGCAGGCGCCGCGAGGACGCGTCGCCTCCGCCCGCTCAGGGCGACGACAAGAACGGCGAGATCTCGCTGAGCATCGAGGAGACCAACAAGCTGCGGCTATCGCTCGGGCTCAAGCCGCTGTCCGTGGGCCCCTCCAAGAAGGAGCAGGCGGTCGTCAGCGTGCAGAAGAGCAGCGCGCAGCTCGAGGCCGAGCGCGAGCAGCAGGAGCTCAAGCGCAAGCTGCAGCAGTCGCGCACAAGGCGCGAATTAACCCAAAAATTAGCCGGTAAATCGCTCGGCGAGCAGTTAAAAGAGGACCTGGAGGCGCAAAAGAAGGGTCAAAAGAAGGGTAGCCATGATGCTCTGGAGTGGGTCAAGCAGTCCAGGAACAAGAAGGAGGAGAAGAAGACGGAGGAGAAGAAGGCTGAGAAGGAGGAGAAGTATGACGCCGCCGCGCTGGCTGGTATGACTGTGGGTCACGCGCTGGACACCTTTGAGGACGGACAGGAAGTTGTACTCACGTTGAAGGATTCACGCGTGCTCGGTGAGGACGGCAAGGACCTCAATGAGGCGGAGGACGAGCTCGTGAACGTCGAGCTGAGTGAAAAAGACCGGCGGTTGGAGCACCAGGCGCGCGCCAAGCGTGCCGCAATGCCCGTGTACTCAGGCTACGATGACGATGAGTTTATTGAGATGGGGAGCTCCAGGAAGAGGAAGAACGGGACTAAGTTGTTGGCCCAGTATGACGAGGAGCAGGACGTGGCGGAGGCCGCGGAGGCGAGGAAGTTTAAGCTGGACGCTACGGGAGGATCAGCGGTGCTGGAGAGTGAGGGGAAGCAGGAAGAAGAGGACGACGTGGCGGTGATTTCGCTGTCCATGGATCGCACCAAGCAGGCGGAGGATTACTACACGAAGGAGGAGGTGGAAGCGCAGTTTGCCAAGAAGAAGAACAAGAAACTGAGAAAGAAGAAGAAGAAGAAATCGCGTCGTCATCATGATGAAGATTTAGGTGAGAATGATGCGGTTGAAGTGCAGCTGGAGTCTGGAGCTGCTGAAGAGGAGGGAGGGGACGCTGTGTCGCTGGTAGCCCAGTTGGAGCAGGAGGCGCTGCAGGCTGGCGCTTCTGGATCTAAAGACCGCGGAAAGCGGAAGCGTAGCCGTCGCGAGGACGACGAAGACCCTGAGGAGGAAGAGAACTTGCTTCGCTTTCAGGAGGCGCGAGAGAAGGCGAATGCTGTGGCGTCGGAGGCGCTGGCTGCCAGCTCGGGTAAGAGGCGGATGAAGCGACGCCCAGTTGATGACAGCGAGATTGTGGACGATGCCGCCGCTATAGAGATGGAGCTTGGCGCTTCGCTGGCTCGCGCGCGGCAATTGGCACAGCAGCAGAGTCAGACGCAGACACCCGTTGCACCGACAACCAGTGAGGCCCGGATCGCGCAACTCGTTAGCCAAACGATTAGCAACGAGGAAGATACGACCCCGGCTGTTTCTACTGACAGCGCTGGCGACGTCGTGATGAGCAGCACTGCAGCTGTCAGTAGCAAGCCGGTTGGTCAAGTGTTTGGCGAGGTCGGCACCACATCAAACACGGTGGTCTTCAACGAGGCTACCGACTTCGAGACTCGGCTACGTGACGCCATGGAGAAGCGTGCGGCCCAGTTTCAGGCTGCAACTGGCGGTGCTACAGCACCGACGCTGCCAGCGTCTGATAAGCATCAGCAAGTTGCGGCCGCTGAAGAGCAGAAGCACGAAGACGACATGGAGATTGACGAGGAGACGAAAGAGGAGGACAACGATGAAGACGAAGAGACTAAAGAGAATGAGGTGTGGGGCGAAGAGCAGCCACTGGTGGGCACGGGCATGGGTGCGACATTGGCGCTGCTTCGCAAGACGGGAGACCTCCGTCAGACTCGCGTTGAGCGCCAAGCCGGCCGTGCGAATGATGCACGTGACCGCAACTTCGAGGACGATTTACGCATCAAGAACGGCGTGAAGCTGGACTACCGCGACGAGTTTGGTCGTCTGCTCACCAAGAAGGAGGCCTTCCGTATGCTGTCGTACAAGTTCCACGGCCACGAGCCAGGAAAGAAGAAAAAGGAGAAGCGCCTGAAGCAGCTCAAGGAGGAGCTCGAGGCGCAGAAGCTGCTCTCCGGAGAAGGCAGCACGAAGATGATGAAGGTGCTCGAGAAGAAGCAAAAACACACCAAGGAAGCTCACGTTGTGCTCTCCAGCGGAGTATAGCGAGCTCCTGTACGCTCACCTGAGAGCTCCTGTCTCAAGCCTCGCTCCTAGCTAAGGTAAAATAACACTGGGGACGAGAGTTTGCCTTTGCTCTCATTGCTCAATGTATGCTCTCTGTGCTCTTGTGCTTATGGTCAGGGCCAGTCTACCTCTGCTCAAAGGCATTGAGTACGAGCGAGAAACGACGGCCCTTAACTTCTCTTGCGACCTTCAGGTGCTTGGACTTTCTCGAAGAAGAACATAGTGGAGGTGAGCTCAACAGCTTCATTCCTGAATCAGCCATCCAAGAGATCAAGAGACCACCGCGACAGCCTGCAGTTCCTCCAGTGGCTATGGCTTATTCATCGATCTGGCAATGGATCAGTGCTCTCACCACGCGTGCAGCGTCTAAGTGTTCGTCGACGGTAAGCCAGGTACTGCACAAGAAGGCGCTGTGGAGGCTGCACGTTGACTTGACTAACTTGTGCGCCGTGCGCAGGTGAACTCTGTTGGACAGCCTGTCGCTCTCCTGCTGATGCAGGAAAATGAAGACCTAAAGGCGGAGAAGCGTGCAGCCGAAAGACAGATCGCCGAGCTGGAGGAGCAGCTGGAAGACAGTCACGAGGCCATGGCCAAGGTCACTGAAAAGCTTGCCGCCCTGGAGAAGCATGTGCACCTGGGGAAACAGGAGCATGAAGAGGCAGAAAGTCTGATCACGGCGCTGAAGGAGCGACTGAAGAAGGAGCAAGACGGCAATGCAGCGCTCAGCCAGACACTGGCAGATATGGAGGACCTTCGCGCTGCTGACACGGCGGAGATCGCGAAGCTGACGAAACGCTTCAACAAGCGCAAAGTGGCGGCCGAGATCGCGGGCCTGGAGAAGGAGGTCGCGGACCTAAAAAAGCAAGTTGCGGTGCTGCAGTCGCTGAAGAAAGTGTACGACAAGAACCAACTGCTGGCGCTGCGGGTTCAAAGAGCCTCTGCAGCAGCCAGAAGAAAATGGCCAAGCGTGACAAGTAGGTAGGCCAGTTCTACCACTTCCGTAGTATGCGCTCCGACAGTTGTAATGACAACCTACGAATACAAGCCCACTTCAACTTTTGGTCTTCACTTCCAGTGCGTTCAAAAATGGGAATAAGTAGATTGTTCGAGCCTTCTACATGTACATCTGCGCCAATGTGGGCGGGAGGAGAGGGTGGGTCTCCAATGAATCAAAAAGGTCCTGTTCCTACTGGCACAGCGGGTTCGTACGCTCTCGAGCCACGACGACCGAGAGGTAGGCTGCACTCGCGCTGGGCTGTGCATCTCCGTCCTCGTCCCCACGACGGAGTCGGTTGGCGAACGTCGCCGGCAGCTCCGACTCCTTCGGGGTCGTCACCGCCATGTAGCCGCTGGGCTGTTCCGCAGCCATCTTGCTGCGACTCAAGCTCTTGGTGAAGCTCATGCTCATACTGCGCAGGTTGTTGGGGCTTCCCGGTCCCTGTCGACGAGCAGCGGCGCCTTCGGGATCAATAAACTCGTCGAACTGCAGGCCTTGCTGCATGTCGTGGTGCACCTCGCGGAACATGCGCACGATTGTAGCCATCATGATCAACTCGCCGGCGTTCGAGGATAGAGCGTAGATGGGAGACGGCATGAGGTAGCCAACTAGCAGCGCCACGGCCCCCACGAGCATCCAGATCCACGGGTTGAAGCACGTGGCGTGCACCATGTACGAGTAGTTGGTGCCGTAGTTCCACAGCCGTAGGCCGATGTAGAGCGCGAGCGCCACAAGCACCAGCGCCGGTAGAATGGCACACACGGCGTGGGCCGTGCTGTCCCCCTGCAGCTCGTACATGCTGGCGATCTCGGGCGTGAGATCCGACGTCCAGCGGTAGGTCACGAGCAGGTTGAGCACCAGCAGCGCGCAGCCCACGAGCCACACGAAGAAGCGCAGGCACGTGGACAGCCACCAGCGGCGTCTGGCCAGACTCGAGGCCGCGCCGGCGTTGTCGCAGCTGCTGCCGCGCTCGCGGTGGCCGCTCTCGAACGAGATGCCGCAGAAGTTGACCGACTTGTGCTTGTGCACCATGTAGGCCAGCTCGTAGCACACCAGCAGCAGCATGGGCGTCACGCACGCGTGGAAGGCCAGCATGGCCTGCGTGCTGGCGCGACGACGGTCGATGCCCGTTGTAGCCATGATGGCGTTGTCGAACACGAGGCTGAAGCAGATAAATGGCTGCATACAATACACGCAGAAGGAGCATGTCTTAGTCTATAGAGCCCAGTAGGAGAAGACGAATAGACCGACGTACCGTGAGCAGGAAGGCGGCGGTGGTGGAGTATTTCTTGGCATAGCCGAGCGAGTAGTAGAAGAGCACGACGCCGACGGCCACGAAGACCCAGAAGACGGGCACGAAGGCCGGCAGCACGTGCACCTCGTAGTCGTCGTCCGAGCGCATGTCCGCAGGTCACGTAATGAGGAGAGGGGGGGGGGCTCTACCTATCTACTTTATCTCCCGAGCGGCGGCGGGGGGGTGTGCGTCAATCCAGAAGAACCCGGTCGGTCGGGAGCTGTCAGCAGCCCAAGTCGAGGTCGGGCTCCGCGGGGTCGATGGCTGCGAATGTGATCGCCCAAGAGACGGGAGCTCCGCAGACACAGCGCCAGAGTGGTAGAGACACCGAGGACTTGGCCGTTCTTATCCCCCACAGATGGCGCCGACCCCATCCGCAGCATTTCAGCCGTGACCAGCACAGCGTCGCATGCGCCACAGCCGTTTCCAGCGCCTCAAATTAGCGGCCAGCAGCAAAACGCTCGTCGTGGATATTCCACTCGCCCCACAGAACAATTGAAGAGGCGGCGGTACAACAGGCAAGCAACAACGAGGAGCTACAATGAGAGGACAACGAGGAGCTGCGATAAGGGAGTGAGCAGGGCAACAAATGCAGGGAGGGTCCGTGAGGGACGCTCCCGAGCGTTCATTTCCTGATTAAACTGACTAGAGCTAGAGGAGCGTGCAGTGCGCGCACCCGGATGGGGCGGGGAGCTGCGCCTCCGCGTCCTCGAGCACCGGCGTGACCGTCACGTTGGCTACAGCTGGAGCTACTTGAGTTTGAGCTGGAGCTGGATCGACGCGAGGCATTCAGTTCTCGTACACCCACTCGTCGTCCTGGGCGCCCCACTCGACGACGCCCTCCGGGAACCAGAGGTTGATCTCCTTCTCGGCCGACTCGACCGAGTCCGAGCCGTGGCACACGTTGCGGCCGACGTCCACGCAGAAGTCGCCGCGGATCGTGCCCAGAGCCGACTCGGTGGGCTTGGTGGCGCCGAGCATCTTGCGGCCCTCGAGCACCACGTTGGTGCCCTCCCAGACCATGCACGTCACGGGGCCCGAGCTCATGTACTTGATGAGGGCCGGGAAGAAGGGGCGGCCGGCCAGGTCCGAGTAGTGGGCCTCCAGGTGCTCCACCGACGGGCGGGCGAGCTTCAGGGCCACGAGCTTGTAGCCCTTGGTCTCGAAGCGCTTAATGATCTCGCCGACCAGGTGACGCTGCACGCCGTCGGGCTTGACCATGATGTAGGTGCGTTCGCGGGCCATGATTGCTGGGGAGGGGTGAGACTTGAGACCGAGAGGGATCTTTTGGGAATGAACCCCGTGAACTCCGTTGCCACGTGTGGACCAGTGCCTAGAAAAACGTTTTAGCAAATCGCTGCTCTTCGAGGGGTTGGTAGGAGGCGATATTTAATCCAATCATCAAGTTGTAACACAGCTAAGTGATATGATAGCGGATAAGTGTTGCAGTAACGGTTGTCGATTTCGGTGGTCGAAGTCGAAGGGAGCTTCAACCTGAGCTGGCTGCTGCTGGCTGAGGGGTGCCTTTGGGTGACCGCGGCCACAGCTGTTGATCTATTCTACATGGTTGGAGCCGTTGCGGCTTGCTGGCTCACGGGCGTTGGAAGTGCGAGGCGATGAGGAGGCGGAAGGCCTGGTCCTCGTCGAAGCCGAGCTGCTGCAGCATCTTCTCGGCGTGCAGCACGAGCAGCGGGTCCATCTCGATGATGGTCTCGTCGTAGTTGGCGCACGCGCGCAGCACGCGCAGCAGCGCGTCGCTCTCGGGGTGGTCCAGCGCGAAGCTGTAGAGCTTGAACGCGCGCTGGATCATCATGGCGCGCGGGCACGACTTGCACGTGCACAGGTAGTCTTCGATGCAGGGCTGCGGAGGATCTGGCCAAACCCAAAGAAGCAAGCACAAACAATCAGCTCCACCCAAGAAAGTACACAGGCCAATAGCAATTCTACCTGCATCGAAGGTCTGGGCGTGGCGCGGCGTCGACTGGTCGCTGTAGGTCGGCGACTGCGCACGGAGGTTGATGCCTGTCGAAGCAAGACAAACAAAGAGCACGGTTAAGGGGCGCTGCACATTTGCATACACGGCGCGATGCACACGTACCTGATCTCGGGCAGGAGTTGGGGGCGGGTAGCAGCGCTCGTGCCTCGGGGGGCAGCTCATACGCTTCATCGTAGGCAGGAGGTGGTGCCTTCTCTTCCTCGCGGTCGTCCTGGACCTGCACAACGCCTTCAGCAGAGACGAGCACCATCGCGTTCTCTCCAAAGCCGTGGCTGCTGGACACCGAGAGCGGCGTGTCCGGGGAGAAGCCGAGGCTGGACAACGCGTCGTCGATGCTGGAGGTGCGTCCTTCGTGGTCCAGCGACAGCGACGGCTCGTAGTCGTACATGGGCATCAGCGCCCTCGCCTCCTCCCTGCTCAGCGTCCGGTACCGCTCGCCTGTTTTCCACGTGTCCACTACAACGAACAACAATGGCAGCACCGCCACCCCATCGTCAGCATCTACCCAGTGCAGCACCGGAACGCTGCTCAGCCAGCTCGCTTACCGTCGGGCGTCGTCTGCGCGCAGCAATTGGAGTTGCCCATGAGGTCTTGGTCGCTCGGTCTTCTCCTTGTCGGCTCGAATTTACCACTGAAGGGAGTCCAGTTCTTTGGAGACCGCCATCGTCCGAGAAAGAGCAGCACTAGCGCTTCGCTCCAGCCCCAGTGCACGAGGAGCTCTTGACTACCTTTCCCTTTCTAGGAAGATGGCTACATCTGATTACACAAGGATCCCACCACAAATAAGGGTGCTATTTGTGGTAAATTTATTTCCAACCAATAAGAGAGAAGCTTGGTTTTGGCGGGAACGGCATTTTTGGAGCTCTTCAGCCAGCCGCCATGGAGTCGCAGTCGCAGCCCGAGTTCGATCGGGAGAACCTGAACGAGGATGTCGTGAATATGCGCACGCTCTGGGTGAACGAGCTGGTGCGTCTCTATCTCCTGCTTAATTCGCTGCACGTTGCGTCGAAAATGCTGCAGAATTGACCGAGTTACACGCCGCTAACCGCTTGCACTCTACTGCCATGGACCAGAACGCGCCCGAGATCCTGCCGTACAACGAGGAGATGGTGACCGAGATGCTGGAGCAGATCCGCAACCAGCAGGAGTACGTGGACTCGGTCTACGAGGACCGCGCGCAGCTCACAGAGGAGAAGTCCTTCGTCAACAAGCTCTACCAGATGGAGATCGACCGCCTGCGCTACACGGTCTCGTCCTACCTCCGCACGCGTCTGCGCAAGGTGCGGTAGGCCCCCACATCTATATACTTTGCCCCATGACAGGCATACTTATTGTTGCTGTTGTTGTGTTTGTGTTGCCCGAGCAGATTGAGAAGTTTGCCGTCCACATCTTGAGCGACGCAGCGCTGACCCAGCGACTGTCGCTGAAAGAGCGCAACTTTGCCCAGCAGTAAGATTGCTCGGTATTCTCTGCATTGGAGGAACCTCCTCCTGCTCTAATATTTTATTGTGCATTTGTTTTATTGTCGTGCAGGTTCGTGATGCTCTTCGAGTCGCACGTGAATGAGCTGGCGCTGAACAAGTTCGCCGACGACTATCGCAGCCTCACGGCTGAAGGCATGGGTAAGACAAGCGTCCACGCCATGCATTTTACAATGTGTAATGGCGCTGGGGCCAGTAGTGCGAGTCTGATCCTGACTTTTGGTGGTGCGTTGCAGTGACCGAGCCCAATCTGGACAGCTTCGTGTTCTGCGAGGGCAAGGAGGGGGCTGAAGCCGTGCAGGTCGACGAAAAGGGCGGCGACTTCGTGCAGATGCACCCCGCAGATCGCTACGTGCTGCGCTACCGCAGCATCAAGAGCCAAGTCGAGAGTGGCCAGATCGAGCTCATCTAGATACGAGATCATAGAACCCAGCTCGCTCAAAGAGAGCTTGTCGTGAAGCGATATAGATTAAGTTAGCTGTGCGAGAAACACACGACGATATAACGCGTACTGAAGCCGCTGGATGCAGCGCCACCCAGTCAGTCGGCCTCTACATGCAGAGTAGCAGCGTCGTCTCCCTCCGTCTGCCGTGCCTGATGAAACTATGCCTAATAAATCCGGACTCGATGAGGGAGAGACTGCGCCCTGACTTGAAGTCGGTTATGAAGGGACCTCCCTCCACATCCCAGACCCAGCAGCTCCGCCTCGCTCATAGCATCGTCGTGTCGATGATCCTCGCACTCCCCTGATAATGTATCAATGCCTTCATAATGGCAGCTGCATCCCTGCTCCCAGTTTTACCACAGCGGATTGGCAACGGCCGCTGCAGCGGCGATGCACACGAAGAACGCTGCTGGCTGGCAGCAATGAAACACACAAAACCCATCAGAATTGAAGCTAAAACCGCATAAATCAGCAGCTCTCTCTCACCACTAGCAGCACCTCTTCCAGCACGAGCACGGCCACCTGGAAGTACTCGTAGCGCGTGAACGCGTACCCTGGCACCTCGAACCGCTCGTACAGGTGCGGCGTCAGCATCACAATACGCGCGAACTCCATGGCGCTCAGCAGCAAATACTGCAATGCAAAGCATCAAGAAGAAGAAGAAGCAAATCAGAATATCTTTCTTCACCCAAATGTATCAATTGCCAAGCAACGCACCACGACGGTCCAGCTCATGCGCTCGGAGCGCACGGCCAGCAGCCCGACGACCCCCACGACGAACATGAAGATGTTGGACAGCCACAGGTAGTTGCCCGACGCCAGCAGCCCCAGCAGCAGCTGCAGCCCGGCGATCACGCGGATGCGCTGCGACCGCCGCGCCGTGGACGCCCACACGCGCTTCTGCTGCTCGAAGCCGCCGTAGCAGCGCGGCGCCGTGGACGTGGACGTCGTGGAGGACGCCGCGTAGCTGCGCGGGAACAGCGGGTCGTACTCGCGCGCGTGCTCCGACATGTGTATGTGGTCACAGGGCTCGGGAGGGTCGGATGGAGATTTGGGACTGCTGGCGTTGCTTTTTCTTTGGCGTTTTAAGCTTATTCTTCTGTGGCTGTGATTGGCTGAAACGCAAATCAGACGCCCACTGGTTGGCTGAAAAGCGGCTGCGGCATCGCATGAGCTTAGTAGATCGCCGCGCCTTCCTCTACCTTGTAGAAGTACGTTGTAGGAGGGCATTGGACACAAGTGGTGTGTTGGTGCTGTTATTATGAATGCTTCCTGAAGTTGTGGAGCTGCTCGGTGCTCGAGATCATTTTTGCTGGAAAAATCGAACCCGGAATCTGAAGGTCCATTTCCGAGGCCTGCTCTCTGGCGCACCGCTTCGCGGCGGCCTGATCTCGGCGATAACTGTTCGCGCGTGTACATGTAGGCGAAATTTACATACTACATGTATAATACCTGTAGCAGGAAAGCAGAGAGGTGTTGCTGTTGAGATCGTCCATGCAGTTGAGCAGGCAAACTGATGGTTGTCAAGCATGTTGAAGCTCGAGTCAGAGAAGAGGCAACTTCTACAGTTTGGCTACATTTTGCAGAGGCTCACAATTTCGCCTAAAAATGTGCCTTCTCGGAATCCAGGCGGCGCAAGTGTTTGTTTGGCTGCGTGCTGTCCTTCACGCTTTCGGCGCACGGTATCCTCGAATTATTTATTAGTAAATGGCTGTATATGCAGCCCGGACGGCCAAAACAAAACAAACTGGAGTCGTAGATTGGTAGTCGTAGACTATGACCCAATCTTTACATGCAGATACATCTAATAGCATGTAGTGAGAACCCCATTGCACCTCGCGTAGGTAGGTGGCTCAAAAGTTGCTGCTATATTCGTGTTGATCTGTAAAGTAAGTAACCCTACAAAAGTTTTCTGGCGCAGGTAACTTGCGGCCGTCATTTTTTTTTGGCGACGTCCTTATCGGACACGATGACGCCGTGCTTTGGAGACCGAGAATAGCAATTCGGGTGGACGGTCTTAGCTGCCAACACAGAGCGTCTGCCTGATGTCATGCCTCACTTCGGGTTTCGCCAGTCCAAGTCACCCCGACTCGGTAAAACGGCTGGCTCGGATAGCGACAGCACTGCGGACTGGGGACGGGAATACCACAACCAGCAACGTCTAGCGCGCGAGGCTCAAGGATGGAAGACTCTGCTCAAGCCGTCGGTCATCGGAGCTACGATTGCCGTCGCAGGACGCATCCTCATCGGACCCCTCGCTCTACTTCGGCTGTTTGTCGGTACAAATTATCTATCGGACGCCACGGTCCTCATCAAGGCGGAAGACAGCATTTTCGCCTTCACTCAGAACGATCTGTCGATGGCTGGCGGGTGCACGGGCTGTCTGGGTCCATGCAAGATCGTACTGTTAAAGTACTCGCTGTACAACGGGAGCGCGTTCATCAGCTCTCCGGACTTCAAAGCTTTTGGTTCACTTGGGCCGACTGAATCGCTGTACGACTTCAGTGTTCTCAGTGACGAAGACATTGCTCTTGGAGCAGCTCTTGATGCCAGCGGGGCGATTTGTCAGAGTGGGATAAACGAGTGGGGGTCAACCACGAACGTCGTCACGGGGACAGCTCAATAAGTCATGAACGTGATTAAGACGTTCAACCTCAGCGTCGCCCCTTAAATGGTACGCGAGCTGGAGCTGGGCATCGAACAAGCTGATCAATGCGTCACCAAGTGGAACATGATCGCCATCACTCGGCTTTTCCAGTATCCGACCACTGTAGGCGACACAAACTTCGCCAAGATTCCAGCCGTCGACTTGAACGTGTTCCCTGACTACACGGAGTGCCGCCCCGTTGTGGCGAACGACGACAGCCTTGTTGTCTCCAAGTTGGCGCTCGCTACAAAAGGAGAGGACTTGTTGGTCAAGGTTCCTGAAATTTTGACTTTGTTCCCGTACAGCTTTACCAGCAGTTTGCCTGCCGTATCGCGGGTGGTGTCTGCCACAAGCACTCACTACGGCGCAACTACCGTCCTGGAGCCTTTACTTCGAGCCTACCACGGGGCGTGTCGGGTGCGAGCGGTGAACACAACGGGGGTGTATATTGAGGACACGTGTGAGGTCTCAAAACACTGGGAAAATTACGGATTGTGGTGCATTCTCCAGACGACGTCCAACGGGTGACGTCTGCATCCACAACTATTTCAACTCGCTGTGGGAATGGGTCAACTACATGACAGCAGATCGCCCTGATCGCATTGGTATGAACCTCAACACGTTCCGTAGTCGCTATGCTGACACTGTCGGGATAAGCGTACTACCCGAAATTGTCGTCGCCCAGATCCTTCTCATGGGGGTTATCAGTCTCTACCAGGTGATGTCACACAAGCGATCCGTGCTCCTCACCCAGATTTGGGCTTATCGATGCCAGAACGGGCGCATGCAGGTGGTCTACCTCGCACAAATTTCGTACCACCTCATCTACAACTCGGACCTGTACATGCTTGGGCTGGCCACTGGAACCCTGACCGGGGAATCAATTGCCAACCTCACGTGCTGCTTCTTCGCCTTCTCGTACTCTTTCATCGACTTGGTCAAGGCGCGATCGGGAGACCAGCAGCTGGACCGCCACTTCCGTCTCGTATGGGAGGCCATGCAGATCGTGATCACAGTTGCAGTCGGATCTTTTCTCCTCTCGTGGCAGAAGTCCCCGTTTGAGTCGATCCTGTCCAAGAACGCTGAGATTTTGCGGAAAACATCCACCCGTGGCGCCAAGTACTGTGGCTTGAACGATTCCTGCATCCTTTTCACGCACAACACGCCGTCCGTCGTGACGATCCTGTCTGTGATATTGGGCGTGGCAGCTCTACTCGCGTCCTTCATAGTGAAATTGTTGAGTCCAAAAGTCAAGAGTGCTGTGCGGTCTGCTCGACTGTCGCTGGCTTTGGCCACGAACGGGATCGGTACGGCTCAGGAACTCGCGCGAGCTCCAAAAATTGAGCCTAAAAGCGCTTTTGGTGCGAAGAAAGAGGCGTATCTGGATACTTCTTCAGTGGAAGATAACCTCACTTCATTCGAGAGGAACTGCATCGGTGCACCGTTCAAGAAACTCTTCCGAGACTGTGACGACATGGCTTACGTCATGTACAAGGGAAAAAAATGCACGACTGTCGAGGCGCTACTTCTCACAGGGTACCTCTTCCATGGTGAGCACATCTATCAGGCGTCCGCAGTGATGCTACTACTGCTTGCACGGTTAATTCCGAGAAGGGTCCTTCGCACGTTTAACTTGCTGCTGCTGCGCTGGCACCTTGACCCGAAAGATGGTACGCTGTCTCATGCACTGTCGTGCACCTGGTATACTGCGAGCAAGGAGGATCATCAGCTGGCTGGAGCGACCCCTGTAGCCTGAGACCACCTCAGATAGGCTCATACACAGGTTAATTTCACTTATTTCCTACATGATGGCTTCTTCATGCTCCGTGGATGCCTAATTTACGGTGAGTAGTATCTGTTGTAATACTTCGGCGCGCTTGATAGATGCTTATCATTGATGCCGGGTACCACACTCGCCTAGAATTGCTACGGTAGATGACTGTGGCTGGGAAATCATTGTATGACATCGTTAAATCTTCATCAAAGCTACCGCGACAAATCCGTTGTGCCAGCTTTGCTGCAAAAACATTCCCAGCGCGATATTGGCTCATGAGGGGTGCTTGTGCACGTACAAACATGATCAAGTTGGGATGACTACAGCTAAAATGTTAAAACCTGCAGTTCAGTACCCGACTCAAGGTGCCACGTACAGTACGCTTCATGACACGTATTCGAGCCCACATGCCGAATTCTTGTCTTGAAAGTCGGGGTCCACAGTATGCAGTCATACTCGGTTCCACGTTGCGCCACTACAGTCGGGGCGATTTACATCCGGAATTTTACTCCCGTAATTATGGCGCACTCTTTGGAATCCGAGCAAATAGTCTGGAATTTTCATCGACCCGTAGCCGAGATGCAATGCCCCGTAGACCTACCACCATATATTTCTTCAGCACAAGCTGCTGGGTGGACTTCCAAAGCAGGCTGCTTTGGTGTGCTGCTTAAAGCAGCACGCTCGACGCCAAGATAGAGACGCACGCCATCATGAAAAACTATTATAATAACAGGGCTATGCTAAATTTAATACTGGGAGGACATAGTCCACAGATTATGGCTACCGTAACATCACAAAGTTGTACATTTCGTGGCTGGTTGTTCCCAGAATGTCGACCGTATCCGTAGTGTGTACCACACAATGTAGTGAGCAGTTCTTGAATTTATGAAATGTATTTGGAAAATCATGTCGTACTTGATGCTGACCTCGTAGCCAGTGGCCAAGGCTATCGACTTCGGAACGCGCAAGATCTCGAGGGACTCCGCACACTTGCTGGTGACAGACTGAAATGGAAGATTCTGATGGCTGGAATTGCTGACTCGCTGTCGGCTACTGGAGACTCGACGTATGCGGACACCACACTATGCCGCCGACTAGCTAAGTTGAGCCTAGCGCAGGTGTAATATGGATGAATATCGTGACGGTGCCGACATACAAGAACTTGACTTGGCCACTGTATGGCGGCCATGGCCCAATCAGATGTCCAATACGATTTTTCAGCGAATAAGCATCCGGTAGATCCCTATTTAGGCCAATCAACATGATTAGGGGTAGGTATATTTGCTGCCGACACTATGCCGACGTATAATACCGGCAACGCGGCCGAAATATGTATTCATCCCATAGGAAATCTAAGTAATAAGGATATAATATACATATCTGTTCTGCTGCCGACAAGTTACTTAGCTTTTGTATCGCCTTTGACGAGCTGATTTGAGCCGTTTGCAATAGCGTTTCAACCATTATCACGAACTCAAACGAGTTTCCTGGGCACGCCTATCGACCTACCCATAACATGAACAAGCAGCACTCAGTGAGAGCTGCTCATTCAGGAGTGTCGCTCAGGCGGAGCTTGCTGCATTCCGCACGAGCGAAGTGCTAGGATCCAATGCAGAATATACAAGAAAACCATTAATTCATTCCATTTAATATCAATAACTAATTCCTACTCGAAGAGTACTAGACGCTAGTGGTGGTGTGTGACTGCGGAGCATTCCACCTGCAGCGATACCCCACCAACAGTTCCAGTCCACACAGCAGCAGCAGCACCCCACCAGCGTCGTGTTGTTGGTGCCAACACCAGTACGCAAGCCGCAGCAAGCCACAGCAGCCACGTCGTCCTCCTGCTGCACGCATCCCTATGCTCGTCGCCTCCCAGCAGGTCGCTGCGCCCTTGCGCTCGTTTCCCTCCGCTCGATGCCTTTACCGCCCTCGCCTTGGCGGCTACCCTCCCCATCGCCCCACCTCCGGTCCGCCGCCTCTTGCCGTTCGCTCCGGTTCTCCTCCTCCTCCTTCCCGCCGTCTATCCTCCACGACGCGGCCGTCTTGTCCTGCGCCGCCATCCTGGTGCCCACCGCCCTGCTTCAGGTAACCGTCATCGTCGTGCTGCGCGCCATCTTCCTAGCCTCCACCGTGGACCACTCGCCCGCCGTCGTGCAGCCTACCGCCGTCCTCCCAGACACCACCCACATCTTGGCAGGCGCAACTATGCAGCCCCCCCCCCCTTTTTCGCCGACGTCCTTCGGCTCGCCGCCCTCCTTGATGACCCACCCGCCGTCCGTGCGGCCTGGCCTGCATCTTGGAATTGACATTTGAGTCAAATGATATGACCAATAGATTAACCGCTCAACTAAATGCTTATTTCTACCAATCACGACGCTGTAGGCCACTGTCGGCCGCTGTCTGCACCGTCATGGTATGGAGTAATATTCACTCTGTTCCAACCGCTACTCTTTTTTGTAATCCCAAACCGCTCGTACTCGACGACTTTCACCCAATGAATGCCTTAAGTTCGATGAATTTTGGCCAATCGGAAGCCCCTCTAAACTAGGGCATTTTTCCAACCGTTCCAACCATATTTGGTTGGAATTTTGTCAGAATATTTTTAATGCCATACAAATGTCTATAGAAATGCATATCCCAAAAATATCCTTCAGTTTCCAACCCGAATGGTCGGTACATATTTTTTTGTTCAGAGTGAAAAGAGCAGGCAGGCTAGCATGTCGATCGCATCGCTTGCTCCTGCCAACAGCAAGAAGACCAGGGCGACGGCGATCAACTCGTTCACGACGTTCCTGGCCGCGGAGAGCATGACACTCGAAGCCACCCACCAGCTCATCGACGGGGATATGACAGGTAAGGTATTGCGTATTATACTAGACAAGTATGCATATTCGTTAGCCACATCAGCCGAAAAAGTAAGAGCGACCAATACGTGTCTAGCATACTATGACAACGTCAAGAATTGGCTAGTAGATAAGTACCGACTGCAAGGAGCTTTAGTTAAATCTCAGCTCCAAAAAATTCTATCTGGGCTGGGTATGTATTGTAGCAACCGAGAGGAGGTCGGCGACGAGAAGAAAGCACCCCTGTGCTCTAAACAAGACTTAGAAGCTATGGTGTCTCTACTGTACTCAACGGCTGCGACGGAGAGTGAATACCTCGACGCGGCCCTAGTCGTGATGATGTGGTACCTTTACGGTCGAAGCTCGGACGCGGAAACAGTCGAGAAGAGCCAGCTATCCATCTTGCCTGGTAAGTGATTAATTACGATGTTCTTAGCAGAATTATTTTAACACTGAGGGCATTTATGCTAGGTGGCGTCTTATTTCTTCGATTTAAGCGGGTTAAAACAGCTTTACTACAAGGCATCTCCTTATTCAAGGACCCAACGAATTTCTTGACATGTCCTCTGCAAGCTTTGGCTGTGGCGCTGGTTATGCAGAAGGCACCAAGCCAGCGCATGTTCCCTCAGTTCATCGCCAAAAAGCACAGATCAGATGATATTGATGATGTACAGGAGCTTACACTGATTGAACTACTGGAAGTTGATGATGACCAGCCTTCTATGGAGGAATCTGAAGCACCTTCGACAAAGCGGGCAGTTCCTGGTGCACAAGCATACGTCAACAGGTTGCTGGTTAGAGTTAAAAAACTCGCCGATTTGCGAAGCATTCGTATGACGCCAGATCTTACCTCTCATTCGTTTCGACGTGGTGGGGCCATGCATGCCAACGACGGTACCTTGGCGGAAAACTGGATTATCGAGCGCGGGGGCTGGCAGCTGGACCGCGTCAATAAGGCCTTCGGGTACATGCTTGGTACAACCCAAGCCGACCAAAAGGTGTCCCGCGTCCTAAGTAGCTGGAAGCCCAAGGACGGCGCGCGGCTACCAACGCTAGCCGCTCTGGACACGCCAGTCTTGGTCCGCGCTCGCAAGATGCAGCAGCTTCTCTTTTCCAGTACAATGGCTTTCGATGACGCTACCTTGAACCTCGACGACGACGTCGCTGACGTCCTTACGGCTACCCTGTTCATGCATTACCCCGGCATGTTAGTGCTCTGCCCAAGCAGCCCGCTCATCACGAAGATACGTGAGCTCCTAGCACAACGAGCCATCGGTGAGTCCGAGCTGCTGGCGTGGAGCGTGACGATTAACCAGGCATTCGTGGCACCTCCTGCATCAGAGGCTTCGGCTAGCGCTGGTGAGGAGCAGTCGCCTGCGTTGATTGCCTCATCAAACGCCAGTCCGAGCAGATTGACGTCTTAATCCTGCAGAACAAACGACTCGACGAGCGCATATTAGCTGTTGAAGCGCACCTTCAAGCCCTTACCAACACAGCCGCAACTCAATCAGCAAACACCGACGCCACGCTTCCTGCTCCCGAACAACCACCGCCAATAGGAGCTACGACGACACGCCCGAAGAAGAAGGGAGCCCAGTCGTTGTCGGCAATCTGGTTCGAGTGGTTTACAGCGGAGCCTCGTGTGTATGTGTCGCGTTCTGTAAAGAAGACAGCATTGTACGAGTACAGGCACATCGCAGGGTATCTCATGCTTTTCTTACCTGAAGGTTTCGCGCTTGACACTTCCTCGCCTGCATACAAAAGCGAGGTCCTGGAGCTAGGTGATAAAGCGCAGCAGAACGCACTCACCCTCTTGAAATCGCACGGCTCCTCCGCGGTTGCAGCAGGTTCGGCGTTGAAGGCTCTTCGTCAGATGCAGAAGCTTGGTAAGCTCGACGCGCTCATCGCCCAGTTCCATGAACGCGTTGACCAAGGTGTCATTGTCGATCCGAGGCAACCTTCAGCACTTCCATCATTCATTCGACTGACGCCCGCGCAAGGTTGATCTGCTACTGTAACACATAGCAAAATTAACAAACTCAACAGTTAAAGCGACCCACCGCACACCAGGCTCGCTGATCAAGGGACAATACCACCGACATCACATGAATACATGAACAACATCATAATTTGGGTAAACCTCTTCGTGTATTTTCTTGCACTTGTTCATTACTACATTATAAACAACACTGCACAAAACATAACGTTAGAATAGGACGTTCACAGTTATGGCAGGGCATAGAGTGTCTTGCAGTCCTCGGCCGCCATCACCCTGCGCAAGACCAGCCAGCCGGCAGTGTCGCTGCAGCCGCACTCACTGGTCCTGTTGTTGCTGCTGATGCTGGCCCCGCCGGCCATCACCCCGCGCGAGGCCAAGCCGCTGTCGCAGTCGCCGCTCTGCTCCTGGTGCTGCTGACCTCGAGCGCCATCACCCCGCCCGAGGTCGAGCGCTTGCCCACGTTGTCGCCCTCGCCCTCGCCCGCGTCGTCGCCCTGCTACTGATGCTGCTGGCCTCGAGCTCCATCACCCCGCCCGATGCCGAGCACTTGTCCATCTCGCTGCCGACGCCTGTCTTGCTCTCGGTGCTGCTGGCCGGGGGCCCTCTCCACGCGCTCCGAAGTGAACGAATGAATGAACAGGATTTAGTTATAATGTCATTAAAATGAAATAGATGTCATTAAAATGATTTGCTGTAGTACCGGTACAGGTTGGACACCTTGGTCGGACAGTTGGAATTTTGACGGTATGGCTACGCGAACACGTACATCATTCATTCATTCATTCATTTGGAAAATCATAACTAGGATAGCTGCATTTTCTCCTTATAAGCTAACATTTACTCAAAATCATTGAAATAACAACTAACGGATTGCTCTTTTTCCGCGTTTGGCCCCGCTCTAAATTGACTAAACCCCATGAATCCTTCTTGTGTAAATTTGTATAGCTGAAATGCATGACGTCAACGCGCTCGGCCGGGGGCAAAGCCCAAAGCCCCCGGCCGAGCGCGCCTTTAACTTCTTTCGTGTCTTTTGCACGGCAACTTCGCCATTTTTTGCCAGGAAGGCGCGACACCAGGGTTTGAAAACTTGCCACCAATTTTCATGTTACATTATTATTGCCTACCCCACGTTTGCACACAAAGGAAGTCTACACTGTCCTCCCAGACCAAAGCTTCGCCTCTAGTTGCGCCGATCAGGTGATAACCGTGACGTTTGTTGACTCGCCGTTGATGGCCAAAATTAAATTCAACGTTGAGTATCGATGATAAGGTCGAGAAGAGCCTTCAATGGAATAGACTACGGGGCACTTGTGCTAAGATTGAACGAGCGTTCACAAGAGCTAAGCACACTGCAGTTCGCAGTTCGGCTCTTTGTGATTGTAGGCAAACTATTTCAGTAGCAGCTACACGCCATTTTAGAGCAGTCCCATTCACGAACTCGATCTGACTCACTCACTCCAGCTCACCAGCCAACGCAGCCTGACAAAGAACGCCATGGCCAGCCGCCCTCCGACCGACTGGGGACTGGAGTTCTATCATCAGCAACTACTCAATCTCAAGACCCAAGCGTGTACCAACTGGCTCCGACCGTCCGTCATCGCCGCGTGTCTGGCTGTCATAGGACGAGTTATCATCGGCCCGCTCGCCCTGTTCCTTCTCTTCCTTGCCACCGGGTACCTCTCAGACGCCACCGTTCTCATCAAGCCTAACGACAGCTTCTTCTCGTTCACCGAGATGGATTTATCGATGGCTGGAGGGTGCACAGGGTGCCTTGGAGCATGCAAAATCACTCTGCTCAAGCTCAGTTTGTTCAGTGATAAGGCGTTCGTCAGTGCCCCGACATTCGCAGCCCTCGTCAGCCAACCCCCAACGGAATCGCTCTACGACTTCAGCTCTTTGAACAGTGATGTTCTAGCTCTCGGAGAGGAATTGGATGGTGACGGTACCATTTGCCACAGCGGCATCAACGAGTGGGGGTCTACCACGGTCATGGCCACGAGCACGCCGCAGCAGATACTGAACATCGTCTCGACACTCAACATCGGCGTGTCTCTGCAGACGCAGCGTGAGCTGGAGCTGGCTGTCGAGCGAGAGGACGAGTGCAAGGCGACCTGGACGATATTCGGGACTGCGCGGCTCTACTTGTACCCGACTGGCGCTGGCAACGGCGAGTTCGGCAAGATCCCCGCCGCCACATTCAGCGTCTTCCCTGAATTCACCGAGTGCCGGCCAGACGTCGAGGTCGAGTATACGAATTCCAAGCTCGCACTAGCCACCGATGGCGAGGATCTGCTCGCACAAGTCCCCGATGTGTTGACGCTGTTTCCCTACGGCTTCACCAGCAGCATGAGCGAAGTCTCGCGCATTGTTCCAGCCACTAACACGAAGTATGGGGCCGCGACTGTTGTGGAGCCTGAACTGCAAGCGTACTACGGAGGCTGCCGCGTTCGAGAAGTCAACACGTCGGGCGTCTACATCGAAGACACGTGCGAGATCTCCAAGCACTGGGCGACGTATGGGTTGATGGTGCAGTCTCCCGACGACATTCCTCTCTGCAGCACTAAAGACGTCTGCATCCACAACTACTTCAACACGCAATGGGAAGGACTGGTGGAGGTGGACCCTCAAAACCCCAACCGAGTCGCGCTCTACCTCAACACCTTCCGCAGTCGATACGGTGACACCGTCGGGATCAACCTCCTCCCTGGTATTGTGGTCACGCAGATCCTCCTCATGGGCGTCGTGAGTCTGTACCAGGTGATGCCACACAGACGATCGGTGCTGCTCACCCAGATCTGGGCTTATCGATGCCAGAACGGCCGCATGCAGATCGTCTACCTGGCTCAGATCACCTACCACTTCTACTACAACTCGGACCTGTACATGCTTGGGCTCGCGACTGGTACTCTCACCGGTGAATCCATCGCCAACCTCACGTGCTGCTTCTTCGCCTTCTCGTACTCGTTCGTGAACATGGTCAAGGCTCGCTCGGGTGACCAGCAGCTCGACAGACACTACCGACTCATCTGGGAGGCCCTGCAGTTGCCTGTCACGATTTGTGTCGGCTCGATTCTGCTGTCCGTACAGCGCACGCCGTTCGTGGCTATTCTCACGGATAACGCAGAGATTCTACGCAAGACTTCAGCTCGTGGTGCCAAGTACTGCGGGTTAAACGACTCTTGCATTCTCTTCGCGTATAACATGCCGTCGGTGGTGGTGATCCTGTCCTTAACTCTGGGCGTTGCCACTGTCATCCCTCGCTCATCGCCAAACTGTTTACTCCGAAGGTAAATTCTGTGAACGGTACTTTTGGCTCGAAGAGTGCAGATAGCAAGGTCTCAGCGGCTGGAGTGAGTACCACGAAGAAGAGGAAGTATGAAGTCAACTCGGCCACGCCCGAGGAGCTCACGTCGTTCGAGAAGAACTGTATTGGCGCTCCATTCACTAAATTATTCCACGACTGCGAAGATATCGCGTACGTCTCGTACAATGGTAAGAAATGCATTACGACTGAGGTCCTGCTGCTCACGGGATATCTACCATGGGGAGCACATCTACCAGGCGGCGTCGGTGATGCTGCTGATAGTGGCACAGTTGGTCCCAAGCCGGATGCTGCGCACCTTCAACGTGCTGCTGCTTCGTTGGCATGTGGACCCGAAAGAGGGCACGCTCACACACGCGCTATCATGCACTTGGCACACTGCGAGCTCGGAGAACGACAAGCTGGCGATGGCGACGCCAATTGCCTAGAGGTGAAGTAGTAAAAGTTTTTTTTAAAACATTCAACTCCGAACAATGTCAAAATACAGATATTTTTTTCTTTTTAAACCCAGGGATATTTGGTATAACTGTTCGTGTTTCCGAGTTCTCCGCGGGAAGAACACAATACAATCGCCGATCTAAAACGGATACGCTTGCTTCAGCGATTCCTGAAAGTTTTTATCGTTGAAAGGCACCTTCGTATCCTCAAAATCCGCCGAATTGAGACACTCGCGAGCTGCATCCGTAAGTTGCTCCCACATGATGAGATCCTGTGACTTGCCGTCTGCGTACGCAACCTCCAACTTGATCCAGCCCTTTTCAGGATATCCGAACGAATGGGTAACTCTCGTGGTGAAGCTGGAGCCCGCCGTATACGAATAAATGTATCGGGGTGATTGATAACGGCGACGGTAGTATTGCGGAGGTTCGGTTCCATTAATGTGTTGCTCGGCGCCAGCGAAAAACATCGGGTGAAGTTCGGTCATCTTCTCGTAAGGTGGTTCAGTAACAACGACGCGCCAAGAATCTTTGACGTTTCGAGAGCAGGATTGTCGATCCACAGCACCATATTCGCCCAGTCGTGGCGCTTCTTTGACGCGTGCCCTTTAAAGTTCTTCAGGAAGTACCCATTTGTCTTGAAACCATCCCGATCGTACACCTGCGTCCCCAGAGGTGCTTTCTCGCAGCCATCTTTTCCGTCCGTCCCCTCGAGTCCGCCAGAGGTTTCGCCCGCAGCATTCACGGCCGGAAAGGAGTCGCACAACATCCGGATCTTTGCGCAAGCTGTTGAGCTTGTTGCCGAGGCCGGCGGTTTTGGCGTTACTGGGAAGAGCCTTGACCTTCAGCTTCGATAGGATCGAGGAGAAGTTAATTCCCCTGTCCTCGCTCTTGGAGTTGATGGACTTGTCGCCCTCCACAGACTTAATGTTCGTGCCCTTTTCCGTCGCAAGCACGCTACGGATGTTGGTCTGCTGGGTGTCGACCTTGTTTTCAGTGGCCGCGATGCCGTCTGATGTTGCAACGACGGCGAACAGCACGAGAAGTAGAAAGTGAAGAATCTGCATCAAAATTACTGACGGCTTTGGGCTCGATGGGAAGGGAGCTGGTTTCGGACTGAGTTTGATTATTCAGTGCTACAAAAAAGTAGGGAGAAATGTAGATTTTGTTGTATTCGTACATCTTTCGGGCGTAATCGCAGCTAACAAATCAATAGATATGCGCATGGTATTGCCGTTTGCAGATATTTTGGCCAACGCATGCTTATTATCTCGTTAATAATCTCGATTTTAATCCAGCCAGCTCTTAATTAAGACCTAGGTCTGATTTATATATCTCGCCAGTACGGTCTAAGATCCGAGCTTGGGCTCTGTTTTCTCGACCAAGGCGCTTTTCTACGACTTGGAAACGCAGAAATGCCAATCTAGACGGGCCAAACCGAGTTTCTGGGCCTAAAAGCGGCCCCCAGCAAAGCATAAAGCTAAATCAGCCCTCGCCTATCTCGTGTCCACTCATATTAAGAGACAGGCGTGGTCTATTTTAGAGGTCTATTTTAGAGGGCAAAGTATTTGCAAGCGGCAATAGTGTTATACTGTACTTCATTTTTGTCTAAGCAAAGCTCTAAGTCTTCGCTTATGTTCTAAATCAATCTGAATTCGTTGACGCATTGCCATCACACGTCATGTCAAAGCGACAAATTGATTTTTTTATTATCGTTCGACTGTCACAAACTCGATTTGATTAAAGTCGCACTTTCAGAGTTAAAAACTGCACATGTTCGTGTACTGTGTAACGGGTCTGCTAACGCCAGCTCGCCAGCGGGTCGTCGCACGTAGTGCTTTTGCTGCGTCCTTGCCAAGGTCCGTTGTGGTAAGGATCTCGATACTGCAACTTCAACGCATGTTGACCGACAGGATCTCCACTTGAGTCCTGTGACGGAACGCGTCCGTTCCTACTTTTTGTATTACTACTCGTTCGTCAGTTAGTACTCGTACAACTCGTACAACTCGTACAACTCGTACAACACGTTCGACTCGTTCACCTTGCCTAGATCCGACGCCAGCCGTAGCTAGCCTCACCCCGCACACTCATGTATTATCAGTCTGTTGGCTGGCGCTGACACGCAGGTCTTCACCCGCCTCACCCCGCACTCATGCACGTTCTGGTCTGTTGGTGGCTCCGCCATAGCGTCGTCACTAGCCGCACTTCACTCGTCGCTTCGTCAGCTGGGCTGTTGACAGCATCTCGCCCGCCTTGTAACGGGGTTACACGCACAAGTGGCTACAGTCACTTGTTACTCTAACAGATGCGATGTCTGTTAGAGGTTTGAACACTTCCTCGACCTTGGTGTAAGGTACACCAATGGCTACATACATTTACGACCACCACGACGGGAGAGACTTAGGATTCCTATTGGCTGAGAGCAGCATCTTTTAGCCAATGAGCTACATGCATAGCATTGGAATTCTGCCAACCAGCCGTTGGCAGATTCCTATCTTAGAATATTACCTTTAGAGGAAGTCAGAAACATAAAACAAAAATAGCAGTTCTCATCTTTTACCAAAACCCGCTACTTGGAGTCTTTATCTTGTTTAAAGTATACTCGTGGATCTCGAGTATACTTAACTCAAGTAAAAGAAACCTACGCTTCCTCATACACGTGCACATCCGTGTAAGCCGTAGTAGTGAGCCAAGGTAGGCCCATTACACCTGGTAGAACTTTGTAGTCCGTCCAACGACCGACTACCTGAACGTTCGTACGGAGCTGTACGAACGAGGAGCTGAGAACCTTTTCATGAGCGCGGAAGTGCTCATGGAAAGCTCCACTTCGCCTGCAACTCATGTTGCACGCCCTGACTGCCTCCACCTGTCGGACCCAGAGTGGGAGGCACTCCAAAGACTGTCAGCAGTCATTGGAGAAGCGGCTGTAGCTGCAATGCTGCGCACACTTTCGCCGACGGAGCAACACGGTGTTGCTCTGGGATTCTGCTTCCTCTATCACGGTGGCGTCGGGGATGACACCGCGCGAGCAATCGTTGAAGCTAAACGTGAGCAACTATGTCGGAAGAGAGGGCGAGCCTCTCCTCTCCTCCGGTGGCTTGTCGAACTCGACACTGCCATTGCGGCTCGACGTATCGTCGACCCGTTGTCCAAGGTTGCGTTCGCCATGGCATGCCTTGGCGGACGAGCGAGAAGTTGGGCGTATGGACGCCGACTCTCTTATCCTACGTGCTTCAGCACGTACGAGGGTTTCAAGGAGGAGCTCAGGCAAGCGTTTGAGCCCCCGCAAAATGAGTTTCGGTCGAGGGCAGAGTTCCTCGACCTACAGCAGGGTAAGCACAAGCACGATGTCCATGATTACGCGCAGAGAGCACGGCACTTGGTCTCGAACATTGTGACCAACCCAATAGACGAGGCGACCAAGGTCGTCACGTTCATGAAGGGTCTGAGAGATGGGCCTGTAAAGACCTATCTCTTCCGTGAGTACCCAGGTACTCTCGAAGCTGCGATTACTCTTGCAATGCAGGAGGAGTTTAGTCTGAGGCAGGCTAAGCTGCATGCGAATGCGCCGAGGCTGCAACCGCCTCCGGTCGTGATGGCGGGAGGTCCAGAACCAATGGACCTCTCGAATGCAACGGCTGTTGGTTATCAATAGCAACAAGGAAGTAATGCACGATGCTTCCGTTGCGGAAGGATCGGCCACTATGCCCGAGAGTGCACGGCACCCGTGCACCGAGATGGTGGTCGACGCGGCGATGCCGGGCATCGTCGCGGACAAACAAAAAACGCTGGAACCCAGTAGGCGCGGGGCGCCCTACTGGTAAAGCAGTCACGCATGTCCAACTCGGACATTCGACACTGAGGACTGCAGCCCCCAGTGAGGACCCTTCTCACTGCAAAAATGCATGATGACAAACCGAACCTTGTCATCTTGAACGTGTCTTCGAAGAGAGGGAGCAACTCTCTTCGTGCTTTAGTTGATTCGGGCGCGTCGAACAACTTTGTTCGACTGCGAAGTCTATCAAGGCTTGACTTCGAGGATTTAAAGATACCTCGAAGTATACTGGAGGTACGACTGGCAACGGGTGCCGTCGTGAAGACCGAGAAGCGCAAGGTACGCGTGCGCTTCACGTATGAAGATCAAGAGTTTGTCGAGACCTTTATCGTCCTGGATCTGGACGATAAGTTTGACATTGTATTGGGCATGCCGTGGCTTGCACGGCATGATCCGGTCATCGATTGGGAGAAGCGCACTCTCGTGCGCTTCGGTCGCGACAGCGGAACAGTGAGCGATGGCCCTGTTGCCGCTACGCACGCACCGACAGGTGCGCTCGACTCCCCACTCGAGACAGCGTCTAATGCCGCTGTCCCGGATCGCCCTGGGCGCGCGCGAGCACGCGCGCAAGAGCAGCAAGCGTCGGCGTCGCCGCCGACGGCTGAAGGAGAAAATGTGTTGATCTCGGAGATCGACACCCGCTTTTCAGTGAATCAGGAAGGGTCTCCGACACGGATGACGCAGGTGAGTCACACGCCTCAGCCGTGGAGGCTGACGCGAATCTGATTGGATCAGTCTTGGCCAATAATAAGAGCCAAAGTGACGAAACGCCGTCGACTCCGGGAGTCGATGGATTGGGTGAATTTGATTCGTCGGCTCGGGGAGCCGACACACCCTCCGTAATGGGGGTCTCCGCCAATGGTTGGCGTCGAGGTACTAAAGTCGCGACGGTTCCGGGAACCGGCGCTGCGAAAAGAAGTTTCGCGTCGACTCCGGGAGTCGACGCACCCTTTGTAACGAAGGGCTCCGCCAATAACAGGCGTCGAGGTGATGATGGCGTGTCGGCTCCGGGAGCCGACGCTGCAGGCGGTGCGGACGGTTGCAAACGTCCCGCACCGGAAAAACTTGCATGCTGTCGTGCAGCCGGGCTGCACGACGAAGCGCCGGACGACCAAGCCGGGCTTGAAGTCGCTCGCCCGCGGGATGTACCCGCCGGCGGTATACAAGAAGAACACCCGTCCACGGCTGGGCCTGGACGAGGTCAAGAACTAAGCGGAGCCGGGCTCCGCAAAACAAGAAGACGGCGCATGCGAAGGTCGCTGCGCAAGTCTCGGCCTGGGGCCGAGATGTTACAAGGAATGTCTGCCGGGCAGACGGAGGCTGAGAAGCCGGACGTCGAGACGTTGAACGTCTTGACGCGTACCTGTGCCGGGTTCCGGTACAGGGAGATGACTCTCGCTAACCCTCCGACGCACATGTCGGAGTTGACTTCCCTTCCAGTCATGAGCTGGAAGCGCTTCGCGCGTGACTTGCACGATGGACGCATCGAGCAAATATGCATTCTCTCGGACGCCGAGAGAACGAGGAGCGAGAATGAAGAACTGAGGCAGTTCTTCATGGAGACCACCACTGAGAGCTCGGACACTCTCAGTGCGAAGACGAAGAAGGAGCGCTTTGAAGAGCAGAGCTGGGACTCGTTGAAAACGAGTCCCTACTACGAGATCTTACGGGAGTACGCGGACGTACTTCCGGAAGAGATTCCAGCGGAGCTTCCGCAGGATAAGGACATCCAGCACGAGACTGATCTCGTGCCGGGGACGAAGTACTGTATCACGCGGCAGTGGCCACTGCCGCGAGAGCAGGTCAAGGCGATCGACGACTTCTTCGAAAGTCGTCGCAAAGCTGGACAAGTGCGGGAATCGAAGTCCCCGCACAGCGCTACGACGTTCTGTGTCAAGAAGCCACAGGGCGGCTGGCGCATGGTTCATGCGTACAACAAGCTGAACGATGCGACGATACCGGCGCAGACACCGATACCGCGCAAAGATGTCATCATCGATTCGATGGCTAGGAGCACTATCTACATTGCTCTTGATCTGCGCGATGGGTTCTACCAGATCTTCATGCGTGAGAGCGATATCCCTCTCACGGCTGTGAGCACGCCGAGCGGCATGCTCTGGGAGTGGCTAGTGATGCCGCAGGGTCTGAAGAACGCCCCTGAGACGTTCAACAGGTGCGTGACGCACTTGTTGCGCTCGGTACGCGACTTCGCACTGAGCTACTTCGATGATGTGTTCGTCCACAGCCGGGCTGCGGACGGGATGAGCGATGTTGAGATGCACAAGGTGCATCGCTGGAAGCTGCATGCGCTCATGCGCAAACACAAGCTCTATGCGAACCTGAAGAAGTACATCTTCGGGGCGAGCGAGATACCCGTGCTCGGGTGTCTCGTTGGGAAGAACGGTGTCCGCCCTGACTCTGAGAAGGTCAGAGTGATCAATGAGTGGCCGACGCCGTCGAACGTCAAGGAACTGCGGCAGTTCCTTGGCTTGGCCACGTACTTGTGTGTTGTGTAGTGAAGGACTACGCGGGCATGATACGCCCGCTGTCACCGCTCCTGGAGAAGGCCGCCGAGTGGGTTTGGACTGCTGAGTGTCAGCAGGCCTTCGATGCAATCAAGCGGGGCTTGACTGAGGCGCCGATCTTGGCGGTGGCTGACCAAGATCGCCCATTCCACGTTGTGTGTGACGCATCCGACTTCCCAATCGGATGCGCGTTGATGCAGCACGATCACGAGGGCCGTGATCGTGTCGTCTACTACCAATCGCGTCAGCTGAAGCCAGCTGAGAGCAACTACCCGGTAGATGACAAGGAGCTCCTTGCCATGAAGTACGCACTCGCGAAGTTCCGAGTATATCTACTCGGAAGCAAACCGTTCGTGGTCTATACGGACCACGCGTCGCTGCGGACGGCTATGAAATCGCTGCACATCTCGCAACGGATGGCGAGATGGCTCTCATTCTTCGCAGAGTATAAATTCCGGGTTGAGTACAAACCCGGAAGACTCAATGTGGCGGCCGACGCGCTCTCGCTTCGACCTGACTACGCCACGACCGATGCCGACGTCAATGCCATTGACGCCATGCGATCGAGCACCCCAACGTCGTCACTGTTGGACGACGTGAAGGTCGCGTACGCGCACGACGCGGACGTGAAGCTCTTGCTGGTCTACGGCTCAGCGCCTTCTGACAAAGCTCGTCAGAAGCTGCCGAAGCATCTTCGTGCTCGTGCACACCGTTATCGGGTGCACGACGGGTTACTACTCTACAGTGCAGTCGACGACAACGCGGACCGCGTTGTCGTGCCCAATGACCATGACCTGCGCAGGATCATGTACGAGTATCACGATGCACCGACTGCGGGGCATCCGGGCCGTGAGAAGACATACCTTCTTCTCACGCGAGACTTCTACTGGACCCTCCAGTATAAATGGGTGCGCAAGTACGTCCGTGGTTGCGAGGTTTGTCAACGTGTGAAGCCTGCGCCCTTCGCGCAGGCTCCCTTGCAGTCACTACCGACTCCACGGGAGTGTTGGCAGTCCATGTCTTTGGACTTCGTGTTCGGTCTTCCCCCGGACAACCAGGGGAACACGGGCGTTGTGGTCTTTGTTGACCGCTTCAGCAAGATGTACCATCTTGCTGCGGTACCCACTGAAGTGACTGCGAAGCAGACGGCGCGTCTGTTCGTTGACATGGTGTTCAAACACCATGGTATGCCGATCGACATTGTGTCGGATCGAGACCCGCGCTTCACTGCACACCTTTGGCAAGAAGTGTTTACACTTCTTGGGAGTCAACTTTCGACGTCGACTGCGGATCATCCGCAGACAGACGGGCAGACCGAGCGCGTGAACCGCGTGCTCGTAGACGTGCTTAAGAGCTACGCGCACTCGTTCCAACACTGGAGCGAGTGCCTGCCGATGGCGGAGTTCGCCATCAACAACTCGGTACATGCCTCGACCGGGCATACACCGTTCTACGTGAATGGCACCCACGCCTCCCGAGTCTACTCCGGATGGTGGCTCCTTCCTTAAGTGGGGGAGGATCTACGACTGCAACGCAGCAGCCGCAGAATGCCGCTGACACTTGCACAGTGTCAGCCGCAACGACACGAAGTAAAGCCAAGAACCGCGCGTCTGTGCAGGGTACAGACGCCGACAAGCGCACGATGAACGTGTCTGTGCGGGGCACAGACACTGACAAGAAGAAGAAGAAGAAGAGCGTGTCTGTGCAGGGCACAGACACCACGAAGACCAACGCAGAGGCCGGGCCTTCTGCTGGAAACGAGCTGAACTCGTTCAGCTCGAACGCAATCAACTTCGTGCAGCGCAGACAAGCCGTCATTCGGTTTGTCCAAGACGCTATTGCAGCTTCTGTCGACCGACAGAAGCTGAACGCAGACAATGTTGGCAGGGGCAACACTAATGAATTCGAGAAGGGTTCATTAGTCTTGTCAATGGACGTACCGTCTAGTATGCGTCTCCATCCGACGTTCTACATCGGAATGCTGAAGCTATACCTGCAGCACGAGCTACCTAGCTCGACTGAACCGAAGCAGAAGACTCGGCGGAAGCCATCGTCCTCTATCAGCAGCAGAGAGGTTCTCCGCTGCTGCGCCAGGGGTCTTCAACTTCGACGTGCTCGTTACGGAACGAGCACGCACTCTTCAAACGTCACGCATTGACCAAACGGTCAACGGTGGTTGACGTGCCGAGACCGGCACGTCTGACCTTGACGGGGGGATGGTGTAACGGGGTTACACGCACAAGTGGCTACAGTCACTTGTTACTCTAACAGATGCGATGTCTGTTAGAGGTTTGAACACTTCCTCGACCTTGGTGTAAGGTACACCAATGGCTACATACATTTACGACCACCACGACGGGTGGTCCATAGAGACTTAGGATTCCTATTGGCTGAGAGCAGCATCTTTTAGCCAATGAGCGACATGCATAGCATTGGAATTCTGCCAACCAGCCGTTGGCAGATTCCTATCTTAGAATATTACCTTTAGAGGAAGTCAGAAACATAAAACAAAAATAGCAGTTCTCATCTTTTACCAAAACCCGCTACTTGGAGTCTTTATCTTGTTTAAAGTATACTCGTGGATCTCGAGTATACTTAACTCAAGTAAAAGAAACCTACGCTTCCTCATACACGTGCACATACGTGTAAGCCGTAGTAGTGAGCCAAGGTAGGCCCATTACACGCCTCACCCACTCGTCAGTCGTTCGTTGTCGGCGACAACCCGCGAAGGTGGCCCCTTGCTCAGTCGTCTGCGAAGGTCATCACTCCTCGCTCGTCTCTCATCGTCACCGGCTGCTCGTGCTCGCCAGTACTCGTCTTCTCGTCGTCTGTGGCCCGCGAGGTAGGTTCTTCACTGAGCGGTCTCAAGCTGACTGCGCTCTCTAGCACGTGCATCCAGCCACTCACCGCTCTCCGTCTTGGATCGCGTCTTCTCGTTCGCGTCCAGGCGACTACTGGTGCCCAAGATCCCGAACGTGTGGCCCTCGTACCTCGCCACCGCCCGCTCCCTCGATTGTCGTCCCCTCCGTGCTGCAGATCTCGTCGTCCTGCTCGCTCGCTGTTTCTCGCTGATCTCGTCACCCGGTACAGAGTACCGTACCTGTTACAACTGTATTGGTGAGAATATCGATTAGTCAAAAGGCTTACCGTAAAATACAACTAAGTCTAAGAATTAAGGACAGCGTTTTACCTTTCAATAGATCCGGGACTTCGGCAAGCAGATTTTTGTTATCGGCAGCTAGTGCAAGCTTGGAATTCGTATACTCGACCTCGATGTCAGGCAGGGACTCGGGAATAACGGTGAACGTGGCGGCTGGAATTGTGCTGAGATCGTCTAGCAAAGGCGAAGATTCCTCCCGCATATTGACCCCATCTCCTCAACCTCATCTTCGACCGAGAGGGCTGAGACTCCAAGCCGTGTTGCACAACCGAGTCGGGGTGGGAAATATTCAAACTAGTTACGCATACTGCCTTAGAAACCAAGAACAATAATCCGAATTGTTTACATTTTCACCATAAGAGCTACCTAAGTGTTAGACTGGCGCCAGTAACACTCAGTATCGATGAACTATGATTTATTACGGAGAGCGGTGAGTATTAATTTAACATAGTTATGCAATTGCTTGATTTTGCTACAGTAAAAATAGTTAGTGTATCCTCCCGCAAACTTCTTAGTGAAGTTGCATCACTATTTTGCGCTAGTGACAAGTTTCGCTTTCCCACGGTCTAGAAGGAGTGCTATAGTTCATGGGTAATATCGGATAGGAGTATTCTAACTGTCATTGGCCGTCATTTATTGAGTTTCATTGCTAAACCTCAGGTGTGGTCAAGCGAAGCAGTTCCGAAGCAGTTCCGAAATGCCCATAACTTCCGCTGGAGCGGGGCTAGTTAGACACAAGTCCACCGCTGACCTAAAACGGATATGCTTGCTTCAGCGATTCCTGAAAGTTTTTATCGTTGAAAGGCACCTTCGTATCCTCGAAATCCGCCGAATTGAGACACTCGCGAGCTGCATCCGTAAGTTGCTCCCACATGATGAGATCCTGTGACTTGCCGTCTGCGTACGCAACCTCCAACTTGATCCAGCCCTTTTCAGGATATCCGAACGAATGGGTAACTCTCGTGGTGAAGCTGGAGCCCGCCGTATACGAATAAATGTATCGGGGTGATTGATAACGGCGACGGTAGTATTGCGGAGGTTCGGTTCCATTAATGTGTTGCTCGGCGCCAGCGAAAAACATCGGGTGAAGTTCGGTCATCTTCTCGTAAGGTGGTTCAGTAACAACGACGCGCCAAGAATCTTTGACGTTTCGAGAGCAGGATTGTCGATCCACAGCACCATATTCGCCCAGTCGTGGCGCTTCTTTGACGCGTGCCCTTTAACGTTCTTCTGGAAGTACCACGCAAACATCATGGGCCATTTGTCTTGATACCACCCAGAGCGGCCGTAAACCTGAGAGCCCCGAGGTGCTTTCTCGCAACCTTTCTTTCCTTTCGTTCCCTTGAGACCGCCAGTGACTTCACCCGCAGCGTTCACGGCTGGAAACGATTCGCACCGATCATAGGTAAAAAGCTGTGGCTTGTACTTGACCGCTGCCTTCTCGGATATCGTGACCGGAACGGGTTGGGCGAAGGGCTTGACTTGGTCATGGATAATCGTAGCGCCCACAACAGAGCAGAGCAGCGTGATGCAGACCAATGCAACGACTAAGAGCTTCATGGGGCTTGCTAGTGGTATCGGACGAATTCACTACTGGACCATTGAAGTTTTCCCCGTAAGGACTGGCAGATTCACTTCCAGTTTACCGTGCAAAATGTACATGTATATTCCGTAAACATCCTTGTATAATACAATGTATTAAATACATAGTTGTACATGTATGCTGGCTCTCCGGGACCAATAAATCACGTACATATTTATACCGTAAACACCATTTTTCTTGGCGTTACAGTCGTTCCACCGTTATGCGCAGGGAGTGCACACACCAAAAATGTGCTTGACCTGCGGCAACTGCACATTGCAGCGAGAAACAGTGATTTTATTTAACCAGCTAAGTGAGTTTGTCTCTGTTCGTGCTCCCAGCAATGTTTAGATGCCCTCTCGGATGATACCATTAAACGCCATCTATTACATTGTAAATGTCGGTATTTCTTGAGGTCGATCGTATTTTGTCCAAGAAATAGCGAACCACGTTTTTCATTACTTTCAGTTTAGTTTTTTTTACTTTATGTCAAATCGTCCAGGGAGCTTATATTCGCGAGTAAATTGGGAGATTGGACACGGGTACAATCGGTCGTGTAGGATCTGCTTCAGCCACGAAAATGTGTTTGTTTCAAACATTCCAAGAGGGTCGTAATGACGACCTCTCCAATTTACAGTTACGCTGATTGGACCCCTCTCATTTTCCTTCCTGCGGACAAGCACACGTGCGGTGAGTTCAGTCCAAGAGCCGCGAATGCATCGAAGTTACGTTCTGCTGCTGGTAGTAGTCGTACTGCTCGCCCTTTGTGGTGGGGTATCAGCAGGCATTGACCAGACAAAGTCATCCCAGTCCGGCAAGGCTGCTCTGGAAGACGACAACGCCAGCCGATTCTTGCGGAGTCACAAGAACAAGGACGGTGCTGGCGATGAAGAGCGAAGTTTCGGCAGCGCGCTGAAGAAACTGGTCGGTTTGGATGGTCTGCCTCTCGAGAAATGCCATTAAGAAAGCCATGAAGAACGACAAGTTTAAACTTAAACTGTACCGGAAGTGGGACAAGCAAACCATGGGGGGGCATCCGGGAGCAACTTAATGTGGACAGGTACCACCCGCCCGAGGTCAAGCTGCTGTTTAAGTACCTGAATGTGTACAAGAAGAGCCCTGTGTCAGCCATAAAGGCGAAACACCCTCAGAATGTGAAACGTGTTAGCTTTAAGCTGGAAAACCACATGCGTACAATCGAAGAGGAAGGAAACTTTGTCGTCAGAGTAGTGCGTGCCGTCAACTGATTACTGAGCTGTGCGGTTTAAATGTGAAAGGTTAGTGGGGGTGGTCAAGCGTCATCATACAGGTCGATTCTTTTTTTGTGAATACATGTTATCTACTCATCGAGCTTCATCTACATGTAGAACTACTTCGAAGTATATTTACCTTCATTAGCTCGAGCTCCCGTAATTCAACATGTACAGGTCGAACCCCCTCCCCCTCGCCCGGGTCCCGAATTGTATTTATTGGTGAAAATGTGAATACATCGAATGACTTATTTTCTTTGCTTTATGCACAATTAGCCCGATTTTTTTCATCACTGGTCTTACTGACTTCGGTTGTGGTGATTCTCTCCTTCCCAGTCTTGGGAGTTGACACTGCGATTGTCTTGCTCATCGCGACGATGTATGGTGTATCCTGCTGTTTCGTCAGCTAATGCCTCCCTAGCATCGCGCACTGCAGCAAATCCTGTTAGAAGTCGCACTCGATCCGTATGGCCACCAGCCAACACTCGGGGGAGAAAGATGAAAGAGAAAGTAAATCGACTGTTAGTGCTGCAGCCCCCGTCAACTACTTAAGCAGGCTTCAGCAGCTTCTCATACATAGACCCTACATACTTAGTTTCACTATACTTCACAGCGCTGCTGCTCTTATCCAGGCTCGCAGGGTCCCAAGGCCTTCATCTTGAACTTCAATGCAGTTGAAGACAGCCTGCAATACGCATTCCAACACGCCTCCTTCAAAGCTCAAGCTTCGACTTCCGGAATGCACTTCTTGAGGCGGGTTAGTTCATCACTTGGCACCACTCACACCTACGAGCCACAGCAGGTCTTTCAGTCGCTGCTTGTCCAGCGGCTTCGTAAATGCATCAGCCGGATTCGCGGCACCTTTCACTTTGTGCAGATAGATCGTGCCCTTCTCCACTTGCTCACGCACAAAATGCCATTGAAGTTCGATGTGTCTGGTGCGGCGAATGTAGGTAGCTTTGGTCGCCAAAACATGGGCAGCCTGGTTGTCAATACCAAGCTTCAGTTGCACATTCCGCTGAGGTAGCACCTCCTGCAGGATATTGCTCGCAGCAACAGCCTCCATAGCAGCCTCACAAGCAGCCACATACTCGGCCTCGGCCGTTGAGAGAGCCACGATTGACTGGCGGCGTGACATCCACGATACAGCACCTCCAGCCAACGTAAATACAAATCCTGCTGTGCTCTTGCGTGAGGCTGGGTCGTTAGCCCAGTCGCTGTCACAGTAGCCATCCAACATCACGCTGTCCGGCACAGCTTGCGTGCGATCGTAAGTTATACCATAGTCAACAGTACCAGCCAGATACCGGAACACGCGTTTTAACACACCCACATGCTTGTTGGAGGGCTTGCTCACGAAGCGACTCAACTGGCCCACGGTGTACGCCAAGTCTGGGAGCGTACCTGTAGCCAGCCAGACACATGAGCATACCTATCGCCTTGCGGTACTCGAAACTCGTGTCCGTCTCCTCGTTGTCACTCAGAGGCCCAAGTCGCACGTTGGTTTCCATAGTGCATGGGCGTTATTATACCCAAACGTCTCTAGCACATCACGCGCGTACTTGACCTGGCGCAGTGTCTCGGCGCCGGGGGTCTGCTCAACCTCGATGCCCAGATATTCACTCAGTCGACCCTGGTCCTTCAACCCATAGGCCTTGTCGAGCTCCTCAAACAGCTTACACTTGATCTCTTCGCAGTTGGTTGCGACGGTGATGTCATCCACATACACGAGGACCAACACGACCACTTCACCCTCAAAGCGGTAGTAGAGGCAGGGCTCAGTCAGCGAGCGCTGATAGCCATGGCCCAGAAACCAGCGGCTCAGCTCCGAGTTCCAATCTCGGCCCGATTGCCGTAAACCATACAATGCTTTTAGAACCACGTAAACGTGTCCATTGATCTCACACGGAAAGCCTTCGATCGACTTTAGGTACTGGCGGATCGCGAGCAGTGCATTGAGGTATGCGGTGTTAATATCACCACCGTACAATTGTAGATGCAGCACCGCTGCAAGAGCCACCAGCATCCGAAAGGCGGACATGCGAGCAACGGGGGCAAAGGTCTCCACAAAGTCCACTCCAGGTCTTTGGTGGTTGCCAAACGCCACAATCCGGGACTTGAACCGGATGACATAGCCCTGTCGATCTGTCTTCAGAGAACGCACCCAATGAGTGTTCAGAGGCTTGGCCCCCTCCGGTACATCCTCTTTAGGCATCTCCATGATGACACCCTTCGCCCTCAATGCACCAATCTCCTCCAGATCAGCTTGCATCCAAAACTCACGGTACTTTGAACGCTCCATTTCACGCTTGTTCTTTGGGATCTTCGCGCTGCTAGCATGGATCGGCTTGCCATTCTCGTCTAGAATACGTGCTGTACTTTGCGCCTCGTTCGCGACGTAGTCGTCGAGGTAGCGCAGGCGTCGTCGTTCGTGGTACTCACGGAGCCCTGTGCGTGTCCGCTTAGGCTCTTGCTTCTCAGCACCACGCTCGACTCGCAACTCCTCTGACGGAGCCTCCTCACGGTGAGTCCGTTTCCCAATCTGCTTCTGGGGGAATAGTGGACCTGCATCAACAACTTCATGTCGAATCGGCAACTCTTCCAACTCCACTTGTCCATTATCCTCCATAGATGTTATAGTACTCGCCACTGTAACCTCGTCATCATCAGCAGTACCGGCCTCCACTGGTTCCACTTCATCAGCATCATCTTCGGTAGACTCAGCCACATCGTCATATTTTTCTGACAGCAGCGACTCTGCAACTGTTCCACACACGCCAGCCACAGATTCGTCTCCATCAGTACTAATCATGTCGCCATCGCGCTGTTGCTCGTCATCCAGCGATGCCTGCATCGGCGAGATGCCCGACTCACTCTGGTCATCTTGCTGCTGCACAGTACCCCGCGAGGGCAATGATGATGCGGTGTCCGTGTGTTGCCCTGCACAGACATGCGCTCCGTAGCCGCGGACAGCGCCTGCGCAATCCATGTCGTCAGCCATCGCAGCTCCAACTTCGCTCGGGATAGCATCGGTAATGCCTTCGACTCCTGCAGGGCTTGCACAGCTCCGCTCTGTCTGCGTCGCCTGCCTGCACGCAGCAGAATTATCCTCGAAGGCGCCACTCGGGCGCTGCTCATAGGCAGCACATCGCTCGCTAGCTTCCTCGCCTCCCTCGAGTTCAGTGGGTTGCGAATCCGCAGACTCGCATCCAGTCAGAGGCGCAACAGTAGTTCCCCGCTGCCCAAGCTCAGTGATAGTTTCCTCATGATAACCCATGCTGCAATCTAGTTCGTGTTCATTTTCAGAGCGTTTGAAACGCAGTGACTCCTGGTCTGCATCCTCCACAGACACTTCGTGCCGGACACAATACACTACATCCTCAGCAATCCGTAGGTCAGCAACGAACATAGCCGTCCACTCCTCCGGAAAATATACCTTGCACCCCACGACATCTTCAGCATAGCCCAGAACAAATCCTAGCTTTGCATTGCCGTGGTGCTTTCGTCGCCCAGGCGAGACAGGAACGTGCACGTACGCGAGCGCACCAAACTTGTGAATGTGGTGATGATCAGGCTTAGCACCGAACATCATCTCGAACGGTATCCCTTGTGTATCCTTGTTGTACACTCTGTTCTTCACGCACACAGCGCTGCGCATTACCTCCGGCCACAAGCTCTTTGGGAAACCAGCGTGGTGCATGGACGCCTTCGTCATCTCGACGATCGACTGATGCGTCCCCTCGCACAGGTTCAGCTGGGAGCTCTTGGGGCCGACGCGAATATGCTCAATCCCATGTGCGCGATACCATGCGCTCACCGCGTCATTGACGAACTCGCCTCCCTTATCAGTCCACACCTGCTGGACCAGGTACTTGATCCAGTTCACACCACGTTTGCTTCTCCCAGCCTGCCGCTCAGCCCATAAAATGTACTCTTTGATGCGCGCATTGATCACCTCACTCGCCTTGCTTGTCAGCAAGTGCATGGTCACGAAACGAGAAAACCCATCCATGATAATCAACACTGCCTCGTAGCGAGTTCCATTATCCTTGCTAGGGATCAACAAATCAACGTACACCACTTGGTTGGGCTGCTCCAAGCCTCGGTCCAGCTTCTTGCGATGTGCCTTCTTTTTCTGCTTTCCGACGTGACACGCGTCACATGGACCCTGGTGCTGGCGCTGAGTCAGCAACATGCCCTTCATGAGTCCTCGGTCGACCATAGTCTTCAGGTACTGCTGGCACGTGTGGCCCAGGCGCTCATGCCAGAGCTCCAAAGATGCAACCCTTTAACAGCAGTCACGTTACACAGGGGCTGGTCCTGCGGACCAACAATTGCTCCAGTAGACGGATGCGAAACAAAGAAGCCCCATGTAGCTTCTTGGGGTGTGGCAACAATCACGGTGCGTCCTTCATCCATAACCCGGAAGTTCATCGTCTCACGATCATAATCAAACTGAAGGCCATGTTCTACTGCAAGTCCAGGCGACAAAAGCCCATACTCAGCTCCAGGTACGTAGAAAACATCGTCCAAGACGACTGCAACTTGTAACCCATCGACTTCGGTCAGTAACGCTACCGTTCCGACACCTGCAATGCGCGATGCGAGGGCTGGAGTGACACCGTGAATGCTTTCCGACTGGCTCGTGTCCTCCGTAAAGGCCACATAATAGGACCGGTTCCCAGTGACATGGACATTTGCCACTGTATCGAAATACCACCAACCACCACTGGTATCAATCGCAAGTTCATTTTCATCATCGGTCCTATCCACCTCTTGAACTGCATCACCACTTGCAACGTCATAGTTTTCATCATTGATCTCTGCATCCACACCGGCATCGATCACCATCGCGTCCAGCACACCGGTCACCACCCCAACATCTGCGTCTTCATGGTCTGGCTGTGGTGGCTCACTCTCGTCTCTGCGGATGGTCGCATTCCCGCGAGGCTTCCGCTTCTGCTCAGTCGCATTAGCTCCGTCACCGCTAGGCCCCTTCGCACGATCAGGGTAGTCAGCTCTGAGATGTTCTGTGCTTTCGCAGATGTAGCACTTCCGGAGCTTCTTCTTCTTCTTAGCGTCCTTGGCTGCATCCTGCTGCTGACCATCACTTTTGCTGTCCTTGTCCTTGGATCGGCCGAAATTGCCTCCGTGTTTCTGACTTCCGCGTTGTCCGTTGCCATTCTTGCCACGGAACTCCTTCTGTCTGGAATCAGCTGCACGAATCATATCACGGACTCCACTCGGGGTGAGAGCGCCAAAATTCGGGTTGTACCGAATCGCTGCCTTCATGTTCTCAAACTCGGGCTGGTTCGGCACACACTCCAACAGCATCTCCACCATGTCAACATCCTCCACGGTATACGGCAATGAAGCCAACTCAGTCCGTAAATTGAACATTTAGCTCAGGTGTTTATTAACATCTCCACCAGGGCTCAGCTTCGTGCTCCAGAGATCATTCCTGAGGTTGGGAACTCTGTGGGCCATAGCCGTCTTGTTGGTCTTGCCCTCGTAGAGCTCACACAGCGCGCCCCACATCTCGGTCCCCGTGGTCTTGTCGCGAATCTGGTGCAGCGTGTCCGGCGGCACCGAGGACCCCACCATGCGCATGATCTGCGTCTGCTTCTCATCGAACACCTCCTGCTTCTGGGCCGTCGACAGCTCCGACCTCACAATCGAACCCTCCACGATCTCGGTGAGCTTCTTCTCCTGGAAGACGGTCTTCATCGCCCACTTGTAGGTCTGCCAGTCTCGTTCATCCCAGTTCTTGGGGATCCCCTCCGCCGTGTACTTGAGAGGCTTCGCCATCTTGGATCACTTCTGCTGCAGCAGGACCTTCACGGTACTTGGGCTCAGTACCCTGTTAGAAGTCGCACTCGATCCGTATGGCCACCAGCCAACACTCGGGGGAGAAAGATGAAAGAGAAAGTAAATCGACTGTTAGTGCTGCAGCCCCCGTCAACTACTTAAGCAGGCTTCAGCAGCTTCTCACACATAGACCCTACATACTTAGTTTCACTATACTTCACAGCGCTGCTGCTCTTATCCAGGCTCGCAGGGTCCCAAGGCCTTCATCTTGAACTTCAATGCAGTTGAAGACAGCCTGCAATACGCATTCCAACAAATCCTCATGCACATCCTGGAAAATCTACAGTAGCACCCAGGGGCCAGAGTCGTCTCGTGTTCACGATATTCTGGTCTCGTAGAAAAATAAATAGAAAACGGTATTTTTGGCCGCCTTCATTTCGGATGCACCTCCCAACGCTCATCGCCAAAGTGCTGACTTCCAAGGTAAGGAAAGGCTCTACACTTTATGAGTGACATATTTTGTCTAGAATCTTATCCGCGCAACCCCGCACAATATCAAAGTTTTATTTGTCTAAACTCAGGTATATCCCACACAACTGATGCTAAACTTCATGTGACTTTGCATACATATCATATCGAGACCGCGGGTTTCCCATCAATGAAAAAACTACGTATTCCTCGGTATGTGATGAATATCTCCTGGGCGATTTTCAAATGGAATCTGTAATTATGATGTCTACTACTTGCACTCAATATCTTATTTGCCACACGATAATATTTCAGCGTGGTATTGCTCCGTTGGAGCTAGACCGGCAAAACCTCAACCACGCGCTCCCTCATACTCGGTACACGGCGAGTACAGAGAGCTATGGCTAATTCCATTGAATTCCTACTAATTTTTTTGTGTGGTCGGCCATTCCCAATGAGACAGCCCCAATCACCCGCGTGATACATAAATCCGCTGATGACATCCTATCTGCGGGTCTTCAACCGAGACCGCGGTCAATATCGAGCTAAAATCATCAACTCGATTCGACCCAAAAAATTTTATTCAATACAGATCTTCAAAGTGGATCAGCCTCAAATAAATGTCATCTAACCAAGTACGTGTTGAAATAAAAATGATCTGAGTTTGCACCGAAGTCTTTAGGTTTGGGATGGGGTAATATCAGTTGAATTTTAACGGTCTAGTCACTACATATTTAGTGTACGCACAGCATTTACTGTATACCAAGCACCAATTGTGTGGTAGTTAACATGTAGTGTCTAGTTTGATTTATGGAATTTGTAGACTAAACTGCTTCCATCCGTTCGTTTTTGGCAATCAGAGTGGATTCCAGGCCTTCTTCTCTTTATTACGCCATCCAAAGCAAACTGGTAGCAAAGTAGTTCTCTTGGGTTGTTACTACGTAGTATTGTGAATGCTATGAAAGATCAGCAAATATCACTTACAGTGGTTAGTGTATCAATAAAATCACGAACACGTTACGTTTTCTCAAGCAATATTTAAAATTGGAGTTGATGTCCCATCTGCCGAGTTGAAAGCTGCGTGCGTTTAACCTGATTGTGTACTATGCGTGATATTGTGGTGTCGAGAAAGTTGAGTGAAGCTTACGGCAGTCACGCGGCATTCGGCGTCAACTCAACTGGCAGGTCAAGGCACATCGCCTTTCGTTCGATGGCGTTCGACGGCTGCTGATTGGCCAGTCTGGACCAATGACGATGACTCGTCGACACCCAAGGTCGAGCAGTGGTGTACCCACACAACACCGGGACTTCAAGGACGACCCGAACCTACGGCGAACTTTGGCCTGAGTTCCGCACCTAAGGCGACTATTCGAGTCATCGGGAGGCCGTCCGAGCCTTCAAGAGGGCTTGGAAGAGTCGGGTGGTTACCTGGAAGATCCAAAACGGACATGTCTAGACTAGATATTTGTATTGAAAGATAGGAAAGAGAAGATAGAACAGTTAAGCCCTTTGGGCAACAATACGAGAACACGATTTCCTCCCAACCACTCAAGGAAGACGTCCGGGCTATCGGTGAGTTCCCGTAGCAATTGAATAAACCTGTTCGTAGGATTATGACTGCCGGTGGACACGCCTACTACTAGTATCGAAGCGTGTGTTTACCCGTGGTCAGGCCAAGAGAAGAGAAGAGGTGGCCGTGTATACGAAGGGCGAGTCATCGCCGTGTAGTGGAGGAGCGAGAGCGCACTCCATTTATCCTTCCCGCCAGAGTATACCTCCGGCACCCTCGTATCAAGCCGTGACTGGCTGGGACCCTTCCTTCCTGAGGGCATGCGAGGTTTATATTGTGTGTGAGAGCGTGCCAGCCTTTGCTCGTGGCTGGTGACGCTGGGTTTCCGTCAGTTGACTAAGCGGAAACACGGTGCACAAAGGAAACATCAACTCGGTGCAAGGGAAAGTTCCTGGGTCTTCAGGTTCTAACCCTAACAAGCCCATTGAGTCATCGGGACTTGGTGGGTGTTGTAGGTGGGGAAAGTGTGCTATTATATAATTTAGTGCGTGTTCCTACACGACAATATTTCTCATTTGGCGTGTGCATGTTCTTCACGGGCAAGTTACCCTCACGGGCAATGATCAACAACCGCGCACTTGCTACAGACCATTGTCCATAAACCTGTTCTGCATGTAAGGGGCCATCCTACTAGGAATTTCATAGTGAGACGGACCGTGCAACCCGATCAGGAACTGTACATGTATTGGCCGCGCCCACAGCCGCGTGATGATACATAAATTCATTCCTGAAAATCTATCAGCGAGTCGTCTAAGATAATCATCTCGATTCGACGCCCCCAAAATGTACTAATCGACCCATGTGCACATCACACAATTGACATTGGTGCTCTTTTTTTATGTCATTGACGTAGGAAGAATGCTACGCTCAACTAGTAAAACTTCCTCGTTTTGATATATCTTTCAAGAGTGTGATCGTAATACTTTTTAGCTTAATCCATCGTAACTATGAGGCAAATCGACGCCTACTGTGTAAGTAGCGTAAGACCCACTGCAGGTTGCGGATGTCTTGGTGTCTACGAACTCTGAATAACTTTTGTACTAGTAGCCGATTTTGCGATTTTTTAAACGATACTATCAAAATACTATTACTGTACTAGTATAATAGGTATTTTCTATGCAGACTTTTCAATCCCTGTTATGCATGTATTTTAATACTTAAAAGTGTACCTGGTATCATTTCGTTTGATATGTCTCACACGATGCGTGACTCACCAGTCATGTGATCTTATGCCACAACATCACTGGTAGCCCATCACATCTCAAAACGCAGAGCCCAACTCAAGTGAAGAACAAGATCCCGATCCCAATGCAAGGACAATTCGTGCTGACAAACGCGCTGCTGCTTTCATTCGTGAAACATTCGAGCAGTGCATTCAGGGGTGCCGCGGTGGAGAGAAGATTGTACACCAAAGGGTACTCAGGAGGCACGATTGCTGGCTGGGTTATCGGCAGTGGAAGATTTTTAAATGGGTCTTATGCAGAGGAATTTATCATACCGTACTTTTCTTTGATCCAGTGATTGGATCACATTTGTTTGTGAACTGGCGACGTAGGCCCTAAAGTCTTGCCTCACTCTGCTACGCGAGCTTTAGTGGAGGAATGTCCAGCACCCTACGGCTCCGTGATTCCGAGCCTTCAAGCCCAAGCACCGCCATGGACTGAGCCTCCTCTCGTCACTGCTGCGCTGAGCACGTTAGGGACCCCGAGCGTCTATTTCAGCGTGAAGGCTGTGCTACGTCTCCTATCCAGCGCGCACGAGGGGGCCAACCCTGAGGTGGATCGGATGCTTCGACATGATCATGCCCGTGTGGAGCAAGAAGATCTACGTGCGCGGCGCGGCGTGGTGTTTCTGGTGGACAAGGATACCGACAGCGACGGCGTGCTGGGCCAGACACAAGGCCTGCACGATAATAGGCGACGAGCGACGACGATGTCGATGCGGTGTACATGTTGTAGGCAAGGTCTAGATCTCCGGTGTGCCGAAGAGAAGCGAGGCACGAGAAGCGGCTGCAGATTGTGGTATGGCCGTTCAATACGGCAGCGGGACGGATGTGGCCAGCGGAACAGTGCTGGTGTTGTGTTTCGCGCAACACAGCGCTGGCAACGTGTCAAGGGTTGGCATACAGGCGAGCGGGCCCATTGCGTCGTCTACAGATGAAAACTTCAAGGCTGTCGACACCGCGCGGTGGGCAGCCACGTCCTCATGGCTGCAGCATCAGCAATGTGACCAACAGTGACGTGCTTGGCGGCATGGGTGTGAAGACCGGTGGTGAGGGCGGTGCGTCGATAGTGTAGACATCTCCGAGCGAGTGTAATAGGGACGGCGCTGGAATTTCCTGCGAGCGCCTACGCAAGTCAAGCTCACGTTTATTTTTGCGGCAACAGGCTGAATTGGAGACCATACCGATCGAGATGCGCAAGCACTCAGTTCTGGCGATTGATGCGCTTCAGTTGAGTCGGACGGAATAGAACGGAAAACAAATGATCAACTACTTAGGTTATATTTTAGATTTTTAAACGCAGTTTCTACAGCTACCTGTTCGAGACTACTTCTTGCTCTAGGAAGTAGTATCCATATATCGTTTGCTATCAGTACGAAGCACACGTCCAGTATGGTCAAAGGATATGTATTCGCTTCTTGCAGCCGCAAACTATCGGCAACAAACTCAATGGAAAACTATTACAAATAACATATTTGCAAGTACTTAGTTAGATGCCAGCAATGATGATCGACCGAGGTGAGCCAGCGTTGAGCTGCTGCATTGGTTTGGTAAAAATGCGTAGTCACTGCACTCTTAAGAAAACGTGTAAGCCCATCGTTTTTATTAATTGGACTGAGCAAACGCCTTCCGTCGCGGCTTAGGTAGCCACCATTTCACCACGGTACGCTGTGAAGCGACTAATGCAATGATAGGCTCCGCTCATTGCACCATGCCTTCTCATTTAAAGCAGTGGGTCCAAATGCTCAGCCTTCATGTACAAGTAGCATTATGGATGCTTGCTACGGCAGGAAAGCCGAACGGAGGTCGTACAAATGGTGGCAAGTAGTACCATGTTCCACTACCGTGGCTGTTTGGTTCAGGTCTACCGATTCGGTCTCATAATCAGCATGTTCAAATCCTAGACCTGATCTGCATAAGAACCAAAATAAAGGCAACCATCGGCAGTGTGATCGGCATGCTACTCGTGGGGGGTCTCGCGTGGAACTGGCAGAAGAGGAAGCATGAACAAAAGCAGCAACAAAGGCAGAAGCGCAACCAGGACCAAGAGGAGGGGGAAGAGGAGCAGCAGAAGCAGGGCAAGGAGCAGGCGCTACTTCAGTGAGTCATGACATTCGACTGAGGTAGAAGACGGCGATGAGGGCAACAACAAATTAGAGATACGTAGTGCAGTGTTTTAGCAACATCAGCATTGAGAGTATCCTAAAATATAGCGAATTGAAAGAAAAACTTCGAAAGCGTTGTGGATAGAACAGCGACGCAAGGATCATAAATACTCCCCTCCATAGAAAATCTTCGAGTTTGATTTACACTGACCTTGTTCCCATTTGTCTGCTGTAATTCCAAAGCTTCTTTTTTCATGTTGTTTTCGTTCAAGCAACGAATCGGATTCGAACGAACTCTTCTTGTGAACTACTTCCTCTGGCCGATGATATACGCAGGTTTCAGATCATTTGCCCATTGCTCTACGAAAACAAGGCCTTTTTGCATGCTAAGGGTGACCGTACCCGTCGAGCTATCCAGCCGACAAATGCCAAATTTGGCTCTGATTTGGCTACAGGTGGGGGTATTGCCAAATGCCAAATCAAAAATAGCTTCCCGATCCCAGAGCTATTTCCGCGGCCAAATTTGGTCGTGAAAATAGCAACGGGGAACGTGACCGCAGTCTATAGGACGTGCATTCTACGAGTCCTGGATCGGAGCTGGAACACAGTAAAGATGCCCACGCAACATGTCGTGTCCGTTGCAGGGGCGTAACCAGAGCCTTTTTCTAGGGGGGGGGGCACCGCCCTTTTTCTAGGGGGCACGGGTCTAGGGCAAAAAATAGTATGGATTATAGCATTCAAAGCGAGGTGGAGGCAAAAGTTTGGGGGGGGGGGGCGTGCCCCCCCCTAATCGGGCCTAGTTACGCCCCTGGTCCGTTGCAACCGAGTCGAACCCTTGAGGCAGTCTAACGCGACTATCAGCGCGATGTTTGGCTTAGCTTAGCGCACGACCACGTCGAGACGCCCCCGATGAGAAGGCAATCTCCGTACCACCGGTCCTCTTTCAATCGGCAGCCATGAAAGCGGCTTCATCTTCACCAAAACCGCCTAGGAAAACACACGCTGCATTACTACCGTGTGTGTGTGACTGGAAAATAGCGATATCGCTGTGAAACTTTCGCTCGCCATTGTCAAATCTACAATTACCACATGATTTGCCCGCCAAATTCAATATAGGGATAGCTCTACCGGTACGGTCACCCTAATTGGACCAAAATACGCACCGCGATCTCTGCTATTGGCTAATATGGCGTTTACGAACAGATTCGATCTGGAGACTGAGCTATGATCACAAACGCGACGCTACTCCGAGAGCTCACTGGTTTGCGGGCTTTGGCCCGCGGTGTTCGCAGTTCGGTCTTTTTTTACTGTATTCTAAAACGTGCACAGTAGAAAACTTATTTACTACTAGTAGTACTATGTGGTAATAGCGCTATGCTTGCCGCAGAAGCGCGTTGCGTGATGACATTCTTGAATTTTAGCGCTTGCTCTTATTTTTGTACTGTGAAATATCATGCGTCCATTTGCTGGATGGCTTACGCTGCTCGATCTGCCGTGGCGGATCAACGTGAACTCACACTATTCGGCTGCTACCGCGGGAGTCCCCGTATGCTGCGCTGCAGCAGTGCGCGGCGACGGGCGTAGTCAGCCGTCATAACCGCAAATTTCATTTCATTGCATGAACTCACACTAGCGTTACTGCTATTCAAGGTACATACTGCACAGCTTTAAGCTGCCAGACTGAGCTTCGGTTCAGAATGTATAATGTGTTTATTTTCTGGGGTTATTCGGTGTATATGTCCAAATTTGACGCCTTCAACTTGATTTTGTAGAATTGCTATACTGATTTAAATGCCGTTTAGGTCTCCTCACTTCAAAGTCGACTCTCAACAAACAGTTCGCACCCACGACCATTAATTAATAGCGATAATTTTGTTTTACTCAACGACGGTTTATGGTTGCTGCTGCTGTGGCGTCCGACATCGTATCTTAGAAATGACAGCCACATGCCTAAACTAACTTAGCCGATACGACGGCGACCTACCTATTGCTCGCTTGCTGCCCCGATTCGGTCGATTCCTCACAAATTGCATTGACTGACTGATCACCCCTCTTTATTATTGCTGCTGCCTGGTCAGCTTGTCGCCGAAAGCATGCTTGCTTTGAGCTGTAATGAATCGGAGTTTGCACCGCTGTGCTGTAATACAATTGCTGTACAACTGTCATTGCTGTTGTGTCAAATAGCTCTTTAACCGATAATGCAACATAAAACCTTATGTTGCATTATCTCAAACATACGAAACGACAGTTCTGACGAACTGCGGAACTAGGGCTTCGCGAAGGCTGGGATAGGATTGGTTAACTCACCTTTGATCGCCATTGATAAACTCAATCCGCACGCTCCACGGGCATCTCCTGCGCCTGCTTCGCAGCCGCAGAATCTGCCCGACAATGTATCGCCTCTATGGTCACGACGTACAACCGATTTCAGAGCAAAATCTATGACGAATCTAACTCGACGAATTTGCAAATGAACTGGAGCAGCCTCCATCATTCTTGAGAAGTCTAAAACACTCGGTCAATAGACATCACTTACTGTATATTGACCTAAAGACGTTACCGGTTCATCACCGGTGTCGATTGGACGGGGGGACATCGCCCGAATTAATCCTGTTTGGGCTGGGCTATCAGCACTTCGTCGCTTCCTATCCCAGTATAAAACCTTATGTTGCATTATCTCAAACATCCGCAGGGGCGCAAACGACAGTTCTTACGAACTGCGGATTTGACCGAATTCCGCCACGAGTCTACTAGAGCACCGATTACCCGCCAAGCACCACCAATCTCATGGCTATGGTTAAAGAGCGCCGTGACACCATTTTGGAGTTGCTAGCGATCAGTAACAGCTACGTTTTGCCTCGCGGAAGGTACGTGACAGCGGCGATGAAATAGCACCGTTTTTCAGTCACTGTGGCGCGAATATGGTTGTTTTTGCGAGCCACGATGGTCAAGGGACTTTGTATTGAGGCATGGGAGAGCGGGAACATTGGGAACTGCCGTTGGGAGTGCCTTAACCGCACAGGGCTTCGCAGCAAGCCCCGCGGATGGAGCGGCTAATGCTTTATAAGCCAATCGCGAAGACCAAAATACCTGTTTTTGTCCAATCACCATGACGTATTCTGAAACCTGCGTTTATTTTCGGCCAGAGGAAGTATTGTGAAACCCGCTTCATTTGCCTATTTTGCTCGTAAATCGATTGATTAACACCCTGATTTAGCTCGATCGATTTACAAATCGATCGACTCCCTGCGATACATATGTGAGTGGATGTGCAGATTAGGCGACCGTTTTATGGAGACCTAGTCGATATAGCCGCGTTTGGAGCAGAATGCTCACCTTTTACTGGGCAATCGCGCAGGCAAGTGTCACGATCGATTTCAAACCTGATTTGTACTCTGATTAATTTGGCTATTGAGATCTAATAAGGGGTTGCTAGAGATGGGCGTTTTAGCCGGTTCTCACAATATATCATTTCAAGTGGTATTCTCGCAATCGTTAATCTTTTTAAAACAACATAAAATAACGACAAAGTACACGTAAGTGTTCGTTAGAGTTGAGGCTTGTCGTATTTTTCCTGGTGATCTGTCTTATAACTGGCTCAAATCCTCCCCCATTTTGCCCAATCCCTTATCGTTTCAACCATTTTAAGCCAATGGGGTACCGTTGATCATCCAGCATCCAGGAGCTCCATGGCGAATGTGGGGGCGGCGACCGCACGCCGTGAGCGGCTGGAGGCGCTGCAGCGGCTGAGCGACGCAGGGCAGCGCGCGGAGCTGCAGTCCGAGATCGCCAGCTACTCGACCAAGGAGCTGCGCACGCTGTGCGGCGGCTTCGGCGTGCCCGCGCAGAGCAAGGAGTACGCGGCGTACCAGTCCAAGGCCGGGTACGCGGAGCTGCTGCTTAAGTTGCTGGAGGCCAAGACAGCGAGCGCCGCGGGTCTCGTAGACGGCGGTGGGTTTGTATTCATCAATGCAAACCCGGCGGGTCGCACCAGGAAGAGCAAGAACTGCAACTTGCGCCTCACGAACGTGCTCTTCTCGCCTCAATTAGCGCCTTATTTGAGGCAGTTGACAGTTGACGGAGCACTCAGGAAGCGCAATGCGGACGGCAGCAGCGCTTTTTGGGACAAAGTGAGGGCGGAGTTTGTGAGCAACAAGGCGGAGTACGCGCGGGTCGCGTACCCAGATGATCACGTGTTCGTGGACTTCAATCTGGGCTCGCCCATTGCCCATTCAAGCGACAAGCTGCGGAAAATGTGGGAGAAGCTGGGCCTGGCCTACGTCTGCGTCTTCGGCTCGCAGTGTGTTGCTGGTGGGGATAGTGCGGCGGAGCTGGCCGCATGTTCGGGGCGACATGACGTCTACTATTTGAGACGCTGGCTCCATGACAAGCCCGAGTTGATCTCGGTTGTGTGCAAGGCGCCGACGGAGACGGATTTTGGACAGGGTGAGTCGCCGGGTGTATTGCAGATGCAGCAGAGTGTGCAGGCGAGTCTCCAGCAGAGGTCTGTGAGTTGCGTGGATTCTTCGGTTGTGCCTGTGGAGAGTGGGAACGTGCAAAGTGTGGATGACGAGGGGGAACGGCTGATGAAGTCGATCAAGTTGGCGTATGATGTGCTGGCCGCAATGCCCGCGACCGATCAAGGATCGGAGGTTGAGCATACCGTTCGACGAAGGTTGAAACGGTGCGCGAAGCGTTTGAAGGTGATTGAAGACGAGGAGGAGAAGCAGTCCATGTCGCTCTAGCGAGCTCCCACATATCGATGTATTTATTTGCGCAAACCATTGCTTGCACTCAGCTGCAATTTTCCAGGAGCTGGAAAAGCGTGCAACGTACTGGAACGAGTGTTGAGAGTATAGTAAGTCACTTCAAGTATCAATGTTTTGACGATCAAAACTGGAATGCATGTTTGTTGCCCTACTACTGTAGTTCAAGGTCCTCTTGAAATTAATGGTAAAACTTTCTAGTACCATGCGGAGGCTCTCGATCAGGAAAGTTGCGTGTGGCAGCCGCTGATCCACGCTCACTCAGCGCCGTAATCCGCACCACCGCGTCACAGCGAACGCCAGCCAGACATTCTTGGATTAAGGCGTCGTGTTGAACGTAGGTAGCCAGAAAGCGTACAATTCCTCCGTATTGAATTGCGTCGTTCGGGGCCAGACAAACTCTCCCCCAGCGGCCTCCAACAACTTCTTCAAGTGCAGCCACAGTATCGTCCACGACAGAGTTGACGGTAACTCCCGTTGTTGCGTCGAGTAAGCCACACTGGGTCTGGGTGGTGGCCGCGCAGAGCGTTCAAACCTCGTACCAGTTGCCTCAGGGCGGTTCTGCGGGATTGTCTCGTGCCACGAGCACTCCGCGAAGATAAGCATCCACCTGCCATTTCAAGAAACATTTGATCAGCAGCAGCAACAATGCGTGCAGTTGAAGAGAATACTCACTTGGGGCAGACAATCGAACGATAACTGCTGCTCTGGGTCGCTTGAGCGCGTTTCCACCATTGTCCAAGAAGGGTTGTTGAGTTTTGAGCTTGCTTGGAAAGTTGAGAACAATCGTCCCGTCCCATTTTCCTGGAAGTACAAAGGCTGACAACGATCTGACAGGCAGGATTGCCTGCCTTAAGTGAGTAGTGCAACTAGCTGCACATGCGGAAATATATTATGCGTCGTTGCCGAAAATACAGGTCCTACACTTGTCGACTTCGGAGCCATAGATCGTCGAGCGATGGTAAATTCTTGTTTGACAGGAGAAAAGACAACTTGTGCACCGAGTAAACCCCTGTGCCAGATGAAACCCCTGCCGCTGTATCTTCGTCTGTATCCTTCCTTCCTGGGCTGGAGTGCTCTCGTAAAATTCTACTGACATGCTTGTACATTTTGCGCAGCTGAAGGTCTCACTCGAAGGATTATCGTGTTTCCGGCTGGGAGGCTTCGGCTTGTGTCAATGGTATCATGCTACCGACGTACGTTTGGCTCTGTGTTGCTGTGTATGACCCATTCATCACAATATGCATGCTGCTTCCACAGCTCCAGAACCGCGAGGTGTACCACGAATTGTCGCTCAAGTACCTGCTTACTGCCATTCCTCAGTTACTAGCAGCCCTGCTGCTGCTGCTCGACTGCGTGTGCACGTTCTCACGCGCGTCCAGTACCTTCGCGTACGGGACGATGGTAGACTCGTGCTTGCATGAGGGCATCGCTGGTCTGATGCTTGTTTCGATCCTATTCTCGACGTTCCACCTGGCGCTAAGTGTGTGCTGCTCCTTTCCAGCTTTCTGGTACGAATCTGTCGGTTCAAATGCGTTGATTCAAGCTACTAATCAAATTGTACCTGCGTGTTGCAGTCCTGTTGATCCGATACGCTGCCAGCTCAGTCGAATCGTGGCGTGTCCGGGATCTGTAGCAAACCTCCCGCACTACAACTTGTACCCTCGACTAGCCCACACCTGCGCCACGTTCACAATGCTGTTCGCATTGTGTATCAAGCCTGCACACATCTTTAAGGACCAGCATCCTCGAGTACGCCGGAAAATAATTAATTCCTGTTGTTCTACCACTACTAGGCTGTTGCTAGCTCACAGCCCCTACTTACCTGTTGGCGACCCTGTTCAACTGTTAGTTTTCAACAGGTTTTCAAGTTTGAGAACCTGTTGATCTGAAAACCTGTTGCGAGTGCTCTTTGACTGCAAGGCAAGCACCTAGCAGTCATCAGGTTAGTGGCGAGTGCAAATACGCAATCGGCAGGGCAAACATCTCGTACTAACGCTTGAGGGTCGCAATCGAACATCATGCCGATAGCTGGGACTGAGAGCGAACAAGATACACCAAATTAAGTCAGCTACAAGCAACCGGAAGTCATTTAGAGAGCTGCAGCCCAAGAATACAGCGCCACCACGATACTGTAAGCTCTGGACTAACCCACTGTCCTTGCGCATCCGAACGAACCACGATCAGGCTCTCGGCTATTAGTAGAGTCCCTCACGGAGGTAAACTTCGAGTCGCGCATGTACCCCTCGCAATATCATAATATATTCTTTGACAAAGGTTATTAACAGACGACAGCCGAGCAGGGCTAACGACAGGTGGACAGGGGCTGGAGAGACACAACAGCCGAAGAGTGCTAAAGTAACAGGTGATAAATATCACCCGAGTACGCCGCGCCAACTTCGTTCACCTTCTCTAGACTGGAGGAACCCATTCTAAAGTCTACAGCACAGCATCCCACGACATCTGCAGCAGAAACAATAACCACGAAAAAACAAGTCTACCACAACATTCCTAGCTCAAATTCACTTGACCACACCCTGCAAGCCATCAAGTTATCAAGCAATCAATTATATGAGGTAATTTACCTCGCCACGGACCCTCAAGGAGTGGAAGAGCACCCGTCCACGGCCGTACTTTGCTGCACGCATCTCCACTCATTGCGCTGTACTGAGCAGCGTCTTACCCTCCATTGCCTCGCTACAGTTGCTGCTTCCACGCGTATCGTCATGGCTTGCCATCAAAATCGAGGAATACTTGGTGGAGCTACACGGTTGAAAAGCAACCATCAAAAGCCCCACGTCCCAAGTCATCAACATAGCAAACGCCATTCTCTCGCTCGGCCAAAGCACGATCTGATGATAACGCCGGAGCTGCAGCTATCCTTCATGGATTGCCTCCCCCAAGTGAGTAGCTGTGTTTACAACTGAATAAGCACATGTAGTGTGTTGTTATTGTTGCTGAGTATAATAGGCGTGCGTGTCCTATTACGACGCTGACAGGTGGATGCTTATCTTCGCCAAGTGAGGGTAACAGAGGATGATCCCGCGATCTTGCTGGACTGAGATGAAAGCAACTTGCTCCGCCATGTCCGAGCTTCAAACGCTGGTGTCGGAAATCCAGACCCACTGTGGCTTACTCGACCGAAGAGCGGGGGGGGGGGGTTACGGCCGCCTCCTTCGTGGATGATATCATGCGCGAACTTGGAGCCTTGACGGAGGTCGCTGGGGGAGAGTGTGTGTGGCGCCCAATACCAGCAACCAAGTTTATCGCATGGTGAGCTCTCTCACTGGCCATGTCCAAAATAACGCCTGCATCTATGGCGTCGTGGTGAGCATTTCGATGCTGAATAAGCGCGGAACAGCGGCGGCGGCAGTCCCCATGGACATGCTACCGACACCCAATGTGGCTCAGTTCTACCAATAGCCGCTGCGGATCGGAACTGCGACGCTGGCTGGGGGCTCTGTGAACTTGCAATTAGGTAACGAATTTACTTTCAAATTCAGATGGACTGTTCAGTCCTCTTGACGGCGCTTTACCGCATGCGCTCGAATCTGCAGGCTTCAAGGTTTTTCCTTTAACTACAGCTATCCTTCAAGGATTGCCTCCCCCAAGTGCTGTGCTTGCAACTGAATGGTCACACGAAGTACGCCGTTATTGCTCCTGAATAAGCTTGTCCTGATACGATTAGATGCTTAGAGCATCTCCAGCGGTGGGTCTTATCCTAAGACGTAACAGGGTCTTTGAGACCACAATTTTACAGTTGAGACCCGCGCAGACCAACTTACTTCCAGCGGTGAGTTCTAAAGCGAGTCTTATAAGTCCATTCCCGCATGTGAAAATTGCATTCAGTCTTGGTGTAATCTTTTAAATACGGCGACTCTTCAGTTTTGTATGGGTGGCATTAAGATTGTGGTCTTATTTTAAGACTCGAAAGCCAATCTATAGGTCCCGGTGAAGTTAAAACCTGCAATAGGACCTTCTGGTGGAAGCCTTAAGTCTCGGCCAAGTCTTAACAGCGTTACTTTTAGGATAAAACCGTGTTTGAGACCAACCGCTGGAGATGCTCTTATCTTCGCCAAGTGAGGGTGACAACGGAAGATCCCGTTGTTTTGCTGGAATGGGATAAACGGCACCCTTGTCCGAGCCTTGAACGCTGCTGTCGGCAATCCAGATCCAGAGTGGCTTACTCGACCAGATAACGAGGTTACGGCCACTTCCTTCGTGGATGATATCATGCGCGAACTTGGAGCTCTTGGAGAAGGTCGCTGGGGGAGAATTTGTGTGGCGCCTAACACCAGAAACCGAGTTCTCCACATGATGGACTTCCTATCGACCCAAGTCCAACAGAACGCCTACATCTACACCTGCCTGCAACACTGTGACGCCGTGGTGCGAGTTTGGACGCTAAGTGACCCAGCAGTGATGGTGGCAGTCCGCCACCGACGCCCGGTGTGACTCGGTTCTTTGATTAGCAGGCGCCGCGCTAGAGCACAGGGTACAGATACCTATCAATGCGAACAATATGAAGCTGAAAAAGGAGACTAAGTCATGGCAACATAATGGAAAGGTTTGGTCGGAAAGCTTAAACTGGTAACATACATGGCCGCGTTAAACGAAATGCTGCAACAACACGATCGAAAAGTATCCAACGAACGCAAGTCATCGTCGTGACCGGAGTTCGAGGCCACGTCGGGACGCGAAGCAGCAAACGCTTCGACGTCGAGACCGCACGCCTTGATGTGTGTGTCGCCGCAGGTTCAGCTTGATGACTGAAGCAACGTGGCGATGGCCGCGAGCGAACAACCAACGCGCCAGCTCTCTGGTCTCTGGTCCATTAGCCGGTCACGCTGTCGTCCACGAGAAGGAGCGCGTGGCAGGCAGTCAACATCGAAAGGTGTGTGTGGAGATCGTCTCGATCTTTGGCTGAGCTTAGCGGCGGACAGCAGGCAATCCGCCTGGCAGTGTCTCGCCGATTACGCGCTAGGGAGACATGCTCTACGCCGGCTGCAGTGTGTGGCAGTTGGAGGCGCAATGGGTTTTGGGGCGTGTGTCCCAGCAGTGAAAGTCGACTGGCGAGCGTCGTCGTGTTCCCAATTGGCAGCAACATGCTGAGGTTTCCTAGCGAAAGGCAAGATGGCACTGCCACGCAGGACTCGACTCGGCCTGCAGCGTCCCGGTGTCGGGTCGCGGGATCAGCTGGCCCAGGTTGAAGTTGTGCCCCTCGAGATGCGCTTCCCTGGGCTCGGCTCAACGGATGATCAGCAGCGGCGGCAACGAGGGCCAAGCGGCGATCACAAAACTAATGGATTTGGTCCCGCCCGCTCAGAACTCGTGCATGCAAGGGGAACCAGCAGCATTGCACGTCCGATGGGCGTTTTCCAACGCGCACGCCAGCCTCGCGCGAAGGTGGCGTCGCTGGCACCGCAGAGGCGACCGAGTCGATCGGCCAGAGGCTGTCTTAGTCTTGCACTGAACTGCGCTCGGCGACGGCATGACAAGTACGACAAGTATTGGTTGCCTTGCTATCGTGCTCATAAATACGCCTCGCCATTTGGCCCCAAGCAACCTGCGTTTTCTTGCAAAAAGCGCTGACATCGTCGGGCAGTGACACCGGGAGGTCACGGCCTGCGCCTCTAGCAGCAGGCTGCAGGCTGCGTGCGGGGCAGCAGCACTTAGGTCTTCCTAGCCATGCATCTCATGCATTCGTTCCAGCATCTGTGGGGCAAAGCTACACATGTAATGCTGTACCCAAATGGTCACTTCTTAGCGTCGGGTCTCAGATTGAACTTGAAGTGAGTATGGTCCACCGCCCGGTAACGCGAAGGTCGCGCCAGTTGGTGCGACACTCGTTTAACGTGCGGCCCATTGTTCGAGCCAATCCAGAGCGGTCACCACTGGAACGAGGCGGCGCTGCTTGCTCCATGACCAGCGCGCGCGCCACGCCAGACTCGCCGTAACCTGCCGCCATGTCGCTATCGCTTTACCGCCGCATCCTCCGCGTGGCGAGGACATGTACGTGGCCTCCACCAAGCAGCAGCACATTAGGGACCAGCCAGCCAGCCAGTTGGCCGTCATTCCGGTTCCTGTGTGTCCCATCCCCAGCGAGCGGCTCCTCATTCTCTCTCTGCCATGTCAATGCTCGCTCTTGGTGCTCGACCATAATGCAATGCAGGGGAAGGCGGCGCTGTGGAGCAAGATTGGATCCGCGCCGAGGCCAGGTACAGAAGCTTTGAGTCTCTGTCGTGAGGCATCAGGCCCGACGCAATGCACTCAATTCACTTGCGCGAGTGTTTGCGTTCGGCGGAGGAATGTTCTGGTGGTTAAAATGTGGAAAAGGTATCTAACCTTTTGCCGGAATCAATGGTGTGCAGGAGACGCTTTGAGGAGAACCGGTCGCTGAGGGATCCCACCGCGATCGAGGAAGCTGTGCGCCAGGGCCACAACCAGGTGGACGTGGCGCTGCACTACAAGATCTGCTACCCGCGGCCGCAGTACGTGGATCCGGGCACGATGGGCGGCGAGAGCGACTTCCGTCGCCAGTCGTCGCGCGCCAACACGCGGCTCGGCCGCCTGCACAAGAGCAAGGTGCAGAGCCAATTCCGCCGCGGACGTTAAGTGAAGAAGAGGAAGTTGGTGGGAGTGAATAAATATGAGAAAACTCGTCGTGGCAGTTGGAATTCAAAGGATATCGTACATGTATTGATTGAGGCCGATGCACGACGACGCAGCATTTGCTTTTTGCATGGAGAATGCTCGTTCGCGCTATAAATTATCGTTGCTATGCTACTGGGGGTGACGCTGGAGGGCGGCGCTGGCGGGGTGTGGGGGACGGAGCTCGTGGACTACGGGAAGCCGCGCTCTTGCATCTGAAGGCTTGTGACAATGAGAGGTCGGGCGAACGGGTGTGGGGAACGTCGTGGTCGGACTAGCCAGCCGACCGATAAAATAGACACCTCTTCTTCTTCTTCTTCTTCTTCTTCTTGGGGGTTGCAGTCTTGTTTTGCAGCGCCTCACAACGCCACCAGCAGCACCGAGTAGATGGAGCAGCGGTGCATGGACAAGAACTGCGGCACCGTGATGTTGAAGCCGAGCGCCTGCATGCGGCCGACGAGCTGCGCGCCCTGCTCCTCCGTGCCGTGGAGGTCGTAGAAGAAGTCGCTCGTGAGCCCCACGTCGTTGCGCTGCAGCTCGCGCTGCCACAGCTGCAGCAGGATCTGCGCGTACATGGGCACGCTGGCGTGGCGCGGCGGCTTCTGCAGCGCCTTGCTGCGCTGCTGCGCCTGCTCGTCCTCGTCCTGCGCCAGGATCAGCGCCTGCACGTCGGCCAGCGACGCCAGGCTGCGTGTGGAGCTGGACTTGCGCAGGCCGCCGGCCTTGGGCAGCGTCGACGAGTGCAGCGGGTTCTCCATCATGGATACAATCGGGTGGCTGGGCTTGAATGGAAGGCTGAAGTCGGAAACAGCGAGGAGGATCCGTGAGGCGTAACGACTAATACGTGCGTCGCTACAGAAGTGAGCTCGAGGCGGCGGATTCTGAAATGAAAGTGCAACGACGACATGTGTGCGGAAGGGAGAGTGCTGCTAACGGCGGTGGCTACCGCGACCGACTCGGCTTAGTGTAGATGGGATGCCTGGAGTCGGGTGCAGCAGATGAGAGAGCATCTCGGCGTGAACAGACGGGGATTTTTCGTGCATAGCCGCGGCGAAAAGAATGACTTGTAAAATGGTGCAGAGAAAAGGGCGCGGACTACTTACAAAGCCGGCAGACACAAAAAGCCGGCAGACGAAGTCAAGCAAAGCTTAACATGAGCAAACCAACCAATCAGATTCAATCAAATGACTTCATCTTTGTATACCATCTGGTTTTGTGTACTTTATATGCTTTATTGTGTACTTTATGCAACACACCGTGTGTTTTATGACAGTTTTACAGATTTGACGGGAGGGAATTTATCGTTGTTTTTATATAGGAGGATGGCATTAAGCATGTCGGCTTTGTAAGTCGTTGTCTGTATTCCAGAAGCCAATTCCCAAAAATAGGCCGAAAAGGGCCGCGAGCGAGGCATTCGCTGGGAGATCCGAGGGGCGAACAGACTGCGGCCACACAGCGGGATAAACCACAATAGACGCGAGATTGATGTGGAGGGTTGATGGACGTTTCTCGGTCGGGTGTATTCTATTCGAAGACGCAGCAGCGTGAGCACCAATGATTGTGGTACCTGCGCAAAACAAGCGAGGCTGGATTATTGCCATTGCAACTGAGCATTTCATAAGGCTGGTTGTCTCGTAGCAAATGCCAAGCAGCCATCTAGATGCGAACCCAATTGACGGGCTGGAATTTCGTTGTGCGAATTGATACGGACTAAAATTGGATAGTGAATGCAAGTCAAACTTTTGCGCGTGCATGATCGCAGCAAGAAGCGCACTCCATGCGAAGGTGTTGCGTCGCGTTAGGAAAATCTACCAGGTACGCACCCCAATTCAGTCGACGCAGGCCGTGACCTCCCGGTGTCACCGCCCGACGATGTCAGCGCTTTTTGCAAGAAAACGCAGGTTGCTTGGGGCCAAATGGCGAGGCGTATTTATGAGCACGATAGCAAGGCAACCAATACTTGTCGTACTTGTCATGCCGTCGCCGAGCGCAGTTCAGTGCAAGACTAAGACAGCCTCTGGCCGATCGACTCGGTCGCCTCTGCGGTGCCAGCGACGCCACCTTCGCGCGAGGCTGGCGTGCGCGTTGGAAAACGCCCATCGGACGTGCAATGCTGCTGGTTCCCCTTGCATGCACGAGTTCTGAGCGGGCGGGACCAAATCCATTAGTTTTGTGATCGCCGCTTGGCCCTCGTTGCCGCCGCTGCTGATCATCTGTTGAGCCGAGCCCAGGGAAGCGCATCTCGAGGGGCACAACTTCAACCTGGGCCAGCTGATCCCGCGACCCGACACCGGGACGCTGCAGGCCGAGTCGAGTCCTGCGTGGCAGTGCCATCTTGCCTTTCGCTAGGAAACCTCAGCATGTTGCTGCCAATTGGGAACACGACGACGCTCGCCAGTCGACTTTCACTGCTGGGACACACGCCCCAAAACCCATTGCGCCTCCAACTGCCACACACTGCAGCCGGCGTAGAGCATGTCTCCCTAGCGCGTAATCGGCGAGACACTGCCAGGCGGATTGCCTGCTGTCCGCCGCTAAGCTCAGCCAAAGATCGAGACGATCTCCACACACACCTTTCGATGTTGACTGCCTGCCACGCGCTCCTTCTCGTGGACGACAGCGTGACCGGCTAATGGACCAGAGACCAGAGAGCTGGCGCGTTGGGTTGTTCGCTCGCGGCCATCGCCACGTTGCTTCAGTCTTCAAGCTGAACCTGCAAATCGGATCGGCGGCGCACACATCAAGGCGTGCGGTCTCGACGTCGAAGCGTTTGCTGCTTCGCATCTCGACGTGGCCTCGAACTCCGGTCACGACGATGACTGCGTTCGTTGGATACTTTTTCGGTCGTGTTGTTGCAGCATTTCGTTTAACGCGGACATCCTATCGGGCCAGGCCATTTGTCTGTGTGCATCAAACCACTACCGCCCTCTACCTCCGCAATGCTAGCTTCGTGTATTAATAATTCTTCAGCTTTCATGATCTATATTCGCCAAGCGTGAAACGCCGCTGGCGTCCTCGCGTCATTAGGGCGCTTGGGGCTTATCCGGAACAGTTAGTTGAGACGGTCTCTTGGGGGTGGTCTCCCCACCACGCACCACCCACAAACCTCTATTCGATCGTCATGCGGGTGTTGGTGTGCAAGAACGACGGGTGCTTCGAGCTGGAGCCGGCGGAGCTGCGTGGCGTCGAGAGCTGGAGCGACGTCAAGATGGGGCTCGCGCGTGCGCTCTACAGCGAGGAAGAGCTCTTCGCCGTCGGGTCTGCAGACGACATCGCGTTGTACACGTTCCCGGACGGCTCCTCCGCAGAGGAGCTCGAGGGCCAGGTGTACAGCCTCGTGGAGCCCGACTCGCGCTGGGTGCTCGACATCTTCGGCAGTCCATTCCGCCAACGCAGCGACCTCAACCTGCAAACGGACCATGCCATCCGCGGCGTTCGTCGGGTCAGCGCTACGCCCTTCCAGCCTATGGAGATCCGTCGTGCGAGTGCGTTGCACGGAGTCCCAGCATCCAGTATGCCTATCTCACCGCTGGGCAACGCGGCGCATGGAGGTTTCCATCACGAAACGAGCGAGGAACAAGGCTCCTACCACGAGCCGTACATTCACATCGGCACGTGGGTCCCTGTCATGCTCAAGGAGAAGAAGTCGATCTCGCTTCGACCCACAGCGCAGTACGAAGACGTTCTCGTGACGACGAACCGAGCTCGAGAGTACATCAACAACTTTCGACGTGCAGGGAGACCGGTTACCATCCTGAGCATCCAGACGTGCACTTTGCCGCTTGCTGCGGCTTGTCCTAGCGCCATCTCGCAGCAAGGGCCTCAGATTTTGTATGAAGGCGTGTATCACCTCAACCCGGACGAAATGCAGCGAGGCTTCGTGCAGACTGTGCGGCTCTGGTTCAGCTTCGACTGCGAGCAGACCATCAGCGTGACCAAGGTGAACGGCGCGCTCGGACTCAAGCCGCTGCGTCAACAGGACGGGTGGATCGTGGTCCAGGCGCTGCCTGGCTCGCCGTGCTTCGAGGCTGGTATGCGTCGCGACGAGGTCTTCCTCACTCACGTGAACGGCGTGGATGTGTCGCCGCACTCGTTCCCTGCTGTCGGTACTGGAGCTCCACCGCAACAAGGGCAAGACACTCAAGCGCAGCCGAACAAAAAGACTGGCCAAGTCACGTGGCAAGACAGCGTCGTGCCCCTCGTGGAAAAGTGGGAGACCTGCATATTCACCTTCTTCTGATAGGCTATGGCGATCTTCCAGCAACTTCAACGTAACCAAGTCTCTATAAATGGCTACACTGCATCATCTCGTCAACCTTCTCCACTTCTCCTTTAGCACTCGCCGTCTTCTCTCTCTCTCTCCGGCAGCTAAATACCATTCCTACGTGGAGAAATGCCAGCGAACAGCAAGGCGCCAGCAGCGACCACCTCCGTCCGCGAGTTCAACAACATCCCGGCGCGGACGCGAGAGCAGCGCGAGGCTGTTTGTGACAAGGAGCAGCGTGAGAAGGAGCGCCTCCGTGCTCGCAAGGAAGGCTTCGTACGCGTCGACACAACAGCCGCGGGTAGTGCCATGCTGGTGTACACGCCTCAGAGTCAGGGGTTTATGAGTGACGCCGACCGCTTCCACTCGGACACTGCCGGAGAGGAGCGTGCAGCTCGCGAAGATGCTCGGACTCGCACCAAAATCCACCAGGAGCGACGTCGTCGAGAGGCTGTGAACCGCGACGTGCGTCGCTGGGAGGCCATGGACGCTGCTTCTGCGGAGGAAAAGCGTCGGTGGGAGGCGCTGCGAGCGTCGGGCTCGAAAGCTCGACGCAACAAGTGCGGCGAACCGTTCAACCCCGTGACACTGAAATACAACGACGGCAAAGATAGCGAACGACTTCAAGCTGCAGACGCCGCCATCAAGCACCGAGCCATGCTGAGAGCTCAGAACCTGCAGTACCACAATTCGCGCGAGGGGGTGAACCCCATCACGGGCGAGTCGGTGCGGCGTGTTCAAACGAGAGACCTCCTCCCACCGCCACAGTAAGATGAGGTTAATTGATGAGCAATACACACTGAATTCATGCGCAATAGTTCTCAAACTAAACAGTGAATGAGGTCCGACGGTCTTCTGATAGCAGTGTGCGTAGAACAATGACCGCTTGCAGTGCAGTGGGTCGTTCCGAGGCGTCGTAGCTCAGGCACCGCTCTGCCAGCTCTCGAACTCCCGTCGGGCAGCCAAGCGTGAATACAGGATGCAACTTCCCAGACGCCACGAGGTCGAGGATCTCCACTTCGCTCATGTTCTGCCTGCCGCTCACCACGCCCTGAATATTCTCGTAGGGCAACGAGTGCGTGTCGATCTCCGACAGAATCACGCCAAACGCGTACATATCGGCGGCAGGGCTGTAGTCTGCTGCGCCCGTGATCACCTCAGGAGGTAGCCACCTCTCTTCTCGGAGTGATATGCCAATAGTCGGCATGCTGGGGAATCCTTGCTGCTCTATCACGAATTCGTCGAGCCGAGCACGAAGTTCTGGCGGTGACGACAGCAACACACTGTGAGAAGTCAAGTCACGGTGTATAAGTCGAGGAGAGAACGCGTGCGCATAAGCCAACGCTTCGGCCACGTCGAAGGCGACTTGCAACTTCCACGCACTCTGTGAACGCCACGATCGTAAGTCGTGACTGGCACCGTCAACGCTAGCGAGATGTGAGCGTAGATCCCCTCCCTCCATGTACTCATAGAGCGCCTCCAAGCCGTACATACGACTCCAAATGATGCCCACGAGAGCGACGATCCGCGGATGATCCAGAGTCGCAGCAAGGCGAACCTCTTGAGCAAAGCGTTGTGTCTCCGAGGCTTCATCGATCGATTCTTGCTGTAGTCTCTTGCAAACAAGGAAGCGTGAGCCACGGAATCTCGTCAGGAACGTCACGCGATTACTTCGAGCTCGATGTTCGCTTGTCAGCTTGCGGATGTACTCGAGATCGTCCACATTCAGGAGCAACATACCGAGTTCGTCATCGTAAGGGAAGGCGTGCTGGTTTGGAACTGCTTCAGCATCAGAGTCTGGAGCAGAATATCGCTCTGCACTGAGTGCGTGCGTGTATGGAGCATTTTCGGTCGGACTGATGAGCTGGCGCTGCAAATGGATGATCTCTGGCTCGGTGTCGGGCTTTAAACGCTCCGCGCGATGACGAAGACATCGGAAGATGAAGATGATGGCGAGGATGACGAAGAGCACGATGACTGCAGCCATGATCCCGGCGATGAGCGCTTTGTTGGAAGATGAATCCTCGTTTTCGGTCGAGTTGGTGATACCGGATACACACACGCTGAGTGTACTGGAGCTGGTTTCAAGCTTCTCGGTCGTGTTGCAGACCGGCTCACCAAATGAATCCACTGCGAAATCGTCAAGATCCTGGAGAAAGCTGAACTGCGTCGAAGTGAGTTCCACACCAGCAAATTTGTTGCCACGCAGGTCCAGCTGCTGCAGTGATTTCATATCGAAAATTGTCGATGGGATGGAAGTGAGGTTGTTGCCCGCAAGATCACTACAGTTTTGTGGAGTTTGATTGTTAGTTGCTCAGGAGACATAGAAGCAATGGTACAATTTCACGTACATTGTGATGAGGCTCGGCAAAGTGCCGTCGAAACTCCCGATACTGTTAGCGGACAAGTTGAGCGTTTGTAGCTTCGGCAGTTCCAGATCTGAAGGGAAGTATCCGTAGTAGTTCTTGGACAGATCTCTACATCAACACCAATATCGCCACAATCAGCAACTTCCTCGCAAACCGGTCGAGCATTTCTCAGAAAACGTCTTACAAAAATTCAAGATCACTCATGGCCTGCAGGTCCTCTGGATAACTCGTCATGAGGCAGTTGGAGATCGTCAGGTTAACCAGTCCAGACGGCAACGACGACACGAGGATCTGCTCCAAGCCGAGGTTCGCCAATGTTCTGCAGTACACCAAGAAAATACTTATCTACCTAGTCACTCAACCAGAGCAAAATAGTCTAACATACACTGCCTGTAGCTGTGTATCAGCCGCGAACAATTTCTCCGGAAGCTGCACTCGGGCCACTTTTCCACGGACGCCAAAGACACTGGAGCCCCCAACCAGCACGACCCCCGTAGTGGACGTCATAAAGTCAAGTGGCTCAATGTGTTGCAGTGCGTCATTGGACTTGGACGGATGCTGCGTCGTCAGGTTGCCCGCCACCGCCAATTCCGCATCCGCAGCGGCCTCCTGGTCACTAGACCAGCCCAACTCCTGCTCACTTGGCTCCACGTCGCTCCCGAACGGGATCAGGAACGTGTACGTGCTGAAATCGATGGCCCCATTGGCTGCAAAGTCGTCCGGCCCATTGGCGAAGCACTCGTAGGTGCAATAGTCGTCCGCCGTGCAGGCCCCGAAGGTGGAGAGCGAGGTGACGCACTCCGCTTCGTCCCCGGCAGCGTACGCGACGCACGGGCGGCCTTCAGCGCACAGAGAATTGCACTGCGACGTTAACGCGGTCTGGTTGCGGGTGCACAGCAACGAAGAGGACGAGGACATGCGTGACTTGGTGTCTACCGGGTCAATTGCGTTGTGATACACAGCAGCGATATATTGATGCGTCGCGTGAGGAAATGGGTTCGCTCTTATGGGTTCACCTTGAAGATGGAACACGGACGTAGAATGTGGCAAATATTCGCAGATACGCTTCGTGCTCTATCAATCCTACATTGCCCCATCAAAGCGCCTATGCCGTCGTAGTGAAGACTTGTGTTGGCAAACAATGGAGTCATTCCATCTTGTACTAAGTAACGTTACATGTACTTGTGCTGGTAGGACAGCTTTTAGTCTCGTACCCCTGGGGGTACACTGACGGGGGGGTACACTTTCTGCCCAATCCCACGCCGTTTTGGAGCCCTGGTCGTTACGCCAAGAGCAGGTCGTTTCCAGGGTCTGGTCTCTATTTGCGGCACCCAATCCAACCGCCCAATTGGCCGCACTAGCCCAAACAACTGCGCCGAGTCGGGAGTCGACACGGACGTGGAGCGGCATTTGTGATCTTCAGCAGGAGGTGCCAAGTCAATTTCCGCTCGCCCTCGCCGCGCGCAGCCCCCACAGTCAACAGAAAACATGGAAGATGACGCCCCCGTGACTGGTGCGTCCTCCATCATCAGCTGCTAATGACAAGATCCCGTGGCTCACACTCCGTCTCTTCTTGTTGTCTATGCAGAAATCGCCGAGCCCGTCGTGACGGAGGAGGCGCCGCCCGCCGAGGAGGAGCCTGTCGCGGCCGAGCCCGCCCCCGCCGAGGAGGTCGCAGAGCCCGCCCCGGCTGCAGAGGAGGAGCACGCGGAGGAGCCCGCGGCCGAGAGCAAGGAGGTCGAGGCCGACGCCAAGGAGGAGGAGGCCAAGCCCGAGGCCGACGCCAAGGACGAGCCGGCGCAGGAGGCGCCCGCCTCCAAGGCCGACGAAGACGAGGTGAAGGCCGCTGAGCCCGCGGCCGAGAGCGTCCAGGACAAGGTCGAGGTGCAGGCGCTGCCCATCCGCGCGTACCTGGACCAGACCGTGGTGCCGATCCTGCTGCAGGGCATGTCGGCGCTCGTCAAGGAGCGTCCGCCCAACCCGATCGAGTGGTTGGCCGCCTACCTCATCAAGAACAACCCGCAGGGCCCCAGCGGCGCCGAAGCCAAGTAATTAGATCACGCAGGTTCTTTTTTAGCAAGACAAGGCAGCGATTTAAGAGACGGACTGCCCTATGAGGTCACCTCGCCTCCAACACCAACACATATTTGCCTCCTTCAACGAATATACACTTGACAAAGTAGAGAAAAGTGCATGTGACTTCGATTGGTACCTCTACTGTAGCTGCTTGAAGCTGGCTGCAAACTTCACCATCGCTGGTGCGTCTTCAAGTGTACTTGTCCTGTTGACTCCTCACTTCCGTTGTTCGTTATCTAGCTAGCTAGTTGTCGCCGCCGCGCCCGCGGCCACGACCGCGACCTCCACCTCGGCCACGTCCGCGGCCTCCATCACCACGTCCGCCCCGGCCGCCAGGGCCATCGCCACGCCCGCCGCGTCCGCCCCGGCCTCCGCGACCTCCTCGGCCACCGAAGCCGCCACGAGCTCCACGACCACGTCCGCGGTTGGCTTGGCGGTCTGTTATTCATCGCATACGCATAGATAAGAGTGAGCATAACCGACATGAAACGAGCATTATTGCTCTGCATCGTCTCAGCAGACACCCACCGCGCTTGCTGAAGTCTTCCTCGTTCACCATGTCCAGAATCTGAATAGCACAAACACAAACACAAAATGCGCATTAGATACCACCACTACAATTAGCACTTGTATCTGTACCCACCTCGTTGGGCACGCGAATGTACTTGATGGTGTTGCCGCGGATGTAGCACTCGGGCATCTTCCAGAAGCGGTCACCGTCCTACAGCAGCATAAAAACCCGGGGTGTTAGGAGCAGAGCCAATTACATTGAGAGCAGTGCGCGCCGCACCTTGGACGTGCAGATAACCTCGCGCAGGTTGACGTTCATCCAGGTGTCGCAGTTGACCAAGTGTCCGTTGTACGTGTCGCCATTCTTGAGCTCCACCAGCTGCAGCAGCACAAGCATCAGCCGCCTCTTAAACAATACAATGTCCGCTCCCCAGCCTCGTGTGGACTTACCATGGGGTGGCCCTGCGCCGTCTTGAGCAGCGAAAGCGGCAGCTACAGACATCGAAGAACCAAGATACGTTAGCGCCGCTGCAATAGCTCCGGATCCAGAGCTCGAGAGTGGGTCTGCGGCGGGTAGACGCTTCCTCCGTCAGCACGGACCCTTCCTCTCTCGACTGCGCCGCATGAGCAGCGCGCTACGTACCATGTCGTCTGTGTGCAGGCCCAAGTGTCTCCGGCCGATAGCTCCGTGTGCGCGCTGTTGGGCAAAGTGCCGAGTGCCCAAAATATGGTGATGCGCACCTTATTTTGGGATCCGCGAGAGTCCTTGAATAAGTGTACAATACGTAAACTTAGGCACCCACAAATAACTGATTATGCCACATTAAAAGTTCATTTCTGAAGGCAAATCGCGCCTCTCATTGGTCTCTCTAATATCTAGGAGTCTTGGTCAATCCCCCCACAAATAGGGTAAACCCGACCCGTTTCCACTATTTGACTTGAGTTCTCTATGTCGACGCTTTTTGAGCCGTGTGGGTCTATTATTTGTGGGAAACGGGTTTGATCTTGTTTGTGTCAATCACGCTGTTTGCGGTACGCTCCCCGGTTGGCTAGGCGGAAATTTGGGGAAAGAAACGGCACGGCCAAAAACCCTCACTTTGAAATTCAAGCAACTGGAAGAAGGTGCGTGGTGCTGCCAGTCAGCCTCCTCGCTGCCGCTGTATGGCGTTGGCGCTGCATGTAACAGGCCTGCAAGGGCTGCATCTCGATGCCCTATCCGGGTCCCACACTGCCCATTGGCGGCGGCGATCCGAGGGGGAGAGGAGAAGTTGACCTTGCGCCCACAAAGTCCAAGTGAGTTTGGGATCCTAACTGTCACTGGTTGCTGGTGTATCTGCAGTCAATAACATCATGTCGGACGAAGTGCCCCCCACCCCGGACACCGGCAGCAACAACGACGACAAGAAGAAGGCCGAGGCCATCACGATCCGCGTGAAGGACCAGTCGGGCGAGGAGACGTTCTTCAAGGTGAAGCCCAACACGAAGATGGAGAAGATCTTCTCCGCCTACGCCCAGCGCAAGGGCGTGCCCGCCAGCGCGCTGCGCTTCCTGCTGGACGGCACGCGCATCAGCGGCGACCAGACGCCCAAGATGCTGGAGCTCGAGGACCAGGACCAGATCGACTGCGCGCTGGAGCAGGTCGGCGGCTTCCGGTGCTAAGTCCGTTGTGTGTGATAAGAGAGAGAAGAGAGCGAGTTGTTGAAGAAGAAGAAGAAGAAGAAGAGAGAGGACGGCAGCAATAAGGAGGAGAAGAAGCAACTCGGCTCTCGTCGGTGTCCATTCGCAGCAATCTTCACGTCCTTGCGAGCTGGGCTGGCAACACATGTGCTATGACGTCGGGTAGCTTGCTGCCTTTGGAGGTGCTGGGCCGGTCATTCCCAAGCGTAACGCGAGGACTTGCTCCTCCCGAGACGACGAAAGAGCCGGCCGAGTACATGCAGTGGTGACTCCTCGACGCACTGTTGAATGCAAGCCCAGCACTGTCTTTCATATGCAAGATCGACTTTTGTTGTTATTTTCTGTTGCAACAGTCTAGTAGTGTGTGTCTGTGTGTAGTTGTCGGCTCACGGGTGTTTCCTGAGCCACGACGGAGGGTTCACGGGGATCGTCACCAGGTCCGTGTCGAACAGTTCGATGAACTGCTCGTTCTGCAGCCGCACCTTGCTGCCGGCGAAGCGCCGGTACTCCTCGAAGATGGACGACAAGTGCCAGCCCTGGATCTTGCGAAGGCAACCCACCACCGCGCCTGCAATAGAAGAGCATCAAGGTGATAGTTTGTCAGCCACCACTGTTAAAAGGAGGCTGCACTATTATCCCTTCCTTTACCCGTGCGATCGCGGCCGAGGTGGCAGGTGATGTAGAGCGGGTAGTTGGACCGGTCCAGGATGATGTCGAGCGCCGCGAGCACCGTCTCCTCGGACAGCGGCTCCCAGGACTTGCGGCGGCTCTCCATGCGCGTGTTGCCGCCCAGGAAGACGAGCTGGATCTCCTGCTCCTCCACGAAGCTCTGGAACTGCGGGTTGGGCTCCTCCAGCGCCAGATAGATAATGGTGCGCAGGTTGAGCCGCTCCAGGAAGGGGAAGTTGAGCTCGTTCGGCTGGCCCGAGCGGTACAGGTCCTCCTCGATCATGCCGTAGTTGACGGGCGGGATGAAGTACGACATGGCGCCGGCTGCCTGGCCTTGGATGCTGGCTTCGCTAGGTGCGGGCGCTTCGGGCACCAAGGAGGTCGATTCTGGCACTTATCAGAACTTTTACGATACGAAACGGACAATCTTAACTTGAAATTCATGTCAATTCACTTCATGTTTGTATGTACAAAATCATCGGGATTCTCTACTGGTTATTTAACAATTTCTAACTTCAGCTTTGATGTGTGCGTTGCCTGGTGTGCCTAGTGTTGCAGTGGACTTGACTTGACTTCGTCTAATGGTGGTGCCTCATGCGGCCCGCACACTCTGGGTGTCGTCACTGCCGAGCGTCCCGTCGCACGAGACGTGGTGCAGCTTGGGCATCATGCCGCCGGCCACCGCCGCCTGGATGATGCACTGCACGCCGCGGGCGCTCAGGAAGTTGTCCTCGAGGCCGAGGAAGCGCATCTGCGGGCACTTGGCGCTCGAGAGCAGCTCCACGACGGGCGCCACGCAGTTGTCCGTGATGATGTTGCCGCCCATGCATAGGTACTTGAGCTGCTGGCAGCGACCGGCGCGTAGAGCAGCCATGATGCGCTTCAGGCCCGACTCGCCGATGTAGTTGCGGCGGATGTCCAGGCGTGCCAGCTTGGGCAGCGACCCGACCTTGAGCAACCACGCGACGTCCACCGTGCCCACGTCCGAGAAGCCGTTCCCTCCGAGCAGCAGGTCCTCCAGGTCGGGGCACGAGCCCTTGACAAGAGCCGCGCACAGCAGATGCAGCGCGTTGCCGCGGCACGTGTTGGTGAACACCGACACGAGGCGGAGACTGGTGAGTCGTCGGCAGGCGCCGAGCTCGATGCCCTCCGCAAGCTGCTGCACCACTTCCTCGCCGGCGTTGTCGTGCGAGATGTCCAGCTCGCTGCAGCCCCAGGCGTGCAGTGCGGGTCCGGCCTCTTGCTGGTCACACAGCGGTTTCATCGAGTTGAAGACGGTCAGGCTCGTCAAGTTCGGGAACTGGCACAGCAAAGTGGCGGACGGCTGCGTCGGCACCGCCGCGGCGTGCAGCGTGTAGGCGAGCTGTAACTGGCGCAGCTCCACCTCGAGTGTGAACACACAGCGGGGCAGCACGCGGCGCGCGAAGCGGTTGAGCTGCATACACCGAATGGTCTCGACACCCGGCAGGAAGGCGAACACTAGGCCGAGGATGGCCTCGTCCATGATGAAGAACGCGGCCTCCTCGTTCATCCTGGCGGTGGTGCGCGGCGTGCACGTTGAAGTGGAGCCGATGCACTCGGCGCGCGGCCGCTTGATCATCAGTCTGGAGACACCGAACGGGGTCATGGAGCGGCACTTGCGCTTGCCCAGCTGGGGCACCGCAGTGACGGATCCGTGGCCCGACATGAGCGCGGCCGCGCGGCGGCGCGACACGGCGGCCTCGTGGAAGCTCAGCGACACCAGCGACTGCAGGCGGCGGCGCAGTGTGTTCAGGTCCCGGTACTCGTGGAACGAGGCCGCGCGCGAGTACAGCGACAGCTCGATCCGCTTGGCCAGCGACGGCGTGCGCGCGTCGGCGCAGGTGCCGGCATCCACGCGCTTGCTGCGCGTCATGGCGATGATGCGTTGGACCATCAGGCGGCGCTCGGGCAGGTCGGCGGGCGACTGCCAGTGCGTCAGGTCGGCCGTGTAGCGCTCGGGCAGCAGGCCCGCGGGTAGCGTCACCTGGCTGGATCCCGATCCGGAGCGCATCGAGGACGCGGCGCTGGTCGTAGAGGCCTGCGTAGCGTTAGTAGTCGTGGTAGTAGTAGAGGAGGCGACGGCGGCGCCGGCAGCTCCGAATGGCAAGTGGGCGGCGCCGTCCTCGTCCGCGTTGACAGCCGTGTCCACGCTGAGGTTGGCCCAGGGTTGGCGCGCGGCCGCGGGGTCCAGCGTGCGCGGCGTGGCCCCGCTCTCCGGCAGCTCGACCGCCGGCTTGGTCACCAGGCGGGCCGTGGCGGGCGTGAGCGCGCCCTGGCGCTCGGACGAGATCTCGCGCGGGCTCTGCATCTCTCCTCTCTCGGACTGTCTAGATGGCTGGCTGGGTGGCTGGGCGGATGGCTTCCTTGCTTCACTGTTCCGCGGAGTGGTGCAGGGCCTCTACGGAGCGCAGCTATGGCCCGGCGAAGTCAATTGAGAAGTGAAACCCTGCCACTGCCGCCGTGAGTGCCCGTGGGCTGCTGCGTGCGGAGACGGGGCCAGAATTTCCGAAAAAGCGAGAAAAAGCGCGATAACGCCCGGCTGCCCCAACGGGCGCCTGCGAGAAACCCGGAAATTCCGCCTTCGATGGTGGAAGCCATACTTTTGAGTTGGCGAAGTGAGTGCTGCTGTGACGTTGACCAGCACGGGCGTTGAGCGCGCAGTCTCGCATGGGATCGTCGCGCATAAGACGGAAATGGTGCCGGTGCCGCGGCTGCCGAGGCCCACTGCTCACCAGCGCCGGCCGATAAGAAATAGATCAAATTTCAATTTCAGCATGCATGAAGCATCCAGCGGCGCGGAGACCGTCGATGATGCGATGGCCACGGCCGCGGATCGGATACGGGCGAGGCCACGGCTCATTTGGCGCCATCTGGCCGCGCTTCCTTCGCGCGGAGCTCACGCCGAGACCACCCAGATGCTGTGTGTAACCCGCTGTTCCGAGCCAAGGCATGAGTGGTGGAAGGCTGCATTTTGAGGTTGGTTTCGCTCCGAGGCGAGTTCTCGGCGGCGTACTTGGTCCCACTGGAAGCGGTACGTGGCGCGCGGTAGGTAGAGTCCGCGGCGGCGCTCAGCTGGCCCGGAGCCCAAAAACTGAAGCGGCCATAGCTGATTTAGGGCCGGCGCGCGTGGGTGGCAAATGCCGTGGCGTGCGAAACCGAGGGCTTCCACGGCGCGGTCAGCTGGGCGAGAGAGCGCATGGCGATGGGGCTTATTCGCGCAGTTTCGCCGGCGGCGCGTTCAGACCGCAACATGCAACAGCGAGCGAGGACGGCACTGCAGTGGAGACCGCGGAGACAGAGGCCGTCTCGCTGGTGTATAGGCTCTCCTCGCATTTTCCCAATGCGAGCCGGACGTCGGGCGGAACCAGCGAACCTTCCTGCCCGTTACAGCACCCGCACCTGTCAACCGGCCGTTGACAGCGAGCAGCTCAGCGGAGTGACCGGGCGCGATTTGCGCTGCTTGTTTGGTGCTATCCGCCGCGCCTTGGTGCTGTCCGCCCGCCCAGCGCAGCGTTTCTCAAGGCAGGCCGTGGGTGGCCTTTTGCCAGCTGCTGGCTGGCGGTCACCTGCGGCGATGTGTTGGCTGCACTGCAGGAAGGACGGCGGTCGTCTAAGCGGGTAGTAATCCGGCGTTGATTGGCTGTGCAGATGGAAATTCAGGGTAGGGGGAGGCGCTGATTGGTCAGATGAAAAGGATGTTTTGTCGCCTGACTACCGAAATGTAGCCATGCAACACCGGACTCGCAGTCTTTGTACAGGTTGAAGTGGCCTTGACTGGTGGCGCTCGAAGCTCGAAGGACTTTGTCCTGTCAGTCTTGCTTTATCGGGCTTGTGGTGGTCAAGGTGCTATTACAGTTAACGACTCGAAACCACCGCCAGGGCGCCGGTAAGCCGCGGGGTTCTGAGTGTGGACAATGGAAATTCGCTACCGTACGATTGTCTGAACGGGAGATTCCCCGTTCCCATTTCATTTCTGGTCTGTAGAGTGAGGACCTTGAACAATACACTGAGTGAGCTCCATGTCGTATGACTTATCCAACGCAACCAGCGGAAGTGTGAGCGGTAACATAAGGACTTACCAATCTTACCTCAGGCGTAAGGCTAATAAGCTTCGAAATATCTCTACTGAGCTCTCTATCCTTTCACGTCACTTGGGCGTCCCTCAGCCGCTTCTTCATGCTTCTTCAGCGCTAGAGGAGTTCATCACAGCACGTAGTGTTCAAGCATGGAGTCTACGACGGCGCGACGCCCAGCTTGCGGAGCCCATACTGAGCGCCGGTCAAGTCGGCGAGGTGGTTGGTCGGCCATCGCGGATACTGAGACCAAGTCAACGTGTTTCAAATTTCATTTGATGCACCACGGTTTCGGTATCGGATATTAACCCCAACAGGCCCCGGATTAAGGACAAATAAAAGGACCAAACGTTAGAGGCTTATGCTGGTATTGATTTTGCGAGATACACCGTATTATTGCTATGACCAGAAAGCCCTTGATTCGTTCTACAAGGGGGGTGCCCTGCACACAGTCCTCTGTTGTCCATCAGGGTAAAAATGCAGATCGAAAAGTGTCATATATAACATATCACATTTCGGTTTTTGTCCTTAATTCTAGGACAAAAAGCGCACATTGACTTGATTTCATTATGTGGATACAGACGTTACACCTCTCATACAGTCTATGTACTTGTTACAAATGACACCTCATACTTACCCGGGCGTGATTACACTCAATACAAACGCCAAGTCTATTTTGGTCCTTTTTTGCGGTTTAAGGACAACCCCCCGGAAAGTACATCGTACTTGAGCGGATTTTTGTTTTGAAATCAAGGACAAAAAATGTTGGGGTTAAGTGCGTAGCAACGCTGATCTAACCCCTAAAATCCGTATGGACCAATTCGTCACCCAAGTCAGCCTTCGGTGCCCTCTGATTTGAACGTCACGCCTGGCCTAAAATCCGCAGGAAAGGCTGTGGTAGCTTCGAGTGGTACCAGCCACATAATTTATGGGGTGCTTGTCGAGATCTCCCTGATAGTTAACTTTTGCGTGTACATATATTCCAGTTTACCAAGTTATGTGCACGACAATCGTATTTTCAAGGGGATATACACAACTACGGTAGCATCTTAGTCGTAGACGTCGTTCACTCCTAAGGGTCAGTTGTAAATTGACCAGTAGGACACTGCCATTTCTAACATATGGCTACATTACACATGACTTTATTTTTAGGCTCTATTCCGTTTAAAACAAGGCTTTCCAGGAGATGGCGAGGAAACCGACAAAATTTTCTAACTTTTGGGGTCGGAGGTAGTACGAAATGCTTTTTGAAGCAAAATGGACTGCTATTCCAGGCTCCACGAAAACCAGTCCTACTGAGTTCTGCCCAATGCTGTTCATCATTGCTAATTCTTGATTTTTGCCGCAATCGGCCATTAACTGTAAGTACCCCGAAGAACTCATATGATGATAAAAACTAATACACGACGGGCATTATGCGCAAAGAAAATGTAGAACCGAAGCTGCTTGCGTTGGGACTGGATTTTGTTGCCTGAAAAAAAATGTCGGATCGAAGCTGAATGCATTATGCCTGAAAGTAGGTGGAAGTTGTACCATATTCGCTGCCATCCTGAAGATACTTCGAAATAATAGTGTAGTTTACCATGTTTAGAATTTCTGCAGCTCCTTTTTTAAAATTTGAAAATGAAACACCATATTTTAGATTTGTAACGCACATTTGTCCAGTTTCTGATTGCTGCGAAAAACACTTGAATTTTGTATTATATAATAAACCCTTCCACTAACGGGACGTAAAGTGTCAGCAAGGAATCGCAAAATTGCTTCACGAACTTTTCTTTCCCCTCTACCACGCATTATATTGGTGTTTCCAAGAATGACCTACTAGTACATTCTTATATTAATTAGTATGACCAGCCACTAAATCATATTTCGTTTTAGATATAAATGCATATTTGTGTGCGCTCGTCCAGCTTCTTCATTTTCTGCTGCTGCTCGCCGCACTGCCGCTCCAATATGCGGACTCGATCGTCCAGAACCTGGGACCGGACCAGGGCCGCTCCGTCGTACGCTTCTTGGGAGGCCATCCCCTCTCGGACCAAGTCCTGCGTCTCCTTTAACTTGATCCGCACCTCGTCGTCAATCAAGGAGACCAGCGTGCCCGCGCGAGTGTGCTCCGTCAGTGCGTTGAGCCGGTCTTAGCAATCTTGGACAGTCTTGTACCCGTCGAAAGTCCCTAGGCGAGTCACCACGGCCATGATGTTGCCATGGTTGTTGCTGGAGGTAGAAGTCGGCAATTGGTAGCGATGTTAAATGATTAATTAGTTGTTGTGGCTACATGTTGAAGCGAATACTACTAGTTGTCGCTAGCGCGACGCCGCTTACGACATCGTTCACGTTCCTCCTCGCGATGATATTCACAAAGAGTGATCAGCCGTCCATGGACTTGTGCGCGCGGATTGCGGCATCGTCGGCAGAGCGCGGGGTGTCGAGTCGAGTCGTAACTCTCCCGTCGGGCACTGTCGAGGTCTCGATGAAGCTGGCAGGTCTTGAGCACGCGGCCACTATCGAGAACGACACAAGGGTTAGTGCAGCGAGCGGCTGCCGTGCATTCTGGTGCGTCTTGGCCTTCATCGGTAGCACTTGAGCCTTCACCGCTTGTACTTGAAGCACCGTCAGCGTCTTGAACCGTCAAGCCTTGAGCTGTCGGAGGTGCACGCTGGGCCTGGCTATCCGCTCTGCGCTGCCATCTCCTCCTGACGCCGCAGACGCTCAGCCTCCATTCTGTGCCAAAACAGGTCCACGGACTCCGCACGCTCATCTTTGCTGAAAGGCGCCGCGTCCCAGCTCTCCAGCAGCGTCGTGGCCGAATCCCGAAATAGCTTCGACAGCGTGCTGGTGTTGTCGCCTTGCACCAGCTCGTTCATCTCCGAGCGTGTGGTCCGGTAGCTCGCCCCCGCAGCGCCAACGGCTGCGTTCGCGTGGTGCCGGAACCGAAGGTGCCTGTCCGTAGCTGTATTGCACGCGGTATCTTCGATAAGCTTGAGCCTCTGGCGTGGCATACCAATCAGGATATACTTGAGCTACATATTCATCTCGTCCATTGGGAAGCCAGCATCGCGCAGCTCTTGATACACCTCTTGAAGCCGTATCTGGAATGTGCGCGTTGTAAATCCAAGCTTGCAAAGATAAAAACCGTCCCAGACGGTAGGGTCATTACCAAATGTCAATCTTGGAAAACACCAAGTTGCCGTCGCGATCGCGTGTGGTCAGGGCGTCACAGCAAATACATAGCACGAAAACCAATTAGTCGAGCTGGTGCTTGCGAAACCACGGCCCACGTGCTCCACCATGAGCGTGTTGACCACCACAGCGAGAACCATTACAGCTCTAGCAACCATCGCCGAGAAAGTTTCGCGAACCCCAGTCGCTGATGCATCCGCGGTGTCCATAACTTGGCTTCATGTCGTTAAATTCATCCCCGTTGTCATCACTATCACTGTCGATGTCACTCTCTACACTGCCTTCAGTGCTATATAATTTGAGAGCCCAAGCTTGCTATAACTGTCTGAGTTCAATAATTTACTAATATTTAAACCAAATATATGTATAGCTTGAAACCTGGCGATCAATCACAAAATACATGTATTTCGTAATATTCTATGGTATGTTTTAAGCAATTTAGAGAGTCCTTTCAGTTTGATTTGCTAAAAATGTTTTCGCCTAATTAAATAACTCAGTATTAGCCAATTAGATCAAGAATAAAATTCAAAATGCTTTTAAAATAGAGTAATCTGGATTTTTAGGAGTAGAAAGCTATTGTTAATATCGCACTTCGTCAATATATACGTTTAGCTAAATGACCGCACTCTGAAGCCCTTGACGGATGATATAAACAAAATGTAGGTAGCTGACATCCAGCACGCAGTGTAAAGCGAAATCTTATCATAAAATCTTCGTATTGGGGAAATTGACGTTTTTACGTTCAAATTAGTGCGGTTGCAACATATAAAAACGCGTTTAACGGAAAACGCGAATTTGTATACCGCATACTGTTGAATTGAACACTTGTCAAATTTAGAAAGATATACAAATAGGAGGGGGGGTATACTACCAAAGTAGGGCCGACACATTCAAGTCTGGATATTGTGTGTAGAGCTAGCTACGTTCTGCAAAACTTCTTTGATGGCATCCTGCCAACGTATGTACTAGTCTTCAAACCATGGAGACATCCATAGATTGCGCAGAGTTTGTTCACAACGCCTCTCATGCCGTTAGATGCAAGCAGAACTTGGACCAACAACCAAAACCATTTTTCTTTGGGTACCTTACGGTAATTTTGCATAAAGTTGCAAAAATGGCAAACAGTACCGAAGACAAGTGTCAGTTTTTAAACTGTGATCTTTAAAAAGATAAAAATAACCGGATCTTGCTTGCCGTAGTTGACAAAGTAATACTTACACGGAAAATAATGGGTGATTTTCAATTTCAAGACATCTCTTAGCCAATAAAACATGCTAAATTTCACATACATTTCAAGAAAATCATGTGTACTCAACATTCTATACGGTTTGGTTGAGGTATACAAATTGGCGTAGGTACAGTAGCTTTGTGTACTGAGCACATTCTATCAGATTTGAGAGGAGGTATTCAATTCGGGAAGTGTACGCTATTTGGCGCTATCCGTTATTTGGTGAAGTACGTGGACAGTTTTTAAAAAATGTTGAAGTCATAAAATAATTTGAGCCAGAATAACAAACCACGTTTAACCATAATAGTTACTAAGCTTTTAGAGATATACTCATAACCTGTTATGCGAGATGATACATCGCGTGGCCGCAGTAAGCTCTCCGGCACAAAAAATAATTAGCAGTTATTTTGAAAAGAAAAGAAAACTCCAATTTCGAGTGGCTAAAATACACTGCTCTAATGTGATATCTCTCATTGGATAATGCATCAGCATCAGCGATTGGTGAGGTACAAAAAATCTTAAACATGACAGTCTGTCGAATATCTCTTTTTACTTTTTTGAGAGTATTTTACTAAATGTGATTATTATTGATGACGCAGCGGGTTCAAACCTCACACCTGTAAAACAAAAATCAATTATTAATTATTAGGGTGTAGAACTTTATTTCAATTACAGCTCTGTTGGAGCAGTTATGGCCTGTTAGGATATCTGCGAAGTATGAAGAAAGGCCCAACATAACCGTGAGCTACAAAAATATAAAAGCCCTGCTTTAGGCAAATCAACACGGATGCATGCTGTAATTTGGGTGCTAATCTTTAGGCCGTGTTCGACTTGCATCCAATCCAGTTGTTTTAGGCCAAATGCAGCCGGATTTGCTTCATCCAGCTCGTTTGCGACCTGAAACACCCAAGAAGCGATCCAGCTCGATAAGCTCAAAAGAGCTGGATTTGAAATTCAGGTCTAGGCAAAATTATGAATCGGGCTGGATAAGCCTGCCTTTTCTACGTGCCTTCCAAACCAACAATTTGTCCGAAACCAGTCCTTTTTGAATCGAGCTCGAATGGTGTGTGCAAGTCGAACACGGCCTAAAATAGGCAAAATTATGAATCGGGCTGGATAACCCTGCCTTTTCTACGTGCCTCCCAACTTGGAATCCAAGGGGAGTGGTTAGAGCAACCATAAGTATGGTTGCTTTTAGCCATTCTGAGACATGTATGGTTGCTTTTAGGGATTTCAAAAATTCCGAGCGTAATTTAAATGTCTAAATTGCCATTAAGCCCTTAGGTACGCAAATCACGCTAAAGTGCGCTTCTGATTAGCTACGATGCCATTAAGTACGCCACCTCACAGCCGCTCATTTTAAGAATCGCGCTGCTGAACGGAGGCCACGTGGGGCACGCACCTCTCGCGAATCAGTCAAGCACCAAACGGCGAGGGGGGGCCGATGGCTCCAGCGGGGGGAGCCATTATAAACGGTAATCAGTATGCTCCATGTTGGTGGCAACGAGAGTATCTACGTGCCTCACATTTTGTTTGAATTCTGTCGGTATGTATTGTTTAGGCCGAAAGCTGCGGAACGTAAACGAGGAGCTAAACTACATGTACGCCGCTCTCGGGATTGAAAAAGACGACGACGAAGACGAAGACTTTGTTCTGGATGAGGAGGATGAGGAAGACAACGGCGACGAAGAGGCGGAGGATTGCTACCAAGAGGAGGAAGACGAAGAAGAGGTCGATGATGACGAGGAGAGCGATAGCGATGAAGAGGAGGGTGACGATGATGAAGAGGAGGGTGACGACGATGAAGAGGAGGGTGACGACGATGAAGAGGAGGCGAGTGACGATGAACAGGAGCCAGACGACGACGGAGAATCCAGCACAGAAGACGAAGCAGAAGCGGGTAAGACTCGTTTGGATTCTTGTTGATACTTATTGAGTTGAACTGATAATGTATTGTGTATTTTTTTAGTTTGTTTAGAACGCAGGACACGCAAACAGAGCCCCGAGCCGAGAAAGAAAGCCACAGCACGCAAGAAAACACCAGGTATTCTCGTTAAAGTCGTTTTAAGCAAAAAGTTTGCGCTATCATTAATATTGACATTCACTTTGAAATCGATAGGTACCGCTCTGGCTAAATGCAAGCTTTCTGCTGGGGATGAAGCCCAATCTTTCGCGAAAAAGCGTAAGGCGGAGCTGCAGCTTCACGAGTCTGTCGACGCTGATTCGGCCCCACGTTTATCCAAGCGGAACAAGCAGTACATACCGCAGAAGCGATCAAGCAAGCACCTTGACGAGTTGCGGGAGATCAACGAGGAGCGCGAAGAAATTATCAACCCCGTTCCGCCCTTTACCCCAGCAATTATCAATAGTTGGAGCAAGTTCAACGCACACTTGAAAATATACAAGCAGAAGCACCACCTCAAGTTTCGAGTACGAAGCTCGGAGACACGAAATCAGTACAACAGGTATGTGTGACCTCTGTTTGATGAGAAATTTAAGTTATTAACGAAACCCCTTTCATATGCAGCAAGCATCGGGACCAAATCCCTTCACGTTTTAATTGGAGTCACAAGGTCCTCCGCTGTACACACGGTGTTTCGCATGCGTCGCGCTCCAAGGGACATCGCAATAGAAAAGGCAACTATTGCGGGTGTCCTGCACGCAACTATTGCGGGTGTCCTGCACGCATGACACCAACCGTTCAGCGGATGGAAAATGGCAAATTTCGAATTGTCATAAGAAACGAGGTATCTGCCTTTCGTGTGTTTGCTTTGTTAGTATTTCTCACATGTCGCTGTTGATAATCAGAACTTTACCCACACGCACCCGACCACCCGAACGCAATCATCGTTGTACCTGACAACAAAGACACTTCCGTTGGACGAGCAAGATCTCGAAGATGTTAAGACTTTAACGGATGCTAGTGTTTCTTCCAAGCACATCACGAACTTCCTGAATGAGAGAACCGGTGCATAGTTTTATATATGATATGCTGAAGTGATACTTACGTTACTGTTCGCGCTTTGTGTGTTTGCTAGGCTGCAAAATAACACCTCAACAGACCCGTAATCTGATCCGCAGTATTATGGGGCACGACGCAGCGGAGGCCCGTTTGAAAGACATGCTGCAAGCTATCCGCCAGTTAGACGGCAGTGACGTCCTTGTTATTCAAGACCAAATGGACGTGACATGCGGTATCGTGATACAAACAAAGGTGCAGAAGTTGATGTTCGAGCGCTGGGGCGACACTCTTACGATGGATTTCACTCACGGCACGAACAATTTGGGCTATCACTTGGGTGCGTATGAGTTGTTCGGTATAGCAACTTTATATTTGTTACGGCAACCTTGCGTAGTTATAGCAACCATATCGATGATATAGCAACCTTATTAACAAAGTAATTTTCTACTGTTGTGTGTTGGATATTTCAGGGAGTCTGGTCGTCACAACTGCTACTGCTAGAGGGTTCCCAGTTGTAGACTTCATATGCCTCAACCAACGAGCTCCAATGATGACAACAATCCTGGAGTATTTTCAAGAGAAGAACCCAAGTTGGCGGATGATATCCTCCATCGTGATCGACAAAGATTTCGTTGAGTGGAGGGTGCTGAAAACACTATTTCCTGCTGCGAAAGTTTTACTTTGTCAATTCCATGCCATTTCGTACTGGAAGAAGGTGATGCAGCGGGCCCCATACAAGCTGAAGGTGTCTGAACGCGACGAGTTACTCAACCCGATGATAAAAACGCTGTACAGGTACGCAACAGGTTCTATTTATGATTCTTGTGGTAACGCTAACTTTGGAAAACAAACCATATGCAGCTCCACAGAGACAGGTTACGATTCTAGTTTCGGTGCATTGAAGCAATACTGCGAAGACAACAAGAAACAAGCTTTATTCTCGTACTTTAAAAAGAACTGGGATTCGTGTCGAGACATGTGGGCGAACTTTGCTCGCAGCAAATTTTTCACGGCTGGGAATACTACAACGAACAGGATCGAGTCAAACTGGAATCAAGTGAAAATACTGTTGGGGCACAAGACACGAATTGACAAGACTATTGCGGGCTTGGTGCAGCATCAAATCATGATAACTCAGCAGATCGGGTTCGTCACCGCGCAGCACCATTCGACTTCGACCGTTCCTAAAACCATACCGATGTTTCTCCGGACGGTAGCAACTCGACTGTACCCTGACATCTTCGAGAAAGTGAGAAAATAGTGGGAACGATTTGTGAACTTCATGGCAGATGCGACTTGTGAGCGTACAGCGTCGAGTCCTTCACAATGAAAAATATATTGCGGGAATCAAACCTTTCGCTGTCACGATGTGGAGTGGACGTGTACTTGTCTATTTTATAGCAGTCACCATTTACCATGTCGTCATCTTATGCACTTAGCACGCGAGGGGCATGGCTTCAAACTGCTTCCAGCTATGGCAATTCATGATCGGTGGAGTACGTACCAGACCTTGGAAGTGAGAAACGAATTGACGGCTGCAGCGGAAATATTACAGCCAGTTGTGCAGATGTCCAAGTTAAGGTTGCCGAAAGTAAAGTTGCCGAACGACACGGGGGCTGAACCAGAACAACCACTTTATGCTGCGGGGGGGTAACGCTTCGCCAACCAAAGCTAGGAAGCAAGTTGCGTACGTACGGCTACGGCGAGGTGAACGGGCAAACCAGGTTGTATTGTCTTCAGCTGAAAAATACGCATACACAAAAGCGATGCTGGAACCGCTATTGGAACACCTGTCATATTTGTCTAGTGGAGACTTCTACCAAGAGCTAAGTGCCTGGAAGGAAACGATCGACATAGGGCTCAACCGTGTCAACCCTGCCCCCCAACCGAGTTCTACAGAATCTGCTGAAGATAGCAAGCAAGAAGAAGATGTATCTGAACCTGTCTCAGACTCCATTCTGGACCCCGTGGAGGCAATGGGGACTATGACGCTCATGGACGCATTGGAAAGCGGCCCCATGACCATGAATTGTAGCGATTACGAGTCCGACGAAAGTATGTTACCGACACAACGCACTCACCTTTCGCAGTCATCTCCAATTCGACCCCCCATCGACGAGAAATCTCATGACAGCTGCGGAATGAGTAGCTGTGACAAGGTTTCAAGCTCTACGAAGCCTGACACAGAGTCGCACGTGCGCCAGGTCGATGTCGTTAGAGTTCCTAAGCCACCAAGCCAAGGAAAGTCAAGGTCAACTCCGAAACAGCTGAGGCAAACTACGATCAGTCTCAAAGCCGACCGTCTTGCTGTTCACAAGTACCCCACTGAACTTGCCGTGACTTTGGATCAGTTCCTGATTTGGGCCAGAAACACCTCAAATCTGAAGCGCGTGATGGAGATGCTGTCGAAGTATCCTGTTCAGCTGGAGGATGCCTATCTAAGAGCTCGGAAGGTTGATTGTCATTGGGAAATTGTACGACCTGCGGACTACATGCACACATTTGTAATTCCACAAGACCTCGCCCTATCAATGCAGGCAGCAACGACTACTACCCGGAAGGAGAAGCAGCCAATTGTACTGGATGAAAAGGCCAAGAAGCAAGGACTTGTTCTCGACGTCGTCTTGGCGATTGATCCAAAACTGTGGAAATTTAGCGGGTATGGTTGCTTTAGCGATATGGTTGCTTTAATAGGGTTGCTTTAACATGCTTATGTTTCTAGACAATATGTAGGTGCTCTAACAGGATTCTACGCGATCAAGGCGAAATGTACCTCATGGTTGAAGGACCGAAAGTGGCTGGAGCAAGATTGGCGTAAAGTTGACTCCATCGTGGATCTTTTCGCTGCGGAGACAGCAACTGCAGGACTACCGCGTGATGCTGTTCCCGAGCGGCACCAAGGTCTAGCGAACGAAATTATCTCAAAGTTTACTTCAAGTCGGCTACGCACTGAATTTGTGACGCTCTCCAACAAAGTCCTGATCAGCTTTGACAACATCGTGGGAGGGATCTGTCGTGGATGGCTAAATGATAGCCCTGTGGACTTTTGCTTGGAGACCCTTGCTAGATCGGTGGGGAAGTGCCATGTGCTGTCATCACTGACATGGGCTATCGGATGGCCAAATCTCCCTAAGACAGCACTTGCAGCAACATATTTTATTATCCACCCCGTTAATCTGCACGCAGACCACGGGAGGTAATTATCCTTCGCCTACGCTACACGGCAAAAACAAGCAAGCTTCGGGTGTATGTTTACATGTACGAGCCGCTCATTGATGATGACTATCACCATGAAATGGAAATCGTGTGGACTGGAATTCCGAAAGACAAAGAAAATGAAGGAAAGGAGGGGCTTCGTGGTTATGTGGAGCGGTGGCACAAGGCTTCTGACCCCCGCGGCCATCTTTTCTTCGATCCGATTGAGTGGATCTGTGCCCCTCAACAACCTGATTTTGCTAGCTGTGGTGTAATGGTAGTAGCCCAAGCCCACAGCTATCTTATGGGGAACTTGCAGATGCAACTTTCTAGAATTTCCAAGAACGACGTCAAGGTGATGCGATTGAAAATGCTGTGGGTCATCATGTGTTACTCCCAAGAACGTCATCTCTCTGAACGCGACGTCGCTAAAGCTAGCCAGATTCATCAGCAGCTACAGAACCAGCTCTGATAAACACCACAGTCTGTATTTACCTTTAAATACAGAGTCTATGCTGCATAAGTCTTTCATTTTTCGCACTGCCAGCTCCAGTAGAACATCGAGGGAAACAGCGTCGTCCTCTGCGGTGAGACCACCTTGGTCGGCCCCTTCATCGCCCAAGACGGCTGCTAACGCATAGCTGTTCTCTTCGCGATCTTCGACGAGGGCTTGGATCTGTAGCTGCGCTGCCAGAAGCTTTTCCAGATGCTCGGTAAGCTCATCCAGCTTCTTCTTGAGGAGTGCAATCTCGGCGATTCTCGCGCGCACCAGCTCATGTGCCAGCGATTTCTTCTCCATTTTTGCTGTCGCTCAAAATCTGCTAAGTGTTGAAAATGTGGGACACATATTGTCATGTGTTTCACGTATTGCTGTGTAGAGAACATCAGTTAGACGCCACCACGACGTGTCTAAATTTAGATATATATGTAGCAAGACCATGACGAGGGCGACGTGTCCCTGTCATTTACGCGTCATTTAAAATAAATTACCGGGTGCCAGTTAGTTTTAGGGTTGCTTTAGGCCTTGTGGTTGCTTTAATTTCTGTCGTGTTGTCGTCATATGGTTGCTGTAACGCCATTCGAATCCAAGCCAACAATTTGTCCAAAACCAGTCCTTTTTGAATCGAGCTCGACTGGGGTGTGCAAGTCGAACACGGTCAGTGGCCTTCACCACCAGTAAAGACCATGAATGGAAGTGAAGTATCATCTCGATAAACATATTACTACGTTACTAGAAGTACTCGAAGTAGTACTTAGTACAACTAGTAGTACATTTGCTACTAAATTAGTTACTATTGAGTCATTTCGAATTTATGGAAGCAATAATCGTGCACACTAGAACTACATGTAGTATAATTACTCATCAGACAGATCAGATGCACATGTAGGTAAGTAATTGACGACTGTGCTAATACTGTACGCATATGCAGCCGGTAGAAAGCTCGATGTCTTCCACTAAACGAACGCTTCCCAGACCGGTAGACCGAAATGACTGGGAATTCGGTTTATTCACATTCGCTGGGGAGCGCCATATAATAATCAGGATAGTAATCGAGCGAAATCATTATATGTATTACCAAAGTCTTCAGCACTCGGCCCCATCGTTTTCTTGGTGTATATGGTCAGTTTGGAATTTACTTTCGCTGTTCACCATGCGCTGCCGTTGTGCTGGGATGGTGGTGATGGCTACTATTCTCCTGGTCACCGAGGTGCTCTCGGTGTCCACTGGAGCCAGAGAGGCCCTGACGTTGAAGGAATCTCCACTCACGGATCTGTCCACTACTACAGGTTACAGCAACGCCAAACAGAATCGAGTACTACGTGTCGCTCAAACGCCCGACCAAGACGACCGCGCCGTCGATGAAGATGCTAAGAGTGAACCAAATGAGACGGAAGAGAGAGCAGGTGGCGTGTCTTCGATTGTGTCGAAAATCTCCGACAAGATCCCTATGAAGCTGAAAATGGCGTGGTGGCGCGACTTCAAAAAGCCTGCAAGCTACGTCAAGAAGAAGATGGGTCTGGAGGGGCTGTCCGGAGCTGAGCTAACGTCCCACAAGAACTACAAGTTGTTTTTGAAGTATAAGGCGACGATTGAGAAGGATTGGCTGGTCGGGTATGGGCTTCGAGCGAGTCAGCGTTGAGAGGCTCAAAGATATCAAGAACACTGAAGGATTCCGGATCTACAAGAACTACGTCAAGGCGTTCGACGAGAACGTCGAGTCGACGATAGGCTCTGGGTATCTGATGCCCAAGTTCGTGAGCGAGAAGGCCACGCCGGCGGAATTGACGGCGCGAGTCGAGATCTGGGCGGAAACAGGCAAGTCGGCCAGCTACGTGAGGAAAATGTTGGGCATGGACTCGGCGTCGGGGGCGAGAGCTTACGCTCCGTACTTTGAGCATTTCAAGCAAGTGGCCGCCGCGCTAAGGGCCCTAATTAGCGCGGCGGCCACTTGCTTGAAATGCGGCGTAGCTGGTGCTGTGCGTAGGTTGGAAGGCGCAATATATGAACGTGTCGGTTGACACCACCGCGATTGAATTTTCCAAAGCTGAATGTCCTGAAAAGAGGAGGTTCAGGCTTCATCGTGAGCAGGAAGTTTGAGGCGACGGCACATCGGGCAATACTTAAGTAAGTAATTGCCCGTGTCTGCGTGTACATGTTCAGCGTATTGTCCTCCGCTGGATCGTCGAGTTGATACCGAGTATCAACTCGAGCCAAGTTGGCTGCCAACGCCAACGCCCGTACCAGTCACTTCATCATGAAGTATGGCTGCATCCCTGGGAAGCCTACACCACCAACCATCAAGCAGCAAATGGACCCTCCAAAGCGTTCGCGCCGAGTACATGTACATGCAGCCTCCAGGCCCCTTCCTGCAGTTCCACATGGCGGTCCCCACACCATCTGAGTCGAAACCTGCCCAGCCCTCTGCCATGCAACTCATCCCTTTTATCAACCTATCGGTCGACTTCACTTCCACACTTCACTGGGTTCAACTGGCCCCTCGCCAGACAGAAAAAAAGCTCGTAGTGCACCACACTCCACACGCCGATTTGGGCCAGCACCACTAGATCCTCCTCCCTCCATATGCGCGTACTAGTGCTGTTATTGTCGCTGCTGGTGAAGGCGGCGGACGCGGCCTGCAGCCGCGACACGACGGCGCTGACGTCGGACTGCAGCTCGCAGTGCTACGAGGGGCGCCCCTGCATCGCCTTCGCCGCGGACGCGGCCTGCAACGCCACGACCTTCGGCACGTGCGTCACGGACAGCGGCAACGCCAGCAGCTCCAGCAGCTCCAGTGGCTCCAGCGGCGACTCGTGCGCCTTCGAGTGCTTCACCAACGGGCCCAGCGACTTTGCAGCCAACGGGGCCGTGCAGTTCAGCGACTACGTCTTCTTCATCCCGTACGGCAGCGAGCAGAGCAAGTGGGAGGCCAACTGGACCAGCTCCCAGGCCAGCACGGTCGACTCGCAACTGGCAAGTGAAGTGGACGAGACCGAGCTTTACCCGAGCGAATCCAACCTGGTGTTTGAAGAGATGGAACCGCTGACGTTCCTCACGGATACGACGACGGCGTACGTTGTGGTGGTGGGGATTTATTTATTTATTATATGTGGTTCTTATTTTTTATTGTTTTTTACTACTTATGTTGAAGGATGTTTGTAGGGGGAACGAGTGTGTGGGGCGTGAGGGGAAAAGTATCCCAAGTGAAGCTCAGCGCCGAGTTCTTGTCCAGTAACACGCAGTTGAAGAACATGTACGTGAATGTGGTGGATGGGGCTTTAGGGTGGGAGAACTGATTTGAGTTTTGTTGTAGTACGATGGTGAACCTTGGGTTTGACGTGGACCCACCGCAGTCGACGTTCCCGACGACGAATGTCGAGAGCTTCACGATGTCCAACTGCTTGTTGAGCACGTACCCGGCGGATCTGGAGTTCATGACGTCCGTCGTGCACGTGTGAGTAGAAGGTTTTTATTGTTTTTGTTTTGAGATGTGTGGGCTGACGCGTATGGGGATGGAAACAGGGATTTCTCGCAGAACTACTTCAAGGACTACCCGGTCAAGTTTTCCCATGATACGATGGAGACGCTGAACTTGTCTACGAATGCGTTGACGGCCTGCAGTGGCAACTTCCCCAACATGACGAACCTGTACGAATTGTTCTGTGTGCTTGCTTAGCTTCCAGTTGCTGTATGAGTGACTTATTTTCTTTGATCTAACTGGATTTTTTGCAGCGATTTGTCGGGGAACACGTTGACTGAGATCCCGTCGAACATCTTCGACATGCCCAAGTTGAAGTATCTCAACCTCAGTGACAACTCGTTCACTGGGGTCTCACTGACAACAGACCAAGTCACGTTCCTGCAGAACCTGAAGACTTTCACCATCGACACGTTCGGTGACGTGTCCTCGTGCTCGGAGTCGGCGCAAGTGAAGATCAGTGGTGTGGCAGTGTGCACCAGCACAGGAAGTGCTGGGAGTTCTTCCAGTTCGGGTGGAGGCAGCAGTAGCAACGTCGGAGCTATCGTGGGTGGTATCGTCGGTGCTCTCGTGGTTGTGGTACTGGCAGGTATTGCGTTCTTCTGCTACCGCAGACGTAAGGCCCGAGGAAAGGGATTCGGGACCGCTACAGGCTATTCGGACAGATCGGCTGGAGGCGGATTGTCGCTCTGGAACGACCAGGAGTTGCTGTCGCTGCAAGTGAATCCCGACGACATTGAAGACGTGCGCAAGCTTGGAACTGGAGCCTTTGGGGTTGTTTATCTTGCCAAATACCGCAAGAATAAACTCGTGGCTTGCAAGCGATTGAAGAAGGGCGAGGCCACGTACGAAAACACACAGAGCTTCATCGCTGAGATCAAACTGTGCGCTACATTGGACCACCCTCGTGTAGTGCAGCTGCTCGGTGTCGCCTGGACCATTGAGAGCGATCTACAAGCCATGTTCGAGTACATGTCGAACGGCGACCTGCGAACGTACCTTGAGAAGACCAAGTCGTCCCCCAGGAACTGGAACACCGAGAAATTGCAGCTTGCTGCGGACATCACAGAGGCGTTGGTCTACGTGCACTCGTTCACGCCTCCGATCGTTCACCGCGACCTCAAGTCACGCAACGTCCTGCTGTCTGAAGACATGCGGGGACACTTGAGTGACTTTGGCGTTGCTCGTGTACGCTCGGCGAACAACACGATGACAAGTGGCGTGGGCACTGGTCGCTGGCTAGCTCCCGAGGTAATCGCGGGCAACAGAGACTACGACCAGACCAGCGATATCTTCGCGCTGGGTGTCGTGCTGTCCGAGCTGGATACGCACATGCTCCCGTACGAAGACGCCCGTGGAGCTGGTGGGAACCCTCTCGCCGACGTCGCAATTCTTCAGCTGGTGGCGTCCGGCAGGTTGCTGCCGACGTTCGGGCCGCAGTGTCCTCCAGAGCTTCAAGAGCTGGCGAGACGCTGCATGGCCTACGACCCTCAAGCCCGTCCCACGGCCGTTGAAGTGGCATTCGCACTGCGGACGCTGCAGAAATCGGGAGCGATCTATTAACTTCACTTACTGGTCGTCAAAGCCAAGAATTCAATGTAAGTTCACTGCAGGAGAGCTTCATTGCTAGCCTACGAGCACCAATGAACGTTTTCATACTTATACTTAAGATTAATGTTTGTCTTGGATGCACACTTCATCGTGTCATTCCCATGCCCAAAACTAAACTAACACCATGATATCTATCCCCCCTACAGCAGCGTGTAGTGAGAGCGCTGGATGACTCGCAACTCGTACGCCACGACATGAGCTGGTGGACGCTCTTCAGGGTCCTGCGCGAGGCAGCGCTCGGCCAGCATACGAAGCTCTGGCGGACAACTTGCGCCAAATCTCGGACGGAGCTGACCTGTAGCCACGAGCTGGAGAATGGCGATGTCATTCAACCTGTTGCCATTGGCACCACGCACGTCGTCGTAGGGAATCGTGTGCGTGTCCATCTCGGACAAGACGACTCCGAACGAGAACACGTCCACAGACTGGTCGTAGTTGCTGCTGCCCGAGATCACCTCGGGCGCCAGCCAACGCCCAGTACCCACCGCTGCAGTCATGGTCTCATCCATCGACTTGTATCGTGAAGCTCCAAAGTCCGTCACCTTGGCCTGCATCTCGCCCGAAAGCAGCACGTTGCGCGACTTGAGGTCGCGGTGCACCAACGGCGGCGTGAACGAGTGCACGTACACAAGCGCCTCGATGATGTCCACAGCCAGTTGCAACAACTCCTGGCTCCAGTGGCGAGGGGAGTTCGGGTCCACCAGATAGTCACGTAGGTCTCCGTTCTCCATGTACTCGAAGAGAGCCTGAAGATCCGTCTCAATGGTCCACGCACACCCAACGAGACGCACAATGTTCGGGTGATCGAAAGGTGCCACCATCTTGATCTCCTCGATGAACGCCTGCGTTCGCTGTTTAGTAACCTGATCGGACCGAAGCCGCTTCGAAGCGAGGAGTTGATTTCCTCGGTACTTCACAAGCCAAATAATTCCAAACGCTCCACTGCCAATAGTTCCGATATCCTCGATCTCCTCGTACTTGACCTGAAGTGACAGCAACTCCTCATCGTTCCACAAGGAATAGGCCATCGAACTGTTGTTACTGTGCGTACTGCGTGTCGATATTCTTGGCGAGGAGTAGCTATCTTCCTCTTCGTAGTCGTTCGAGCAGAATCGCGGTCCTCCGCTCACAGGAGTGCGGCGGCCACCGCGATACCCCTTGTCAACAGGGGATCGAGCTAGAGGGGGTGACACACCACCAAAGTACGACTCGCGAACAATCTTGGAGCGTCGGGTCTGTGGCCTTCTCACTCGCCTCCGGTACAGCCAAACGCCAGCAAACACCACGCCGCCAAGAACCAGCAGACCGCCCACGATAGCGCCGACAATAACGAACACGTCCGAGCTCGAAGACGAAGAGCCTGTGGTGACCTCGTCGCTGCTGTCCGTGTCGTCGTCGTTCCCGGCATCCGAAATGCAAACAGTCAAGGAATGCACCGCAAGTCGGTTGGCTGCACTGCAGCTGTCAATGGGCTTGGTAAAGTCGGAATTCTCCAGATCCAGAGTCGAGAGCTGCGCTAGAAAATCTGCTTCGGACTTTGTGAACCACGGAGACTCGAGCGGGTTGCCCTTCATCCGCAGCTCTGCCAGGCTGTCGTGGATGTAGATGGTCGCTGGAATATCCGTGAGGTTGTTGTTACTCAGGTCCAGCGTCTCGAGGTTCGGAAAAACCGCCCGAAAAGCACTGAGCTCATTGTTCAGGAAACACCTGAAAAGTGAATAAACAGCCAAATGTAAGCCGTGGTTCCCAATTATCAGACAAATCCTGCGCAATACTCGCCACGTACAGGTGCGCAAGTGAGTTAAGCGCTGCTGTTGCGGCGATCTCCGTGATATAGTTATTGGCCAGATCCCTGATCGACAAAAAAAAGATTGTTAGTTCACGATGGGTAATAATGAGCTAACCTGAGCTCTAAAATGGAAACTTACAGGGTCTGGAGACTGGTAAAGTTCGCTACAAGACTCGGAAACGCCGATAGGAGCGTATTGGCGAGACTCAATTTCTGCAGCGCCGTCGGGAGAATAACCGGGAGCTGCTGCAGCGTAGCGTCCGCGGACAAGTCTAGACTGCGCAGCGCGACGCTCGAGACGTTGGATTGCGCGGAGATGACGTCGGAGCCGAAGGTCACCTTGGCCACCTTGCCCTTGACGGAGGAATTGCTGTTTGAACCGCCTGCTAACACGCTGCAGCCAACAAATTACAGTGGTTAGCCACAGCTCTAGACCCCGAAACTCCATCTGTATCAATCCAAATGACTCACAATGACGTCACCGTCGGCTGCAGCTCGATAGTGCTAATATTGGAGACGGCGTCGTTGCTCGCCGCCGCGTACGTCTCCGTCTCGTCCTGCCCTCCATCCAGCGAAGATCCGGCGCTGCCTGCTTTCTCCCTGCTGCTCTCGTACGAGCCGAACTCCACCAAGAACGTGAACGCGTTGGTATCGTCCAACGGCTTCGAGAAGCACTGGATCGCGCACTGGTCTGTTGCCACGCACGTCGCGCCTGCGGGGCAGGAGCTGTAGGCCACGCACGGCTCATACTGCGCGCACGCGTCGCTGCAGCTCGTGGACAGCGTCGACGCCGTCAATCCGCACGATTGTCCCGCCACCCCCTGAATCAGCAGCAGCACCGCCGCTGCAGCGCCCGCCTTCATGGTCGACGGAGCCCGTGGCGCCTCCTGTCTCCTGCGAGTCCTGCGGGCTCGATCCATGACGGACTATTGCGATTCCGATCCCCCAATTGAGCTCGGAGCCTGGAAAATCCCAATTGATTCCCTGCCTCGCAGCCTCTTAGTCCGAGAGCTTTGGCAGGTGACGGCGCTGCCTTTTTCTTCCAACTTTGAGCGAGGCACTAACGCTGCTGCACCCAACGCCACCGCCACGCTCGACGCCACTCGCTGCGGGCCGTTCGACTCGCTGTGCAGCTGGTCAAGTGGAACGAAATCAGTTCGAGGGGACTGCACTGCACCGCAGAAGAGAGAGAAAGCAGCGGCGAAGTGGACGTTTGGAGACTGAGGGGGGAGAAGGCTCTTTTTGGTGGGGTGAATCGCCACGCGCTTTCTGCTGCGAGGTCGGCGCGGTGGCGTGGCGGCGGGTCTTGGACAGCCATGAGCGGCGACACCATCCCGCCGATCGTCTGCATGAAGTTGACGGGCACGGGATCCTCGAGCAGCTACGTTCGTCTATCCTGATAATTGCAGGGTGATGAAACTTGATGTGTGGAGAACGAACAGTGGGCTAGGTAACCGTAAACGCGATATTAGATGTGTGATGTAAGCCGTCTCCTATGTAGTTGTAGAGGTATTTGTGTATAGGGGCTTCCTGCGGTCAGTTGAAAGTGGTACTTAGAGCATAAAAATCGAGCTTGGGGGCTCATTTATGGGGAGAAACAAGACGGACACACGCTATAGATTGTTGATGCGCGACTGGCTAGCCGTGCTGACTTGTTGCCTTTTGAAAGCTGCTTGGCGAGTCCCGTTGCGTTGCCGTGATGATTGCGGCGAGAAGTGGCCGGAGCTTTGGCCGGCCGCGCCTCTGCAAGGGTCGATCTGTGGGCTGTGCCGCGCGCTTTTTTCAGTTCGGAGGAGGGTGGGCGAGGTCGTGGAGGGGAGAAGACGTCACTGGGATGTCCACTTCACTTGGCGCCTCGCCTCGGCGGCGACACTCGACGACTGCAGCGCCAGCAGGCAGACGGGAATGTGCTTTTTGCGGTGCGGCGCATCAATGTCAAGAAAATACATGTACGCCGCCCATGCATTGTGCCAGCAATCGGCGCCGACTTGTTCGGTTCAGAAGTGATGTGGGTCTATCAAGCAGCGAAAACGGCAATGCAGTTCGTGAGAGAGGTGTTGGCCGAGCTGATACTTTTGGGAAAACCGCTCTCTCTCTGGTCGACGCGTTGGGGGATTCACTTCAACTTCCGCTGTCAGAGCGACAAGGCGGAACTTTTGGGGATGCACCACGCCGCTGTAGTATGCTCGAAAGGACCGAGGCCACGCGTTCCCCCTCATTTTCATCCGAGTCGTCACGTTGCTTGCCGGACGACTCCGGCTTCGGCGTCTACGGTACGCCAACGGCGCCGAGCAAGCCATGTTGCCACGTGTTGTGTTAATGGAAAGATACTTTTACGACGCGAAAAACCTGGTATAGAGATAGTTTTCAATAGTTCGCCAGCGTTGCGTCACGCCCGACGCGCGCAATACCATTGACGGGTGGGCTCATACGCAAGGAGCTCATGGACATGTCGGCGCATGGCGCATGTTCCGTCAAGAGTTCACTGTTCGAGTTGACTGGGATATCGTGCATTATCAGTTCTAGAGAGCGACGGGGTCATTCCCCGCGCTAGGGTTTAAAAGTGGTGGGTAACAATGTAGAAAATCACCATATAGAGATCCGACAGTTGTGGCTTCAACGCCGAAAGCCGAGAAGCTCAATCCTGACTCAGCTTGCGCAGCAAGAGTGCATCGCAGCAATCATAGCAACAAGTACGCATACATCATTTCACCCAACTTTTTTTTTTTCTCATTTCACCCAAATGGGTACACAATACATTGTTATAAAACCCACGATAATTTATGTATCGCCACACATTTTTCATTATCGCGTCCACGATGTCATCGCGCCACTCTCGTCGCCGGAGTCCCAGCTCTGCAGCCGACACGGAGACCCGCAAGGTGCTCCCAGCTCGCAGTTCTCGCGGCACGCGCATCAACAAACTCATCGGCGAAGAGGCGGAGGCCGACGCGTCGTTCTGGGGCCAAGCGGCGTGGCAGGAAGACGGAGAAGACGAAGACTACTCCACCGAAGCAGGTATCAACACGTTGCAATGCGAATCCAGTGGGTTTTATCGCTAACTCTATGGGTTTTATCAATCTCAGAGGAGGAGGACATTGTGGACTCAGATTTCGACGACGAAGAAGCTCCAGATGACGAGGTGCACGACGCTGAAGAAGATGAGAAGCCCACGAGGCGCAAGCGCTCGGCGACGAGCTCTGGCCGCTACAAGGAGCCGATCCAGCCTCGACCAGCTAAACGGAAGGCAGTTGCAGCAGTGAACAAGGCCCCAGTAGCAGCTGCTGCGCCGACGACGCCTGTGTTTGAGTATGTGGCGCCGACGGTGCGGTCCTCGACGGCTAGAAAGTCGTCCGAGTCGTCCGAGATGAGACGACGAGCGTCGCATGAAGCGGCGAAGTTGGCGGCGAAGAACAAGAAGCCGCCGGTGGAGAAGACGGGGAACAGGTTGACGCAGGCGCAGCTACTGGCAGAGGCGGTGAGGACCGAAGTGGAGAATACGCAGTCACTGCAGAGACTGGAGCAGCTGGAGGAGGAGAAGAAGGCGGAGAGCGTGGCGCCCAAGGCGCCGTTCACGGGCAGTATGGTGCGGTATTACAGCAGGATTGGAGCGCCCAAGACGATTACCTTTATGAACACGCTCGACTTCCCGCCGATTTTCAACCAGCCCAAGCCCAAGAAGAGGATCAGCTCGCAACAGCAGAAACTCAACAGACTGAAGCTGGAAGCGGATGGGGAGGGGGAGGAAGACAACGAAGAAGACATCGACAGTGTGCAGGACACTGAAGAGTACGAGGAGAAGGACGGCCAACAACACGGCTTGTTACAGAATAACACCCCGACAGCCGCCAAAGCTGCGGCATGAGCTCTACTGTACTGTAGCACGCAGCTCTCACTCACTCGACCGATCTCTTACTGAGCCTTCTTCTTGGACGCCTCGGCGAGGGCCTTGTTGGTAGCTCCCCAGAACAGCAGCACCTGCAGCACGAGCGTGCCGTTGAGCACGATGGTCACACCGAAGCCCGCCACCTGCACCGGGTCGCCCGTCTCCTGCAGCGTCGTGAACAAGCGCGCAATGGAGCCGGCCAGGTTGAGCACCAGCGTAATGAGCGCCAACTGGCCCGTGTGGCCCTGCTTGAAGTTCGACAGGATCTAAAACCACACCAACCACAATCGCACCGTCAGTTCTCCTCATAATAATCAACACTACAGCAACCCATCGCTCACTACCTGAGGCGTACGAGCCACGATGCTCACGGGGATGCCGGCAGAGGCCAGCAGCCACTGGTACTCGTCCGGGATGGACAGCATCCCGCCCGCCATGGCAGCGAACACCACCACGAGTCCGAAGCGCGTGGAGACCGGGATTTTGGGTGTGTAGAAGGCCCACAGCAGCAGCACCAGAATCACGTTCTGCGCCAGAATCACGAGGTTCTCGCCCCACGTGCTCAGCGGGTAGCCGCGCAGCAGGTTGTAGATGGTGCTGGACAGGTAGAGCACCACCTCCATGTAGAAGGCGCTCGGCGTGAGCCCCGTGACGTCCTTGGCGCCCAGGATCTTGAGGATCTGCGGCAGCTTGAGGATCAGGCTGCCCGTGATGATGGCGTAGCTCAGCGCCTTGCTGACCACAGCCTTGATACACTCGACGTTGGCGAAGTCGTGGTGCGTCGCGAAGGCCTCGAAGCACTTGGGCGTGAACAGCCCCAGCACCAGCTCGTCGTCCGCCGCCTCCTTCTTCTTCTCTGCCGCAGAGGAGGCCGTCAGCATTGCCGTGGCCAGCGCCAGCGCCGCGCACACTTGGGTCATTCTCGCCACCATCTTGTGCCACCCGAAGAGATCAAATGGGTGACGCCACGTTTGATAGATGGTCGAGACGTAAGGGATACGTAAGTGGTACACCAAATTGATGGACTTGCACTTTACTTGTATTTTGTATGGATAAAAAAGGCTTGCTGTTTGTATGCCTCAGGTTGAAGTCGGTGAAAGCGACCTCACGATCGCAAATGCGATGCTGCACTGTACTGGTGAACATTTGAATGTTCGCACCAGTAAGCCCTGTCAAGCCAGGACAAGGTGCGGGGTCGCAATGAATGAAAACTCATCCCACCAGCACACATGAGAAGCGGTGATCATGCGACTCTGTCGAACGAGTTGCTGCTCAGCGACCAGAGATAGACACCGAATTGTGGAGACACAAGTCGCTTCTTTGAACCTGTATATTAAACAGCGTCTATCTGCTCTGTCGGCGACTTCCTTCATCTTGACTACTGTTGACAGTAAAAATATCGAAATTGCTCGTTAGAGCTCGAACTACTGTAGCTCCCAACTCTACGACGAGTCTAGAGCCTGATCATTTGTAAACCTGCTCATCACAACCGAAGAGCTGCCAACTTGGTGGCTCCAAGCCCCTTCAGTACCTGCACCACCAAGAAACCCATGCGCGTCATTGCTCCACGTTTTGCCATCGTTGCGCTGCTGCTCGGAACGCAGTCAACACCTACTGAGGCGAAGTGCTTCTTTGGGACGTTCAAGTGCGGCGACGGTCAAGCCATTTGTCTGAATCCAATCACTGTCGGCAAATGCGCTTTCGATGCCGTTTGTCCCATCAAGCTCGATGCAATCATCACCACCCTGGGGAATGCACTCAAGGCCTTGACACCTGATCAACTGGACTTCGTCATCGACCTGGGAGTAGGGGAGATCAACTCCGTGTTCGACGACTTCAGAGACTGCTTCAAGGGGTTCGAGGCAGCAGCTCCACACGGTTCATTCGTGCGTCTCGGCGGCTTTGGATGCCGCAACAGCTCTGAAAGGCGCTGGGAAGTTTGCCAAATTGGCAGCAGGCAAGCTTGACAAGGCAAACGAAGCGCTGAATATCATCGAGGGCAACATTATCCCAGCGCTCAACAAGGAGTGCGGGTCAGGATGTCTTAACGAGGACACGTGCCCAGCACCGAGTACTATGACCACCACCACTATAGTGACCACCACGACAACAACGACTGGATGCGATGATGCGTCGACGGCTTCTAGCACGACGACGGATTCGACGGATTCAACCGCAATCACGCTGGAATACAAGGCCCCTTCTGGCTGCACGTGTCTGGCGATAAACGCAACAGCGTTCGACTACGATGCCGTCGCGTACAGCACTGGTGCCTGCGCACGCAACGTGGCCTACTTCATGGACGATCAAACACCGCCCTTGCTCGTCTCCAAGGCGTACTTTCCTGAGATGGGCTGCTTCGTCGGAAAGCAGCAGAACGGATGCACCGCGTCATACAAGTTGCAAGACGGCGACATCAGTTTGTCAGGCGAAATGCAATGGAGCCTGAACGACCTGCAATTCCAGTACTTCATCCCGTGCGTCGATCAGTACGGCCGAAAGTACTCGGAGCGCACTCAGAAGGTGGAGCTGCCCACAGCCACAACAGCAGCACCAGCGGCCTGAACAGAAAAGAACACGACCACGACGACCACGACAACAACCACAACGACCACCTCGGCCAGCAGCAAGAGCGCCGCGTCGAGCCTTCAAGGTGTGAGCCGCACAATAGCGGCAATTGTCATGGCGTCGGTGACGTGGTGGCTGATCGCTTAACCCTTTCGCGAATACTTCATTCTTGTATACTATACAAAATCAAGTAAGTTCGAAATAGAAGGAGGCATTTTGCCACTATCGGGCATGTAGCCATTCGTGTCCATCAATGGGTTCAATGATAGAAGGATGCAAAATGCCCCCATCGACAGGACCAATTAGAGCATTCTGATAGGCCAAAACGGTAGACTCGTGAAACCTGCGCCGCTGAAGAGTCGCCGACTTCTTGCGATTGGTCGGGCGCCGCCACTGCAGCGTGCTTAGCAGGCTTCCAAACACTGTGGGAGCTTTTATCTTCGCCATATCTTTCAATGAGCATCACCCTGCGCATACCGCCCCATCCCACCACCCCATCACTGACATCGAGGTCTTCAATTTGTATAACCTTTTGGGTTATGGTCGATCAATTTCGCCGGTACTAATGTTCGCAATACATCTGTACTGTGAAAATAAATGGATTCCCCTGCCCCAGGTCTTGGCCTCTCCCCCTTCACTTCGAAAAAAACGATGGCAAGATCAAAGCAAAGTGTGCCGACGGACGCTGCTGGTGCTGTGAAGTACCGACGCCTGACGCGCTCTCAAGATGTAAGCAGTGCTGAAATATCGAGAGGTACGGAAGAAAACAGCTAATGATAACATGTTTGCTGGGTTTTAATTACGTGTACTCTGCTATGACAGACGGCTGCTTTCACGAGAATTTGGCGAGATCTCCTACGTGATGGATGGACAGCGAAGCGGCCATCGTTGCGCAGTTTGGACACCCGCTACCGCTACATCCCACCGGATGGTGGTGTTGCTGGGCAAGAAGGCCGAGACTTTTTTAGGGGAGGAGGCAATAGTCGCGCACGTCACCAGCACTTTACAGCTCAATCTTGCTGCTGTGAGTGATACTGTTTCTGTACAAACTCGTGAACTTTCTAGTGTGCCCGTAGGCGATCACGATGATATGGTTGCGGGGTTGGCCGAGCGAGTTGTGGACGAAGATGCAAATGGTGCAGGCACAACTAATGACGACCACCCATCTCGCGGCGAAGGAGCTTTACTGGACCAGGACATGGATCGTATTGCGATTGGACGGGAAGGACGAGTGGAGCAAAAGGGACTCAGTCATGAGCAGACTGGTTGTGACGATGTCGGTGGTGGAGATCGTGATCGTCGGGGGCAAGGTCAAGGCTGCAGCCGGGTATTACTGCCCGAGAAGCACGGCCACACTGCAAACGCTGCTGGAGCAGCGAGGATTGCTCATTCGGTCGGTGGATGTGGTAGCGAACGGACCCCTGAAGTACGGGTTGAGGAGCCTATTCGAGGCGTTGCTGTGGGCGTGGATGCCACTGGTCGCGGGGAGAGATGTGTTACAGCTCGTTCGGGTCGTGGTCGTGGTCGCGGTCGGAGCGCTGGACGCGGTCGCGGTGGTCGATCTGGACGTGGACGCGGCCAGGAGGTGGGGGAAGGCACGGTGGCGAGGATCGCAGAGCAAAGTCATGCTTCATCGGATGAGGCAAATGGTGATATTGATGGCAGCGTCAGTTCTAAGTCTTACTTTGGTTTGGGGATGAACGAAGTTGAGTCACGGATAGCAAGCTCGCAAGCCGCTATAAGTTCGAGAAATTCAGTTGCACCACCAGCAAGCCCGGAGCACTACATCGGCAATCTCATCGCGTACACACCTTCAAAATCAAAGTGGCTTTTGACAAAAAAGTTGGAGTCGACGTTCAGTCCTGTGGGTTCAGCTTATTGTGGGTCGTGTGCGCCGACGGACTGTCCAAAACTAAGCTGTTCTGTACGAAGTGCGTTGGTTAGACACCATATTTCAGAAGCACTCACACTGGGTTCCGCTTGGAGTTCTACAACAAGGAATCGAAAATTATAGGTTGCTCACGCAAACTTCATCGAAGCCAACCTGGACAGCATTGACAACCGCGCACGCAGAAGACGATGAAGACCTCCCAAGAGTGTTTCTCTAGAAGACCTTGTTGAGGTAGAGGAGGGACCCGTGGAGTTTGACCCCGATCAGCCACTCCCGACAACATTGAAAGAGGTTGAGACTGTAAAAAGTATGCGGTTCGACCCCCGCGTTGAGATGAAAGCCCCCCATGACTTGTACGACAGGAAAAATGGAGCAAATGTAACTCGTGTGCGGCCTGAATATACGCACCTGTTTACTCATTCTGCGTCATCGAGTTTTCTGGTGTACATACCACTGTACGTTTGGCAGCAAGTGGTCAATGAGTGCAATGCGTACGCAAAGATCAAGGGCATCAACCTGGCACATCCTGTGACATTGGCGGAGCTGATGAAGTTCATTGGAATTCTATTTTTCATGACGATCACGGACAGAGGTGAATACTCTAACTACTGGGGGCCGCAACCAGAGGATATAATACTGGGCAACCAAACCTCGTCGGGGTTGGAGAAAGTCATGCCACTGAGGCGTTTCAAGCTGCTTCGAAAAGTGTTTTGCTTCCGGGCTGCGCCTCCATCTGCTCAGACTGATCCTGCCGCGCACATTCGGCCCCTCTTGAATTTGCTCACGTGTACTGGGGGAAAATATATTGAGCTGGGGGGGGGAGGTTGCCCTCGATGAGTGCAGTATCGCATGCCGCTCAAAGTTCGGGCGCCATGTTATTGTCTATAACCCGATGAAGCCAACAGGGAAGTATCACTTCCGGCTTTACGTGTTGTGTTGTGGTACGACATGGATTGCTGTGAATTTTCGATTTCATTGCAGTAGTACTATGGCTGACAGGCTGCAGGGCGTTGTGCCCACAGGTTCGGCAGAAGAACTTAGTGGAGAACTAGCGACAGCGAAGGTGTCTGCTGTCCGGAAGCTCGTTCTTGAAGCGGTTCGGCCTCTCTATGGATCCAATCGAATCGTGAACATGGATAACTACTATACTTCGGTCCAACTATTGCAGGCGCTGCGACTTAAAGGACTCTACGCACGAGGTACGGTGAGGGGTACAAGCAAGCACTTCCCCAAACACACAGTACTAGACAAGAACTCCGCAACTCGAGGCGATTATCGGCAAGGTGTGTCTTCCGAGCACAGTATCGTGGCTGCGTCGTGGTGCGATGGGAGTATTGTTCAGGTCATTTCGAACGCTGATTCGTCGGTGATAGGGACTGTGGATCGCCAAGTGGGAGCGACTAAGCAAACTTACCCGGCATCTATGTGTGTGAAAGAGTATAATGCGCACATGCAAGGCGTCGACAGACTCGACCAGACTCGGGCGCGTTTCTCCATTGCTGACGGCAGCTCGTTCAAGCCGTGGCATAAGAAACTGGCGCTTGGCCTCATCGATATTGCCAGATCAAACGCGTATCTAACGCGCCGTCAGGTGGTAGATATGTCTAAAGACCGCGATTCGCACAGGGATTTCATGATTCAACTTTCATCGGAGCTAATTTCTGGCAAATGGGTCGATTCGCCGAGTGATGGCCGTATTGCGTTTGATGTCGTTGGTTCCGACGAGCCAATCCCTTTGCTAGTTCTTTCGACAGCAGTACCGCAGTCTACCATTCCTGACGGAAGCCCCCACAAGCGGTGTGTTGCTGTGACATCACGACAAGCCCTCGGTGATTGCAGTAGAAAGCGGCGCGCGTGTGTTGTCTGTCGCTGGGAGGATCGATACGCGACGGAAAAGACCGACTATTGCGGTAGACATAATGTTTGGCTTTGCCGCAGCATTTACCAGCAAGAAATCAAGCCGTATATGTGCACGGAGACGGACCTGACATGTTGGGAAAAGTTTCATCGCTACTACGTTCCTAACCAACTCTTCTCAGAGAAAGGCAACCTCCGTACATCATCATCGCTGTATAAGTTGAAGGAGACGTCCATGGTACCCTCAAACACTCCGACAGAGCAACCCCGACCTCGCGCCGCTCGATCGATCGTGAGCGATCTGAACGATACTTCCGTGTGAGTAGGTTGGCAATGCTTTAATATGTAAATATACGAAGGATGCTTCCTATGCTACCTTGCCAAATTGTTATTCCGTGTGTACAGAGCTGATGCGTGCGCAAAGTTGAGTTGCACATTGGTCGCTGGTTATAATGTAGTGGGATTTACAGATTATCTAGCTGCCGTTCCTACCAACGCAATAGTGCAATCTCGTCGGTCAGTCGGCTCGGTGCTGCCATTGGTCGTTCCGCGTGGACAACGCGTCCAGGACGTGCGTGGAGTCGCCCGGCGTCTTGTCAATTCATCTGAAGGTGGTCTCGGGGTTGACTACGACGTCCAGAAGCAGCGTGGTGGTGTCGGCTACCTCGTTCACCATAGTCGTCAGCAGCCTGCTGTAAAACAACCTGCACAACAGTCATCGCCTTCAAGGTGGCAGCCTCTCCCACCATGATGGCCGTGCGCACACTGCCCAGAATGATGACCTTCAGCAGCGTTGAAGGGCAGATGCTGCGCACTTTCGGTAGCCATGGGATGCAGTGGCCCCAGTCCCGATGTCTGCCGAGATGATACTTGGTATCGAGAAGCTTGGCCACGCCCACGGTCAAACGCAGACCTGATACCCAAGTCGTTGGCGAAGCTCACGCAGTACAGCGCCCTACTGCTTAGTGGTGTGGCAGCCGGAGAAACCTCCGTAGCGTGCTATCCAGCCGTGTAGAAGTAGCAATCGTACTGTGGCGGGCAGGATTCCGCCGGCGCAGGTGCACCACGCCCGGCATGGCGGCATGAACTTGGGGATGTCGTCTCGTATGACGCCAAGCTCGGTGTCCAGCTGTAGCAAAGCGTTCCGCGGCTGCGACGTAGACATCGATCGTAGGGTTCAGCAACCGACGCCAACTACGATGTCCAGCAGCACCGACGTCGAGTACAGCGTCCAACAGCTCGGATGTAGACGCCAAGCATGACGCACACCAGCACCGACGACATGCATGGCGCTCTGCGGCTTTGCCGCCACGAACGAGGCTCAGTAGTATACCGAGATCCGGCAACGACGACGTCGAGCATGACGCTCACCAGCACCGACGACAAGCATGGCGTCAGCGGCTCCGACACCAAGAACAAAGCTCAGCGACTCCGACGTCGAGCACGGCGTCCAGTGGCTTCGAAGAAGCCCTCGGGTGCATTACTCAGCGGGCAAGGGTGTGAGCTTCGCGGGGCTGACTTCGATCATGACGGCCAGTATCGAGACCATGTCGACGCGCACGGTGCGCAACGGGCCTTCGTGTTGCTGGAGGCGAACAGGGCGGGACGTTGCTCGGTGGACGTGCTCCTTGTGGCGTCTGCCCAGACGCGGGACTCGTCATGGGCATGGGGGTCTTCAGCTTGGCAGCATCCGTGAGCATGGGGTTCGTGAGTAGGGCGCCGAGTAGCTTGGTGGCAAAACGCTGGCGCAGTTTGCAGGAGCCGGCAAAATCGGAAGTGAGCGATTGATTTGAAGCGGCGCCGCGCGCGCAAGATCGCGGTTTGGCGCCCAAAGCTTTAGTTAATTCCACCAATTGCCGCCCGCTGCTACATTGACCAGCCAATCACCACACAGCGTTATCACGATCGCTACCTGTGATTGGCGGGATTAGCAAAACCGAAGACATAGGCGAAACTCTCTGAGCGATTATTGGTAGAAATAGAGGAAGCAAAAAGACCGCAAAAGCTTGGATACGCTGCAGCTAACCGCAAAATTTGCGTTTTGCCTGAATGGGTGCGCTGCCGATCGATAGCGACGCACGTACCTAAAACAATACGTGTGGTAGGAAGAGGATCTAGAACAAGCGGAAATGGTAGTTCATACAGTTAGAAATAAGCACCACGGTAGTCTGCAAAAGCTACTTGACGTACACGCGCAGCAATTTCACCCCTGCCGCCTCTGTCGTTCACACCACCGTATTGTCCCGGTGTCACCGCCGCCGCACCAGCTGTATTTAGCACCGCCATTTGGCCGTCGCAGAAATCTAATCAAACGACCAGTAGCGGTATGATGGCGCCGGCAAAACTGCGCGTTGCTCAACTCCGTTTGCGTAAGGGTATGCGCCTTTAATGGCGCCGCGGTGTCCTGGCGGCAGCCCCAACCCGCGCGTGCTGTTGGCAGCGTGGACACTTTGGCCGCAGTGATGGTCTGCACCCAGCACTACTCAAGCCTGCATCCAGCACTACTCAGGTTACCACCTGCGTAATCTTGTTGCTGGCAGCGTGCTCGCTGCCCGGCACATTTTGCGTGGGGATATTGCCGATGATGGCGCCGTGGTGTCCTGGCACCTGAAAAGCCAAGCTAATAGTAGTAAACGTCGATCGCCATGACCATCACGTGACCCTCCCCCTGTACTACTCACTGGTGCGTCACCACTAACTGTATACTGCTGTTGGGTGAACAGTTGGGTGAACACACGACGAGCGGTGCATTCGCCGCTACATCCTATATTGTCCCGGATCAAAGACGGCGCGCTAAAGGGAGGAGGTTAATGCAGAGATTTTGGCCGCAACGAAGAGCTATTCAAACGGCCACTAATGTAGCGATGGCGCACCGGACGCACACTGTCTGGCTGCCTTCATGTGAGGATTTGTTTCGAGTCATCGCTGCAGTGACTTCTTAGAAAGGGTTAGCAATAATTCATGTTATTATTTCTGAAACCAGACACATTGCTGCTTCAATACATGACGCTTTTGTGAGTAATAAAAATGCGTATGTTCCTTCCACAGCGCACAGTTTATTTTCTTGACTTGTATGTACACTAAAAGGGTGGGCTCGTCCGGAACCAAATAGCTCGATAACCCCCCCCCACACCACTTATCGTTTGTTCGCCCAACAGCAGTGTACAGTTAGTGGTGACGCACCAGTGAGTAGTACAGGGGGAGGGTCACGTGATGGTCATGGCGATCGACGTTTACTACTATTAGCTTGGCTTTTCAGGTGCCAGGACACCACGGCGCCATCATCGGCAATATCCCCACGCAAAATGTGCCGGGCAGCGAGCACGCTGCCAGCAACAAGATTACGCAGGTGGTAACCTGAGTAGTGCTGGATGCAGGCTTGAGTAGTGCTGGGTGCAGACCATCACTGCGGCCAAAGTGTCCACGCTGCCAACAGCACGCGCGGGTTGGGGCTGCCGCCAGGACACCGCGGCGCCATTAAAGGCGCATACCCTTACGCAAACGGAGTTGAGCAACGCGCAGTTTTGCCGGCGCCATCATACCGCTACTGGTCGTTTGATTAGATTTCTGCGACGGCCAAATGGCGGTGCTAAATACAGCTGGTGCGGCGGCGGTGACACCGGGACAATACGGTGGTGTGAACGACAGAGGCGGCAGGGGTGAAATTGCTGCGCGTGTACGTCAAGTAGCTTTTGCAGACTACCGTGGTGCTTATTTCTAACTGTATGAACTACCATTTCCGCTTGTTCTAGATCCTCTTCCTACCACACGTATTGTTTTAGGTACGTGCGTCGCTATCGATCGGCAGCGCACCCATTCAGGCAAAACGCAAATTTTGCGGTTAGCTGCAGCGTATCCAAGCTTTTGCGGTCTTTTTGCTTCCTCTATTTCTACCAATAATCGCTCAGAGAGTTTCGCCTATGTCTTCGGTTTTGCTAATCCCGCCAATCACAGGTAGCGATCGTGATAACGCTGTGTGGTGATTGGCTGGTCAATGTAGCAGCGGGCGGCAATTGGTGGAATTAACTAAAGCTTTGGGCGCCAAACCGCGATCTTGCGCGCGCGGCGCCGCTTCAAATCAATCGCTCACTTCCGATTTTGCCGGCTCCTGCAAACTGCGCCAGCGTTTTGCCACCAAGCTACTCGGCGCCCTACTCACGAACCCCATGCTCACGGATGCTGCCAAGCTGAAGACCCCCATGCCCATGACGAGTCCCGCGTCTGGGCAGACGCCACAAGGAGCACGTCCACCGAGCAACGTCCCGCCCTGTTCGCCTCCAGCAACACGAAGGCCCGTTGCGCACCGTGCGCGTCGACATGGTCTCGATACTGGCCGTCATGATCGAAGTCAGCCCCGCGAAGCTCACACCCTTGCCCGCTGAGTAATGCACCCGAGGGCTTCTTCGAAGCCACTGGACGCCGTGCTCGACGTCGGAGTCGCTGAGCTTTGTTCTTGGTGTCGGAGCCGCTGACGCCATGCTTGTCGTCGGTGCTGGTGAGCGTCATGCTCGACGTCGTCGTTGCCGGATCTCGGTATACTACTGAGCCTCGTTCGTGGCGGCAAAGCCGCAGAGCGCCATGCATGTCGTCGGTGCTGGTGTGCGTCATGCTTGGCGTCTACATCCGAGCTGTTGGACGCTGTACTCGACGTCGGTGCTGCTGGACATCGTAGTTGGCGTCGGTTGCTGAACCCTACGATCGATGTCTACGTCGCAGCCGCGGAACGCTTTGCTACAGCTGGACACCGAGCTTGGCGTCATACGAGACGACATCCCCAAGTTCATGCCGCCATGCCGGGCGTGGTGCACCTGCGCCGGCGGAATCCTGCCCGCCACAGTACGATTGCTACTTCTACACGGCTGGATAGCACGCTACGGAGGTTTCTCCGGCTGCCACACCACTAAGCAGTAGGGCGCTGTACTGCGTGAGCTTCGCCAACGACTTGGGTATCAGGTCTGCGTTTGACCGTGGGCGTGGCCAAGCTTCTCGATACCAAGTATCATCTCGGCAGACATCGGGACTGGGGCCACTGCATCCCATGGCTACCGAAAGTGCGCAGCATCTGCCCTTCAACGCTGCTGAAGGTCATCATTCTGGGCAGTGTGCGCACGGCCATCATGGTGGGAGAGGCTGCCACCTTGAAGGCGATGACTGTTGTGCAGGTTGTTTTACAGCAGGCTGCTGACGACTATGGTGAACGAGGTAGCCGACACCACCACGCTGCTTCTGGACGTCGTAGTCAACCCCGAGACCACCTTCAGATGAATTGACAAGACGCCGGGCGACTCCACGCACGTCCTGGACGCGTTGTCCACGCGGAACGACCAATGGCAGCACCGAGCCGACTGACCGACGAGATTGCACTATTGCGTTGGTAGGAACGGCAGCTAGATAATCTGTAAATCCCACTACATTATAACCAGCGACCAATGTGTAACCCGGCTTTACTTGTCCACTGTACACGTCCGATAACAGCTCCAAGCGACATTAACCACAACTGTAGTGAAAGACAACTTAGCATGTAATACAAAGAGAAAAAGAAATTGACAGGCTTACAACTCGTACAAACTGGCGCTTGCCTTACGCTAGAGTTTGTAGTAGTGTTCTGTCAGAGAGAACGTTTCACAGCGTTGACGGTGAAAGCGCTTTGGTGGCAGTGTGTCGGGGGCCATTCCGAACGGCTGTTAACCACTCAGGAGAACGGTAGTAGCAGAACTTCTCGCAGTTACAAATCTTCCGCTGGAGTCGCTCGTCTTCAAGCTGCTCGGCCAATACGTCCACAACTTCCATGGCCCTCGAAAGAAAAGCCATCAGATTGTAGCTTCGCTCACGCTTGAAACCATCAACAAGGTGCCGGTTGCGTGCGTCGTCACCAGCAAGAGCGTCGGCCTGTAGCGCAACGTATTTCTCCACATGAACGTCTAAAGCACGGCGTTTTCGCGATAGGTACGCATCCAGATACTATAGGCGAGCTTTGATATCCTTGCGGGTGATCTATAACATAATCAAGTGAATGCAAGTAAGCGACCTAAGAAGCCATTATAAAGTTCCGACAAAAAGCTTACCTCAGAGATCTCCATCGAAGTCTTCCACCAACGCATGATAAAGACAAAGTCGTGTAGGAGCTTACCGGTGAACTCACCGCCGCTTTCCCACGCAGCAGCATAGACAGAGTACATTTCTTTCACTGGTAGCGCCGCAATAAATCATCTACGTCCACCGAGGACCCGAACCCGCGCTCGTATTCCTTGACATGACCGTACCCTTAGCAAACATACAGTTTACCAAACGTCACAATGTACAAACGTACTCGGTCTTCCGAAGGCCAGTAGACTGGATTGAGGGCGTCAAACTCTACTTCCATTTCACAGCTGAAGAAAGAAAGTGCTTGTACAAGGGGAAGCAATAAGGATGCTGTTTGACGGAGATTATATGCTATGCCATGCCTACCTTTTTGAGATTTTCCGCTGGATCGCCGTAAATGCTCCTGCCATCCGATGCGTGTCGTTTGATCGGAGCAGCAAACTATACAGGGCAGTTAGCAACCAATCCACACGCAAAAACTTTCAACACGCACGAGAAACCTTTACATAGTCGCCTTTGCGACGGAAATCCATCTTTGGCGTACGCGGCGAGTTCGAGACTGACACTCAGCCTCCATTCACCAGTGGTGGTGAATCACCACCACGTTAAATCAACCGCAAGTACCACGACGGTTTCGTGTAGCCGCCTTCAAGCTGCTCATCTACCAAAGACAGGAATCTATCGCGTAAATTTCATCACATTTAGCAGGGTTTCATCTGTTTTTGGAGGTGAAAGCCCAGCCGAGCATACATTACTCCTATTCGCCTTACACTGGATTGGTCAAAATAAAATTGGGTGAGGTTGAGCGCCCCTTCGGGTGGAAGAAGGCATTATGCCCCTTTCGAAGGGTTGGAATCGCACCTTGTTTTCAAAAATACCTCGATGGGAGCATTATGCACCCTTCGTTCACGAAAGGGTTAATCGAGATCCGAAGGATGTAACTTACATCATGTAAGCGACCTACTGGCTGACTGCAAGCCGATCTCTTATACTGCACAAGATCGCGGCAGGATAAAAACAAATCAGTGATCATGACAGGAAAAGAGAACATGGAGTGCAGCGAGTACTCCTTGTTCTCTTTTACTGCCATGATCATCGAGTTTTTTTATTTCTAATCATATTAGGTACTTAACAATGCAAGCGAAAATAACAACACGAGTTTCTAAGGAAAATGACATCAAGAACTTTGTCGTCATCAAAGTAAGCACACATCATTAATCCATAACAGTTCCTTGTCGCCGAAACCCGGAATTCGAGTGTAAAATATATGCCTGAACGAAAGGATGAAAGTGCAGCAACAATGGCAGGGCATCCATTGGTGTTAATACAAACACCAAGCTCTGCTTGACTCAAAAAAATCTCGGACTTCTGTTTCTTAAATTAACGAGCAAAAATTTCGCTTGTTATCATCACAAGATCGACCTTAAACTGACTCCGTTAGAAGTTGTACCCAAGCCTCGCAAAGTTGAACGTGAAGTCGGCACCTAGCGTCAGTACAAACACCAAATAGTTAGTAAGCTTACTTTCGCTCTCCACATCAACCCAGCAAAGTATGGAAATGTACCGAAATGAACGACACGGAAACACCACCATCCAGATCATCAACTTGCCCTGAATAAGAGGTCTTTGCGCTTTCAATACGAACGCCAAATGATACAGCGCGTTCATCCCGCAACTGCGCTTGACCATAATCACGAGTACCCAGAACGATGCGATCTGCAACAGTCCAAACACGAAGACAGGAAGGACGGTGGCACCCACGTTGTCGAGGGCGACACCAGCCATTTCGGTGTGATATCAGGCTCTTGGGAGGTGAACCATGATCAGAATGTAAAGGGTGGAATAACGGCTTCCAGGTAGGCAGTGACAACGAGACATTCCAGGTAAACAGTAGCTCCAAAGCATTGTGCAGCATTTTGGACTGATCCACTGCCGCAACCTTTTCGAGACGAACACTTTCTGTGGGTCGCACTTCCTCTGGTAAGGTTAAGTCAGCCGTGAAGGGGTAAACAGTGTTACAAAATATAGGAGACCCATGCTTATCATAGTAAAGGCACGACAATGGCTGAATTAATTCGAGTTTTCTTGGTGTGAATATACTTCAGCTTTTGGCATATGTTCAGCAGATCCGCGTCCTCCGCGGATAGTTGATGAGGAAAGCACGAGTAAATCCGGACGTCTGTGAGCTTCACCTTCTTGAATTTGTCGGGATTTTGACACAACGAGCAGATAATGCCCAACATATCACCAGGATTACCACAGTCGGTGTAGTGTCGAAGCATCTTTCGAATGGAAATCGTCCGATGGTGCAACCCGTACAGCATTATGACTGTCTGCGAGAGATCCGTGACGGAAATCGCCACAATAGCCAGCACCGAGAACGCGCTCTGCATACACGTCGCCACGTAGATGGCATTGAAGTAATCGACAGTGAAGATCACCGACTCTGGCGCAATGTCTTCAACGTGAGCGACGCACCGCAAAACAATATTTTTGATCCCCACCTTGATCACGGGTAGAAGCGGAATCACCAAGAACTGGTACTTCGATCCCTCGGCAAGCCGAAACAACAGTTCGTAGACTGGATACACAAACATCATCAGGATCTGAGCGTACAGAAAGTTCATGTACTTGACGAGCTGTTCTCGACGCGTCAGAAGTTTCTGCACAGCATTTCCGCCCATAATGACCCGAAATAATACGATGTGGAGAATGTTGTAGATCGGGGTCATGGTCAAAATGGAGAACGGGAGAGGGAAGATCAAGTACGCTTCAATGGGGATCGTACGAGCGGTGAACAGTATTGAGACTCACGTAGAAAGCAGCACTAATCGTCGTGTAGAGATCGTAAATCCTTCAATAAAATAAACCGCTTGACCCGTAGAGAAGTGCGTTATCACGAAGGTGAGGATTACAACTCGAATCCAGAATCCGTAATTCACTCGCCAGCCGTCTGTTGGATCTCGAAGAGGGATCGACTCTTGGACGAAGACAAGGACGATCATTGGTAGTGGCGTCGCGACACATACCAATAGTGCGTTTAGCCCACTTGAATGCTGCGCGTAAGTCTCCAAGGCTAGCAGTCGATGGACGGAATACTTGCCGCCGTAATAGCTCACTTGTAGTCGCTTCCAGGCATGAAGCAGCCTCGCTCCATGCGCTCGTAGTGTGTTGACCATCTTGCAACGAAGTAAGTGGAAACGAGTGGCAAAGTCCAACAAAAGTCCATGTTGCAGCCCAAGAACACTCCAAACATTAATAATTACAGCGCTATATTTCAATTTATTACATCTTTGCTAATCCAAGGTGTAGTAGGCAAGCAAGCATCAGCAGACACAGTCATCTTTCTCCAAAATATCGTAGATAATTGTGTAAAATGAAGAAACTTTCATGAAAAATCAAATCCACAACTTTAGTAGTTTCATTATATACAAACAGGGAGAACAACTGATTTATGTGCCTCTATGCCGAGGTTGGAGCCTAATCGCTCGAGAAATTGTACCCGAAACCTTTGAACTTGAACGTAAAATCTACTCCTGCACAACCATAAAAACACAACAATGAGTTCACATTGACCGACAGAACATAACTACTGTAGCCCAATGTATTGCGGATCCGAGTACTGTACAACGTACCAAAATGCATGACACGGAAGCACAAGGTGATCATCACCCACACGATCAACTTTATCTGGATCAGCGACCTCTGCGACTCGAGCACAAACGCGAGGTGGTAAATCGCCCGCATCCTGCAGTTCCGTTTGATCACGACCACCAACAGCACGAGCGGTGCGATCTCAAGTAGACCGAACGTGAACACAGGTAGAATCCTCGCTACCACGTTGTCCGGCGTCATGCCGACCATTTCAGTGTGATATCTGGAGCTCGGCAGGTGTACCATCACCAATATGTACGCGGTGTAGAACAACGGAATGACGGCTTCTAGGTACGCGGTGACAACGAGGCACTCCACAGTGAACAGGACCTCAAGTGAATCTCGCAGGAACGTCGGGTGGTCGATAGTATTAGTGTGGGAGCTTTTATTCGTAGTGAGTCGTTTTCCTTGCTGGACTGGAGGAGTTGCCATGTTTACAAGGTCTGAAGTTGGTTGAATGGAGCCATTACGACTTCTGGAGCAGAGCCAGTGGTTCAAAGCTGGTTTACGAGATGGAACACCATCAGCAGTTGGATATGGTACAACTGCTGTTGACTTCTTTGCTTGTTGCTGTATAGATCATCTTCGTTCATAGTAGTTTCCAGCGTATCCAGGAGATTTGCGTCTGATTCAGAGAGGTGGTGAGCGAAACACGAACGAATTGTAAGCCCCGCTCGATTCTGCTTCGTAAATTTTACAGGATCTCGACACAAAGCAGATAAAACACTGAGCAGTAGGTCCTACTTCTCCCTCTCTGAGGATGCTTGAACGCTAGTGAGAAGTTTTGATGAGATAGTAGTGTAATCCGTACAACATGGCAGCGGTTTGAGATAAATCCGTGACGGTGATCATTGAGATGGAGAGGACGGAGGACGCCGTTTGCATGCACGTCGCAGTGTAGATGGCATTGAAGAAATCCACCGTGAAAATCACCGCCTCCGGTACCATATCCTCCGCATGCATCATGGATTTTCGCACGATATTCTTGAGAAAAACTCTGATCACGGGTAAAAGCAGGATCACCAGAAGCTGGTAGTGCGAGCCTTCAGCTGTGCGGAACAACACCTCGTAGATTGGGTACACGAACATCATGGCGACTTGAGCATGTAAGTTGTTCAAGAACCGCTTGAATTGTTCCGGCTGGGCCTTGGTACGTTCGATAGCCTCAGCCCCCACCACAATTCGGAGTGAAATGAGGTAAATAATATTGTAGATCGGGGTCATGGTAAGCACGGAGAACGGGATCGGGAAGATCAAATAGGCAGAAATGAGCATTGTACACGCAGTGAGAAGTACCGAAACGCAGGTGGAGAGCTGTACCAGTTGGCGGACAGAGTAATGAATCCCCTCGAGGAAGTAATTTATCGGGCTTGTGGACGAGTAAGTTATCACGAAAGTCAGCATCGTCACGCGTATCCACTGGCCGTAATTGGCGCTCCATCCGTCTTTCAGGCCGCGAAGCGGAATCGATTCTTGAATAAAAACGATGATTGCCATGGGTAGTGGAGCTCCAATGCACACGAGGAGAGCGCGTAATGGCGACGTATTCTTTGTGTAAGTCTCCAAAGCGAGTAGACGGTGGATGGAGTACGACCCTCCGTAATAGCTCACTTGAAGCCGCTTCCAAGATCGAGGAAGCTTGGTCCGCATGGTCAACGCCCTCGACATGATTGACAAGAATGAGGTTGATGACAGTGCTCCAATAATATACTCGGTGCTCACTTAACACCCGCTATTATTGTAGTCTCATTGAAAAAAAACGATACAGCACAAATAGTGGGAAGGCTGGGATAGGAGGTTTATGGGATAAACCCCTTTATTAGTTGTTTAGACTTCATCGTGTATTCATGGGCTGCGAGATCTCCTTTAAAAAAACTACTATTACTACTGTAGTAGTTGAGCGTGGCAGCAGCGTGCGCGCCAAACGCTTCTACGGGTGGAGGTGCTACTGCATACATTTGAAAAAAAACAGTGGCATCATTTTTCTAGATCCCACCCCTGGTCGTGAATTTGTCAGTAGATTGCCAAAGCACGGTCGGAGCAGTGGGTAGCAACATTAAGCTGCGGTAGTTTTTTTTTAATTATTAGATGTGTTGTTGTCACTTAGTTACCTAACGACCTCTAATCACACCTCCTACCTACGCCCGTTTCCGTCGCTGGCAGGTCTTCAGTCCGTTTATGCGGTGGACCAACCCGGAAAAGTTTTATCTGCGATCTTCTGCACAATCAATCATCCAGCCATTTGCGTAGATCGATAGCAGCGTATCGCATCACTACCGTGTGGAAGTGATCATCCGTAGTTTCTGGAGAAAATATCACTTGTCTGCTGCGAGCGGTGTCCATAGCCAAGTTTGCTAGCGAGTCCGCTGTCTTGTTAAATACCCTGAGTTGATGTGTCCACTTGACTACCTTGCACTTGTCTGCCAGCCCTCTGCATCGCATATAAAGTTGACGCAAATGATGCGCTCGTGGTTCCGCGCGAGTCCGCTGCTGCCGAATGATGAGCTGACTATCCCCGACAACAAATAGCGGGTCAATGTTCGCCCTGTGTGCGTATACCAGGCCGGTGAGCAGCCCGTTGTATTCTGCTTGGTTGTTCGTCGTAGTTGGGCTGCCATACAATAAGCTGCGGTAGTTGCTACCCAAAGCTTGAAAGCTGGAACCGGCGCACAAATGGCAATGGTCGGAAATGCGTCATGGGACGCTGTTAAGGCTCCACCGCAACTCCAGCACGAGGGGGGGGGGGCATATCGTCGCTGCCCTGGATCTTGGATAGACTCGTGGTCCCCTTGAACAGTTGAAGCGTTTACCTTTGCAGAACTAGCTGATTGAACTCGAACCCCACGGGGGCAATTCTCTTCCGGGTCGTCCTTACTTTCGAGTACATTTTGAGGACTTTCGAGTAATGAGTAATGCGCTCGGACTTCCGAGTACATTTACTTCATTTAAACTCGCGCATTGCATCAACTTGCAACAACTGACTTCACTATAAAGACGTTGCTTGTTGGGATGGCATTCATGAAAGCAAATAACGTGCTACAAGCCCTTTAGGGCAATTTTCTTTTGTTTTCTGCTAGATAACGCTTAAATTCTCTAGTTGCTCGTTCGATGCGTTACTTCCCCAGATACATTCATAGTGTGCATATCTTCGGTCTCGTTCAGGGTGGCGATGCCGTATGTAGCATCTTTCCTGATTCAAAAATAAGACTTCTGTGGAATTACTCGGAGTTCAGGGAAATGTACTCGCAATTAAGTAGCACCCTTCTCTTCCGTTCCTTAATTGAGGAGTTGTGGATGGCCTCGTTATGTTTCCACGTCACTCGTGGGTACAGCTGCAAGCAAGTCCAAGACATGGAGTCATTCTGTTAAGTATAGTCATCCGTGATCGAGAGGATTTTTGTATTCGTGGACGCAGTTCGAGACAGCATCCCGACGCTTGATATGAGTGATACAAGTCGGTGGTCGAAGGTGCTCAGCGCTTGGAAGAAGCTGCAAGTGAGTTACTACGGTGGAAAATACTCCATCCATCGACTGCTGGCCTTGGAGACGTATGCACGGACGACGTCCCTGCTTCGTGCGATGCTCGCGTGTGTTTGGACGCCACTTCCGACGGTTGTGCTGGTTTGTCTGATAGAATCGCTGCCACTGCGAGACCCGCAGGACGGCTGGGATGTAAACCCTGGATTTTGGGTACGCGTTGCCGTCGTGACTTTCCTGATTGCCCAGACATCTACAGGTGAAGCGGTTTATTTCATCGAAAGCTTCAAGATCTCTGCAGGTCAACTTGTATCGCTTTCAGCTGGAATTGCTGTAACTTTCACGGCTTGTTCGATGGTCATTTCTGCCAACAGTATCTATCCTATTTTTCACGCTGGTGTTGTCCCCAGTCTACAACCTTTTCCACATTGTTCTGTTTCGAGTCATACTGGGGGTCCCAATGTTGCGCCAACTATTCGCACAACGCAAGCAGCTCATCCAGTACATGAACTTTTTGCACGCGCAGATCATGATGATGCTCGTGTATCCGATCTACGAAGTACTATTCCGCTTTGTAGAGAGGTCAAAGTTTCAGGTTCCGGTGATTTTGCTGTTGCCGTTGATGAAGGTTGTCATAAAAAATATTGTGCTGAGGTGCACGAAGCACGTGGAAGATATGACGCCGGAGCTGGTGGTCTTCACTGTGGACTTCTTCAACGCCATCTACGTGGCTAGTGTATGCAGAGCGCCATGTCGACCCTCGCAATCTCCGCCATCGTTATTACGGATCTCTCACAGACTATTATCATGTTGTATGGCCTGCACCGCCGGACGAGTAATATTTTATGTGGACTCCGAGATTCTGCACCTGGTATTGAAATCCCGGATGATCTGCTCAGCGCAACGTGCTTGTTGTGCTGACATACAACGATTATCGGGAGACTCGTTCGACACAGCATCAATATTTTCACGAATTTCTCGCACCGACTACCGACGCAAAATGATATTCTGTTGAAGACTGTACGCGACCAGGCAAGTACGTCACCCATCCGAAGTTGTATCATCTCCTACTGTCGCGGGCATCCAAACTCCCGTGAATTTTGCCACATGTTGCTTTGGTTCTACCAAGAAAGGCAACAAGAAGATCCACCCTACCGTAGTTCGTGCAGGTGTAGCTCGAGCACCTGAAACTTCAACGAATCTGGTAGAAGAACACCCGTCGTTTTTGCGCTATTTACTGGAGACGTTCTTTACGATTGAATGTCTCGTTGTCACCTCCTTCTTGGAAACTATCATCCATCTCTTGTACGCGGCGTATATCCCCGTGATGTCACACCTGCCAAGTGTCCAATATCACTCGGAGATGGCGGGGGTCACGCCGAAGAACGCGGGTCATACCGTGCTCCCTGTGTTTGTGTTTGGACTGCTTCAAGTTGTGTCGTTTGCACTGTTGGTGGCGGTAGTGAGGCAAAACTGCGGGATGCAGGTGCTTTACCAGCTTGCATTCGTCCTGGAGACGCACAGGTGGTCCATCATGAGCAAGTTGATGGTCTGGATGCTGATCACCTTGTCCTTTCGTGTAGCACATTTTGGTGCGTTTCTTCATGGATTTATTGATAAATGGCGAGTGCTGATGGTCAACTTGGTTTGCAGGCGTCGACTTCACCTTCAGATTCGCCAAAGTGGGGTGGTAGACCTGCAATATATTCTTGTACAGAATCCACTGTTGGAATATCCGCCGGCTCGCACAGAGAGAAGCGACACTATGTTGAACTTGCCGCCAATCGTCGTGTCCAAGTCCAGCAACGAGAGTGCGGACTTCGGGGACAGGACGAAGAACGCCAAGGAGCAGAAGCTGATCAACGATTCGCCCGACTGGCGCAGTTGGAGATTTGGGAGCTGCTGCTCGGAGCTGCAGGCGGAGGACGTGTCGTATACCTCCACCGTCAGGGTCGAGTTCGCTGGGACTGTTTGGAAAGAAGGGGCCTACACGAGGTCGAAGGTGACTGGGTGTTTAGACGAGTGAAAGCTTCAACAAAAGATAACCTTGTAGTTGTTACAAAAGCTTTCTTTGTGGTTGTTGTTGTTCACAAGACAGGGAAGATTTACGACCGAATCTACAAGCCGAGGGTCGGCACGGCCGCCCTCGATCCTAAAGTCAATACGTCTCCTTGCGCTTCTCGGAGTTGCAGGTGTACCCTTCGTCCTTGGGCACGACAACCCCTCCGCATTCACACCATATTCCGTTGTTTCGTACGCACGACACCCGTCCTCGAGCGGGGATGGAGACGTCCACGGACCTCCAAGAGTCCCACCTCACACGCGCGTCGCGCCATCATTTCCGGCAGCAACTCGAGTACCTCACAATCGGTACCCCTCGTAGGATGTAGCCATTTCGGCACTCCAGCCGACACGCGAGTCCGCCGCGCCGATGCCTGGCACGGGGCTGGCACGGGACAGACGGCGTAAAGCTACAAACAAGTTGTCTGTGTTCTCTGTTATCGCTACCTGTGCCCAGGAGCATGAATCGCAATATCCACCCGTGAAATATCCAGAATAGAGCTGGACTTCTATAGTAGTAGTCATTTTGCTAGATTTAATCGTATTGCGGCAAGCTTACATGTTACGCATAGTAGATGCTCGTGCGGTGGTAACTTTCGTGATGGAATCGACGGCGCAGCAAGCTGCAAAGTTATGGGATCTAACGAAGCAACGCGTCGCGGTGGGGCTACTGAATGCTGTAAGGGCAGCGAAGATGAGCAAGAAGAAGGCTTATCGCAAGAAGATCAAGCGTATGTACCGCTGACTGGATCGTACAAAGGAGCTCGCTCGAGCCGCTTCTCAACAAGCCAACCAGGACCTCCAGCGACTCTGCCACGACAAAATCGGGAGGCTCACGCAGCGCATCGCAACAACGAAACGCGAGTGGATTCGTGCAAAATTGCAGCGATTGTTTAGATCGCATACGTGGCGAGAAGGCAAGACAACGAAAAACTTCTTCAAGCGGATATCCTGCAAGTTTGGGGACAACATCATCCCGGTTCTCCGTCACCACTCCAGCATCGCTGTTATCGACCCCCAGGCCAAGGCAGACACCCTCGCCGACGCATGGAGTCCTATCATGCGCGGCGTTCCGGCCTCTTCTTCAGCGGTCGAGCGCGTCACACGCTGGATGGAGCAGGACATCGGAGATGACACTGCAATGCTGGCTGATGCGGAGATGATCACGGAAACCGCAGTTAGAACGGCGCTGCGAGAATGTAAGGTGGACAAGGCATGTGGACCTGATAAGCTGGGCAACGACTGGTACCGGGCTTACGAAGATGCATTGGTTCCAATACTTACGCGGCTGTACAAGCTCTGGTATACTGAACAAGTGTTTCCCGATTCCTTCCTGGAGGCAAATATCTTTTGCTTGAAGAAGAGTGGCGACGGTGGAGATCCTCTCAACTACAGACCGCTCGCGCTGCTAAATACTGGCTACAAGATCCTGACAAGACTACTTACGACTCAGGTTCGAACTACTCTTGCGCGGCGAATCAGCATCTTTCAGCATGGGTTTGTTCCTGGTCGTCAAATTCACGCGACGATAGATTATTTCGCTGCTGCACACCGGATGGCTCTATGCTCAGATGACGCACGGGATGCTCTCGCGCTGCTATTGGACTTTGCCAAGGCCTATGACTCGCTTGACCAACAATTTTTGTGCGCAGTGCTGCGCCGTCACGGCTACCCACGTCACTTTGTGCAGGTGATCGAAAAGCTCCACACTGGGACAAAGGTGCGCTTCCTTGCCAATGGAACACGCTCTCGAACGGTGACGGTCACCCGTGGCATCCGGCAAGGATGCCCACTCGCGCCGCTGCTCTTCATTCTAGCGCTGGAACCACTGTACAGGCGATTAGAGAAGGGGGCCGTTCATCAGGGGATCATTCTGAAGGCACGCACAGCCACTAGCATTGAGGGTCGCAGGGTACGCCGACGATACGGCGTTATATTTGCGGAGCCCGGCGGAGCTGGAAGTGGCACTCGCTACTATCACGGACTTTGGTGCGGCTTCAGGTCTCCACCTCAACTGCTCTAAAACAGTGGCCATTGCGCTGCACCCAGACGGACTCCGCTCCAGCACACTCTGGACGGGGCCTGTTCGCCTCCTTCCCCGTGATGAACGATGCCGCTATCTAGGCGTTCAAGCAGGAAGTCGCTCAGAGGCAAGTCATTCGTGGCACACTGCGGGTCAGCAGCTACAGATTCGAGTAAGGCGGGCCAGCCAGCGCACTCTCACAGTGGATCAACGCGCTGTCGTTGCGGCGGCAGTGATCGTTCCTAAGCTGTTGTTCATCGGTAGGCATGGTTGGTCGTCCACTGCAATTGTCGAGGAATATTCCAAGTGCATACGGAATTTCGTGTTACATGGCCAGTTTGTGGAGAGAGTTTCCGGAGTTACATCATGGATTGCTGCGGACATTACCCTTCTGCCCCGGCGGGACGGAGGGCTGGCCGTGCCCGATCTGCGAGCAGAACTGCTGGCGATGGCGGCGTCGACCGTCACCGAGTGGGCTCTCAACGGATCATTGATCGACCATGTCATTGGAGATATCCTATCCACAAGCTCTGCTAAGTGTAAGCGATCGTATTGTCCAGGGATTCCGCGATGGTGCTACGTTATGGAAAGCAGGCGCCAGCATGGTCCACCGAGCTGGGTTAAAACCATACACCCGCAAGCACGAGGAGGCGGTCAGAGAGCTTTACGGGATAGTTGATCAAGCTCTCCCCGATGTACTGCTTTGGGATAGTGATCATTGTGTTTTGGACCTGTTGGTGTTGGCCGGAGGAGAAACAGCCACCCCACGTCAAATTCTACGCACCCAGAATGGACAGCCATGTCTTGAGTGGCTGCCCTATGCAGAAATTCGCCACCTTTTCCCGTGGAAGGCGCCGGACTCACTTGGTTATGCAGCGCTCGCCTGCCGTACCACCGCACCCGGTTGTCTCGTGAACGACATCGTCCACTGGACCCACGTTCGACCCGGACAATTACGATTAACCAAAGGGCAGCAGGTCAAGTACGTCGACTCCTTCTGGACATCCTCGCTCACTATCCTGAGCTCGTGTACCCTCCAAGCTGTACAACGGAGCTACGGATCTCGGCTATGCCAGCTGACCATCCACTGACAGTGATTCCTACGCCGGGTCCAGCCACCGGGACGAAAGTATCACTCAGCGTGGCAAGCACAACGGTGGGACCCATTCACACGGTGGAGGTTTGCTCAAGACCTGCGGCAACGAGAGCGCTAAACGCATTCACAGCCAACGAGGTTAACATCCGGAGCATCCATCCCCACCCACGGCTGAACAGGATGGTGTGCCTAACGACAGGACAAAGGAGGTGGAAACAGCCTCGACACGTCTATACGAGCGGTGCTTGCCAGGCCCAGAAGACACGGTGCGCGCAACGTTGCAGGACGGGCCAGTGCGTGGAGCTTGGAACATCCGCAGATTGCCAGCGCTCTTGCTAAAGTTACCTGGAAACGATTCGGAAGATCAGTGGAGCCACAGGTTGGAGTGAACAGGTCTTGCTTGGATTTAAACTTCAAGCCTTCACCTGGTGGGACTCAACGCGCAGACTGCCAGGGTGCCCAATTGCAGAGTGCCTGCAGGTTGCGGTTAACACCTCACACACGTTTTGGACATGTGAGGGGGCCACCTGCCTATGGGGAGTTTTCTATGCGCCGTGGACGGCACTTGGTGTTGTCGACTCGTCCGAACGACTCTCATCCACTTTTCGACTTCAACTGAAGTGCGTACCGATCGGCATGTGGTCGCTATTGGACGCGTTACACGGACACGACACCGAAGCCACGCGAGACTCCATCCGCACGCACATCTACACTATCCTGAATCAGTGTTGGCGCCTCGGAGTAGTGACTACACTCCAAGGGATATGGCGACGGCACTGTTTGTATCGGGATCCGGTAGAAGATGCGACGGCAACACGGGCGGCTGCGGTACTTCATGGCAGGCTTCGAGCGGCCTACCTGACAATCAGGATCAACACCACGGCCATGAATGCGCCTTCGCCTCTGGTTGCGGCTGCACGTGCCTGCCACTTGGTGCTGCCAACGCCCTCGGCGGAGACGGCACATATCCCCCACCAGACTGTCGGCGCCAAGGCACTTTGCTATTCTTCGACGGTGGATCTCGCGGAAACCCTGGGCCAGGCGGTGCGGGAACGGTCATTGTGCAATTGGGTGGGGCGACGTTCACGCCCCGGGTGATGTGGATGGCTAGCGTCTCTTACGCGTCCAAGACGACTAACAACATCGCTGAAGATCGTGGGCTACTTAACGGACTACGGTATGCTGCTAGGTGCAAGCTGATGGGAGTACACGTCGTCGGTGACAGTAATCTCATTCTCACGCAATTACGGAAGCGGAAAACGCCTCGAGCCAAACACCTACAAGGACTGTATACACAATGCCGGCTACTAGCGGATCGACTGATGGTGTCCTCCTGGTCTCATCATTTACGCCACTTCAACAAGACGGCGGGCGGATTAGCCAACCTGGCCATGGACACCAAGAAGAGCACGCAGGTAACTGCTGCAGACGTAGCAAGCCTGCCTTCGCGCTGGACATCAGTCATCGCGCCCCTCCAAGCGGACGTAGATCACTGGATGAACACTCACCCGGATCAGGAGGACGGATGCCGGGCCTCCGCTCGTCGTAGCGCACCTTAGCTGGTACGCATTTGCTGGCACCAGTAGCGGTAGCTAGCAAACCCTCAGATGATCTGTAAGCATCAGAGGGTCGGGCATTTTCTAGGTCGTTAGGAACTTTAAATGACTGTAATGCACCTCAGCTTAAAACGAACTTTCGTGATGGAACTGTGTGCGAAAAGCCGGACTCTGATCCACAGTATTCAGTGGATCCGAGCAAACACGCTCTCATTAAGGACGCCCCACAAACTAAGCAGCGCAGCAAAATCAAATATTAACGCGTGGCCAGGATGCGAGGGCGACTTAATGTGAGTCTCGTATGCGCGGTGTTATCACTCCACGAGACAAATACAGTCGTCTTGGACGTATATGCGTGGTATATGCGTCCGTAGAATTGGTAGACCAGTTCAACTGAACTGGACACAGTATTTTTATCGATAGCGACGAAGCGTTGGAGGCTTCATTGCGAGGCTCGATCTCAAATGAATAAAGCACTGAGGTCCAAGCAGCTACTTGACGCTTGGAAGAAGCTGCAATTGAGTTACTACGGTGGCAAGTACTCCATCCACCGACTACTCGCCTTGGAGACGTACGCACAGTCGACATCACTAGTCCACGGGTTGCTCGTGTGCATTTGGACGCCACTCCCGATGGCTGCGCTGGTCTTTCTATTCGAATCGCTGCCACTTTGCGACCCCAAAGACGGATGGCAAGCAAACTATGGCTTCTGGATACGAGTCGCTATCGTGGTCTTTGTAATCGCCCAAACATCTACAGGTGAAGCGGTTTACTTCATCGACAACTTCAATATCTCTTCGCGCCAACTCACATCGCTATCGGGGGGTATCGCTGTCATCTTCACGGCCTGCGCTATGGCCATCTCGGCGGGCACGATCTTCCCCATCCCATTCCTCATATTGGTGCTGACTCCTGTCTACAACATTATCCACATTATTCTGTTTCGAGTCATACTGGGCGCTCAAATGCTGCGCCAACTATTCGCACAACGCAAGCAGCTCATCCAGTACACGAACTTCTTACACGCACAGATCATGATGATGTTCGTGTATCCGATCTACGAAGTGTTGTTCCGCTTTGTTGAAGGATCGAATTTCCAGCTTCCAGTGATTTTGTTGCTGCCTTCTGGATCTGTGCACCGGGATCTAATTCTGGAAGTTGAATCGGTAATGCTTGGTACGATTAGCAACACGTGTTGAGCTGCAACAAGAAACTCGAATACCGCTTTGAATTGCGGATTCAATAGTCTTTTGCGGAAAGTCGAGTGGTGGATTGGTGCGAGCGGTCTTTCGTAGAGTGAATTGTTTGCAAAGCTCGGGTTGCTTTACATTTGTTCATCTAATGACACTGAGAGTGTCGTTTTAGTAGTTCAGTGGGAGTACTGTGCTGAATGGGCCGAACACAAGTGCAAGTTTGTAGTGGGAGTATTGCGGTGAATCTCACAAAGGACGGGGGCACTTCTAGCATGGTTGCAGTTGATCGAGCTGATTCATGAGTTGAGCCGGACTGCCGACAGTAGTGATGATGATAGCAGTGGTGACAGTGACAGTGACTTCAGTGGGAGTAACGCTGAAGCAATGGAAGTCGATGTCGCTGCTGATCATGAAGACAATACCGGTGACGAAGAAGTTGAAGATGACCACTCCGGGGATCAGGGCGTAACTTTGAGTGGTGGTCGTACGCCGGTGGTCAGATCCAGCGGGAGTTCTCGTGCTAGTGGGGGTTCTCGTGCTAGTGGGAGTTCGAGCGCTACTGGAAGTGCTGGACCAAGTCCTGCGACTGCACCAGCGGCTTCTGTGCGTAGATCGGGCCGTGTGCGTCGACCTAATAGCCGGTATGACTCTCGCACATTTGTGTTGGCACAGACGTTGATCCAGTGCATGATGATCGCTACTGTGTGCGACTTGTTGAACCCGACCTCTGTCCAAGAGGCACTTAACTCTGAGTATGCTGCTCAGTGGAAGCGGGCAATGGATGCCGAGTACGAGTCGCATATGCACCACCAGACCTGGGTACTAGTTCCAAGACCACAGCCGACAAGAGACAAACCGGTGAACATTTTATCGTCGAAGTTGGTGTTGGCGCTAAAACGAAACGAAAAGGGAGAAGTTGAGCGGCACAAGGCAAGACTGGCAATCAAAGGGCATCGACAGAAGTACGGATTGGACTATCTGGAGACGTACTCTCCTGTCGTGCGTATTGAATCGGTGCTGCTTGTGTTGCTACTAGCGCTACTGTACGGCTTGGACTGCAGACATGTAGACTTTGTTACGGCGTTTCTAAACGGTGTACTGCAAGGCGTTGAGATTTTCATGGAGCAGCCCGAGGGCTACGACGATGGCTCTGGGAGAGTTTGCAAACTGTTGAAAGGTCTTTACGGCCTGAAGCAGGCCTCTCGAATATGGAACAACACCTTGCACAAGCATTTGATTGCAATTGGCTTCAAACAGTGCACGTTTGATGCTGGAGTATACTGGAAGGAGGGAGATCACAAGAAGATTTTCCTTACAGTGTACGTCGACGATATTGTAATTGCCGCCGATTCGCGTGACATTGACAAGGTAGTGAAGGCACTAGGCAGGAAGTTTAAGTTGAAGGACTTGGGCCGAGTGCGGCACCTGCTAGGAATGGAGACTAATTTCGTGCCCGGCAAGATCTTGTGCATTTCCAGACCGCGTACATTGAACGTATGCTGCAGAAGTTTCGAATGGCCGATGCCAAATCTGTTCGGTCTCTGCAAATGCATAATGAGCCGATAATGCGTGTAGAGAAGAATCGCAAGCTGATCAATGATCCAGCGTTGCCATTTCGTGAGATGGTTGGCTCCCTACAGTATCTTGTCCACTGCACGAGGCCGGATTTGGCTAATGCAGTGCGGTCGTTGGGAAGGTATGGGAGTGCGTACACGAAGGAAAACTTCCGTCAAGCTCAGCGCGTGCTGCGGTATCTGCGTGATACTAAGCACATCGGACTGGTCTATCGATATGAGGACATCAGCAAGGACGGTGTGAAGCTGGATGCGTTCGCAGATGCTGACCATGCTGGATGTCCGGAGACGAGCAGATCTGTAAGTGGCTGGGCGCTACGTCTGAATGGAAATGTGTGGCATTGGCAAAGCAAGAAGCAAGGTACCGTTGCGGATGATACCTGCGCTTCGGAATTGATTGCTGCGCATAAATGCACGAAAGAGATCAAGTGGGCTCAGAAGATGTTGAAAGAGCTTGGAATTAAGCAGCAAGCGGTGGCAACCTTGTACTGCGACAACCAGAGCACCATCAAGGAAGTGGAAAACAATGGGAACTCGCAGGAGCAGAAACATTAGGCAAAGAAGACGCGTTCTATTGCTGAGTGGGTGGACCGTGGTCGTTTAGAGTTGAAGTACGTGCCGACCACCGAAAATATTGCTGACATCTTTACGAAAGCATTGGGTCCGTGCGTGTTTGAGCGACTGCGTGATCAGCTCAACCTGGAAGATGTACGGAAAGCTTTGTCGGAAGTTGAAGGCAGTGCTGGAGCGACAACGGCCAGAGCGTCTGACTGCGCGTCGGACATTGAGATGAGTGACGAATAGGTGTGCTGCGGCAACCTAGCTCGAGTGAGACAAGGGATGCATGCGCTGCATTCTACCTCGGGTGAATTGCATGAAGGTTTTTTTTACCGTGTGCTTGGGGGTTGAGGGCGCTAAGCAACCAAAGTGAAGTGGGAGTACGAGAAACCGACTGCGGTCGGTGGTCACTTGGGTTGCTGGCAGCGCGCCGGCGGTGTGCTTGTTGAATGACCAGGGTAGTGAGTGGTGGTTGAGGTCTGAGACCGTGATGCCTTTGACTATGATGAAGAGGAAAGAGAGTTCTGGTGAAAGAGACCCGAGGGTTTCTCGGAACTTCTCCTGCATGCGTGCAGCCTCCTTCGTTGGCTGCGGCCAGTGTAGTTAAGAGTAGTCAACGGGGGTTTTATGGCTCGAGGTGCTTTCCCCTACAACAACACTTGAACAACAAGTATGCAATCTGTTTTCTCTCGGAAGACACACGCCATTTTAGTTGTTTTGCTTCCTACTTCGTGTTATAAAGCTACTGTTCAACTCGACCCTGCGAGATCTGCGTAGGCGAAGTGCTACGAGTGCAACTCGGTTTTTCCTATAATCTCCATTCCTAGCAGGTGCCGCACTCGGCCCAAGTCCTTCAACTTAAACTTCCTGCCTAGTGCCTTCACTACCTTGTCAATGTCACGCGAATCGGCGGCAATTACAATATCGTCGACGTACACTGTAAGGAAAATCTTCTTGTGATCTCCCTCCTTCCAGTATACTCCAGCATCAAACGTGCACTGTTTGAAGCCAATTGCAATCAAATGCTTGTGCAAGGTGTTGTTCCATATTCGAGAGGCCTGCTTCAGGCCGTAAAGACCTTTCAACAGTTTGCAAACTCTCCCAGAGCCATCGTCGTAGCCCTCGGGCTGCTCCATGAAAATCTCAACGCCTTGCAGTACACCGTTTAGAAACGCCGTAACAAAGTCTACATGTCTGCAGTCCAAGCCGTACAGTAGCGCTAGTAGCAACACAAGCAGCACCGATTCAATACGCACGACAGGAGAGTACGTCTCCAGATAGTCCAATCCGTACTTCTGTCGATGCCCTTTGATTGCCAGTCTTGCCTTGTGCCGCTCAACTTCTCCCTTTTCGTTTCGTTTTAGCGCCAACACCAACTTCGACGATAAAATGTTCACCGGTTTGTCTCTTGTCGGCTGTGGTCTTGGAACTAGTACCCAGGTCTGGTGGTGCATATGCGACTCGTACTCGGCATCCATTGCCCGCTTCCACTGAGCAGCATACTCAGAGTTAAGTGCCTCTTGGACAGAGGTCGGGTTCAACAAGTCGCACACAGTAGCGATCATCATGCACTGGATCAACGTCTGTGCCAACACAAATGTGCGAGAGTCATACCGGCTATTAGGTCGACGCACACGGCCCGATCTACGCACAGAAGCCGCTGGTGCAGTCGCAGGACTTGGTCCAGCACTTCCAGTAGCGCTCGAACTCCCACTAGCACGAGAACCCCCACTAGCACGAGAACTCCCGCTGGATCTGACCACCGGCGTACGACCACCACTCAAAGTTACGCCCTGATCCCCGGAGTGGTCATCTTCAACTTCTTCGTCACCGGTATTGTCTTCATGATCAGCAGCGACATCGACTTCCATTGCTTCAGCGTTACTCCCACTGAAGTCGCTGTCACTGTCACTGTCACCACTGCTATCATCATCACTACTGTCGGCATCGACGTCTTCATCGACAAATGCTCCGGCCATACCATCGTCCGTGTCATAAAACTCTTCATCGTCATCACCATTTTCGCCAGAGCCAACAGATTCACACCTCGGAACTCTCATCGTACTCGTCCAATGGTAAGTGAACACGGCTGACCGGCAGCGACACAAAGTCAATGTGCTCTGGCATTTCGATCTCCTCCCCAAAGTACCGCTTATTAATCAAGTCGCGCACATACTTCGGGTCTGCTGCCATATCCTCATGAAAAACAACATCTCGTCGCTCAATTAGATTCCCTGTGCACAGATCCAGAATGCGATAGCCGAGAGACGTCTTCGCATACCCAAGAAATATCCCTCGATCAGCTCGCATGTCCAGTTTACTGTGGCGTTTCTTCTTCGGGATGTAATGAAACACAACGGATCCACACACATGCAAGTCCTTCACTTCGGGCTTGCTTCCGAACAACTTCTCGTGCGGGGTCGTGCCATGCAATGCCTTCGTAGCACTCATGTTATCAACGTCCACAACGTACAGCAGTACTTCTCCCCATAGACAGAACGGCAATCCAGCTGCTTCATTGACCGCTCGCACCTTGCTGATCAGGGTACCATTCAACTTCTCGACGAGACAGTTTTCCTCTGGTGTGTACGCATTGGTAGTGAGCAGCTCAATACCATGGAGCCTAACCCCTTGGACGCGGAGGGGTGACATGGACGGCATTAAAAAACGCTTAAACCGTCCTGGACGGCATAAGAAATCGTATGAGACTCAGTATGACATAGTGAACGCGAGTATAAATTTGACTTTTCTTCACACAATTTGTTGCTAAGCTCCCTGGTAATTATTCCGCTAGAAGGGACTGGTGTGATCTGCGGATAAAAATCCTCCAATGAGCTACTCACAGTGCGTTCTATGCAATACTGATATTTAGAGAAACGTTGCGCCTGAACGGGTACACATTCCGCTCTCTCTTACATGTAACACAATGGATGCTATGGTATTGTCGCCTTGATGGTTGCTACAAGTGATAAGCCCTCTAGGACCCACACTACATTACAAACAGCGCGCTCCAACGCTACCAAACAATGCAAAAGAAGAAGAGCAACTACAGAGTAAGTTGATGTTGTCTTCGCACACCGACATTGAAGCAGAGATAGCACCACACTTCGATCAGTCGAACAGTATGAATTATGTGTGTGAGCAAGATAGGAGCAACATGAGAACAAGCATATTGCAATGTAATGTACGAGAGGAACTATATTCACTTGCCAGTTTCCTGCACTATAGTGTGACTCGCATTGCTACGGTTGTGGAGGATGTGACTTGGGTTCGAAGCGAGAAGGCATCCTGTCCTGATCCTGTCTGCATAAAGTCAAACTTGTAAGCGGACCAAGTCAGCATTCAAGCAAAAATCAACTTTCACCCATACCTTCAACGCGAAATCGGCGTCCTCTCATCTTGAATGTAAAACTTGAAGCCCACAACATTCCTTACTTCAGTGGCGGTCGATACCTCACTATGAGCAGCAGGCTCCTCTTCAGCTTGTCTTCAGTGCCGTCCGTTCTTGGGCAGCACTCAAAAATTTATCACGTTGCCACCGGAGGTGATGCTGCTCTTGAGCTGTCGTTCATGTATACATGTCGTCGTCCCAGCAGCCAGCGCCATGTACATCTTCGTAAAACATTTCAATAAGCAGAAACCAATCTCAATCAGTATAAGCCATTCCGTCAGCATAAAGCGCATATAGTATACCTTCCACGTCAGCAAGCCATGGACATTACGGTAACCGACGCCTGTTGGAGATACTTGAGTCCCCATCCTACCACGACCGCCTACTGAAGGCAACAAAGGTTAGTCCAACCGCAGCAATCATCCCAACGATGCAACGCATACCTCTAGCGTCCAAACGCCCATGACGATTCCTCGCGGCACAGTCGCGCTAGGCAAAGATGACGCATACAGTTCTGTTAGCAAATAGTAACAACGCAAGTGGTTAGCATGTATTTGAACCAGCAGAAGTTGTGCGCACACGTACCAAGTAGCACGAAAGGAGGGATTGCTTGCGCCGCGGTACTTACAATCAGACTTCAAGTAGCTCGCGCTTCAAAGCGATAGTCGCACTAGTTAGTTTGGGATCTATACCAAGATACTTAGCGCACGTACCGAGCCTCTCGTCCGTCTGGGGCTTGCACGGAAGCAGCCCCACCGCGCCGATGTCATCCCGAAATGCCACTTTCTCTCTTGCTGCGCCGAATGAAGAATGAGTGGCGGCAGCAAGAGGGGAACCGATGATTGATTTTTTCTGAAAAATGGTTCGTGCTTGTGCGTGGTATTTCATCTACCCTGATAGTCATATGTTATTGATGCCCAATCAAATGGCCACGTTTAGATAGATGGACCAATGATATCAAAGCTAGATATGGGAAGGGACGATAATCACTTTTTGCGGGATCCGCTAAGGAGGGCCCTCATCGGGAGGGCCCTCGTAATATAGTCGACATTTGGGAAACAGCCGATTGTGACAAACGCACATTTGGGTCATTCGTAATAGGTACATGTACCAAAACGAGAGCTCGGTTCATAAAGCACTCTCCCACCTCTCATGCGTGTCCACCGCGCCTTCTTCGCCTGGGCATCCCAGCTACAGCAAGGGCAGGGAGCGCCCAACGGGGTGCTAGACGAGCGCCAAGATGGCGCTCATTACCCACATCGAGCCCGCGCTGCTATCACTTCGACTGACTCGCGCGTTGGTAGAACCTGCGACGCCCCAGTTCAAGCGCCCGAGTCGGCGGCCGCCCAGGCTCTGGCCAAGCTTCTACGACAGCGCAATCAGCTCTGTGGCTCTGTGGCGCGAGCCGCGATGTCGGCAGAGCTGGCGGCTATGGCGATGGCTGTTCGGAAGCGTAATGCCGATGGTGTTGCTGAGTCTGCTGCCGCGGTTATTGAGTGCTTGGGTGCGCAAGTGGCTGGCAGCTTCTCGGCAGGAGCACGAGACAAATTACTCGTGTTGATGCGGGATACGGCGGCTCATGTATCTGCCACGAGATCGTATAATTTGTTGCATAGTGACTCTGAAGCGATGGAAGCTCATGAAATGACGCGAGACTCGGCTCGAGAGGCCGTGGCAACGTTGCGCGACTTTACAACCGACAACAGCGGCGTCAACCCAAGATTTAAGGAGGCTGTGGACAACCAAGTGCCGTTCAATCCCCGATATGCTAGGTATTTGGGATCCCTCGCTTGGCAGAGCCAGCTTGACTCGGGTCCCCGCAGCTCCAGTGCTGCGCCTCCCCGCCCCCCACCTTAGCATGGCCGAAGCCCCGCAGAGCATGCCGTCGCTGGCTGCGCTGTGTGTGGCGCGTCTGGCCGCGGGCGCCCCGCAACGCGTACTGCTCAGCATTCTGCGGTGCGTATTTCCAGGGAGCGGAAACACGTCGAAGGGGAGGTGTCATGCGCTGAACTCGCGATTGACTTCTGAACATGTCATCTTCGGCTCCGCCTACTTCTCGAAACACAGGTCTGTAGGTCCGAGACTCTGCTTCTAGGTAGAGCTCATCAATAGTCGCTTGGGAAACTTGCAGGTAGAACACGGCGTAGCCAGACGCTGGGAAAGCAGGGCGTACCATCAGCACAACGAGATCTGAAAAAATGGCAAGCACTCAATCCCTCTTATTATTTGCTGGTAGTCTAAAGTAAACTTCGCCTCGGATGCTTATTTATAGTAGAGCTATGATCGTCGGCAACGGTATCATTTCCACAGAGCGTTGCCGACGATTTCGGTACATGCACCTATTACGAATGACCCAAATGTGCGTTTGTCACAATCGGCTGTTTCCCAAATGTCGACTCTATTACGAGGGCCCTCCCGATGAGGGCCCTCCTCAGCGGATCCCCTTTTTGCGGATTTAGAGGTATATTGAAATCAAGTGTTTCTTATGCTGTTCAGAACAGCATAAGGTCTTCTGCCAGTTTCGTGCCGTCCTTCGAACTTGCGGACTTGCTGTGGCATAACTTTTCATTGAATTGTCCATTCTGAAATCTGATTGCACCCGCTAAATCTGCGCGACTGGGCTGAATTTATGTACTTCATGTAAATTTTGCAGAACTTCTTGTTATTGTTTTGAAAAGCTTGTTGATTTGGAGTGAGCTGCCAGTTTCCTGCCTCTTTTTGATAGCATTTTTGTATGCTATGCAAATCCTAGGAGGCTCATCACCGGAAATTGCATGTGACGCTGGAAAAATCTACCAATAGACTACGAGAGCTTAACAAGGAGAAGATGCTAATTGGCTAAAACAAGTAGGCACGGAACTGGTTGTAGGCACGCAACTGGCATCTTACGTTAAGGTGAATTTCCAACCCTCCGCGTCCAAGGGGTTAAGGAACGCCCGCAGCGATTTGCTTACAAACTCCTTGGCTTGGTCACACGAAAAGACTCTGATGAGATGTTCCCTTTCCAGACGCAAAATCAAGTCCTTCACATTCTGCGCTGCTTCACTTTTGTGGCTCAACAGGTAACGCCATTTGTAGCGAGACGCTTCATCTTGGATAAGCTGAAAGTAAGTGTTCCCGCCTGGGGTGAGCTCTCCCACATGACACACGTCCGACATTAGGCGTGCATAGCACTCCTTCTGTCGTTTTCCTTCTCGGCGCTTGTAAGACATCCGCTTCTGCTTAGCGCACTGACAGGCTATGAAGCGAAACTGCCCTTTGAAGTCCGCCAGTGTAAGTGTCTCCATGCCCTCCACCATGTTCATCCGAACCATCTTCTTCATGGCTCCTACATTCTGATGCGCAAAGCGCATGTGCCACATGAGCAACTTGTTATCCTTTGGTGCCGACGCCACTGCACCGATAGTAGCGTCCGAGGTAACAGTGGAGGCATCCAGCCACTAATGGCCACGTCGCTTCTTGAAAACAAGCTTCACTCCGTCGTACTTGTCGTTCGTAAAGTACGTAACCCTCTCCGCCACAACACGAGTGAACGGAGTAGTAGGAATCCAACCATCAAGCTCAAGAAGTTCTTGACTCAACAGATTTGTAGGGCCATTGGGGGAGAAACGCGTTTCCTCCAACGACAATATAAACCCCGATCCATTCGGGTCCAACACATTCATTGCCCGAACTTGCACCAAGCCAATGCCGTCAGCTCTGCCTTTCCTCCCTTTCCAGTCGTTGAAATACTTGTCATCTTCCCGCAAGTCACGCTGGAATGCCTCCTCATTGATGCAAACATGCACGTCAGTCCCGGTGTCCAGCATCCACTCGTCAGTATAGTCACCGGACGAGGTTGCCAGGATTTGAGGTGGAGTCGCAGTCACATCATCATTCCAATTGTCCCGACGTTCTTCGTCCACCGGCCCACGAAGCCGATCTTTCGGCCCTTCTTCTTCTTCGAGCCATTCTTCTTCGACCGCTCGCCGGCTTCGCTGTCATCGTCATCATCGCTGTCATCCTTCTTCTGCTTCTTTCCCTGTTGCTCAGCTAGCCACTTCTTACAATTAGCTCGAAGATGACCCACCTTGTGACAGAAATGGCATTCACGAGTCTCCTTCCACGTGCCACCACTACGAGCCTTCTTGCCAGGACCGACCTTATGCTTCTTCTTGCCTGGCCAAGGTTGTTTCCCCTTAACCGACCCGATCAGGCCACTGCCTTCTCCCTTCTTCTTCTTCTTCTTGAAGTTGTCATTCTGATCTTCCTCAGCTTCATCCATTTCAGCTTCACTCCGCAGAGTATTGAGCACACGCTCCAAGTCGGGAGGATTGGCGTCTCGGTTAAACATCCGCATCACATTCCGATGGGTTCCTTCCACCCCCGTCAGAATGATACTTGCCATATCAGCATCTGTGATGGAATCGTTCATGTTCTCGAGTTGCCGGCGATAGTCCTCAAGATCCTCCAAATACTTATCCATGTTCACTCCTTTGGCATACTTCGCTCCATACAATTTAGCACGAATGCGAATGCTATTTGCAAAGTCTCGTCGTGTTTTGTCCCGCTCAAAAGCAGTCCACATCTCAGTCACTCGAACGAGTTTACAGATCTTCTTCGCATCCTTCGGGAGAAGGCCAAACAGCAACGTGTCTCGCGCAAACAGGTTCCGCTCCTCGTAAATTCGTTGTCGTTCAGCATTCTGAGCGTCAGGACCCTCAGTCCCCAATACAGCATTCCAACAATCTCGCTGCCTTAGATACGACTCCAGCCGCGCCCGATACAAATCAAACCCCCCGTTTTCATCATACTTTGGCGCCTTAGTAGCCGCAGCCACCTTTCGCACCGCTTGCTGCTGCTGAGGTACTTGAACTTGCTGCGGCTGAGGCACCTGGCCTTGCTGCTGAGCTTGTTGCTGCACCTGTTGCTGCTAAGGTGCTTGCCCTTGCTGTTGAAGGGCTCCATACTCCATCGTGCTACTCGTTAAGCCCCTTGGGCTCACAACCTAGGAGAAACCGAGTTGCACTCGTAGCACTTCACCTACGCAGATCTCGCAGGGTCGAGTTGGACAGTAGCTTTATAACACGAAGTAGGGAGCAAAACAACTAAAATGGCTTGTGTCTTTCGAGAGAAAACAGATTGTATGCTTGTTGTTCAAGTGTTGTTGTAGGGGAAAGCACCTCGAGCCATAAAACCCCCGTTGACTACTCTTGACTACACTGGCCGCAGCCAACGAAGGAGGCTGCACGCATGCAGGAGAAGTTCCGAGAAACCCTCGGGTCTCTTTCACCAGAACTCTCTTTCCTCTTCATCATAGTCAAAGGCATCACGGTCTCAGACCTCAACCACCACTCACTACCCTGGTCATTCAACAAGCACACCGCCGGCGCGCTGCCAGCAACCCAAGTGACCACCGACCGCAGTCGGTTTCTCGTAGTCTACAACACTATCCACATTATTCTGTTTCGAGTCATACTGGGCGCTCAAATGCTGCGCAAACTATTCGCACAACGCAAGCAGCTCATCCAGTACATGAACTTCTTACACGCACAGATCATGATGATGTTCGTGTATCCGATCTACGAAGTGTTGTTCCGCTTTGTTGAAGGATCGAATTTCCAGCTTCCTGTAATTTTGTTGCTGCCTTTGATGGTGGTTGTTATAAAAAATATTGTGTTGAGATGTACAAAGCACGTGGAAGATATGACGCCGGAGCTGGTAATTTTTACTGTGGACTTCTTCAACGCCATCTACGTGGCTACGTGCATGCAGAGCGCCACGTCGGCCCTCGCAATCTCCGCCATCATTATGACGGATCTCTCGCAGACGATGATCATGTTGTATGGCCTGCACCACCGAACTAATGGCATCTTAGCAAGGTTACAGGCTGTAATACCGGGAGTTGGCAATCTGAATAACTTGCTGGCTGCGTCGTGCTGCCTGTGTCGAAACACCGAAGTGCTGGGTCAGCCGACTCGAAGTGGGATAAATACTTTCTCGCATTTCCCGCATCGACTGCCAACAGCGGATAACATCCTTCTAAAGAAGCTGAATGGAGCGTCTAAGTCGCGAGGGGTTGTATCGCCTCCGACCGTCGCGGACATTCCATCTCGCGAGAATACTCGAAAGTCATCCGCGCTGTGTATCATTTGTACCAGGAAGCGCAGCAAAGAAATTCATCCGAGCACACCCAGTAATGGTGATGCAGAGGGTACCCGAGTACCAGTCGACTCGGAGCCACTGAGATTCCTGAGCTATTCACTTGAGACGTTCTTCACGATCGAATGCCTCGTCGTCACCTCCTAGTAGGGCCTCCGAATATGGCATTTTTATTTAGTAGGTTGGGCGTTGCTGAATAAATTATCCCCTGACGCTCCTACCAATACAACAGTACATTATGGCATTGCCCCCAACGTACTACAATAAATAATGCCATTATGAAAAAGCATGAAGTCTATTAACAAGACACCAGTTAGCTTATCATCTAGCTCAAATTGTCCACAGTCGTTGCATCCCAGTACGACCGATTCTGGCGGAGAAACAAAATCGTCTCAAGCGTGCGTGGCAGCAGGCCGTGTCGTTGATGACCAAACGTCACCCGAGCAATGCTGAAGAAGCGTTCCACCACGTTCGACGTGGGTGGGATGCTCTTCAGCTGCTCATACTTGACACGGTCCTGTGCAAGCCGCCGGCGCTTCCGAAGACGCTCCACGAACGACGTGGCTGGATCCTCCTCCTCCTCACTCGCGGCCGCGTCGCCCGGTCTGGCAGCTTCGAAGGGCTGCAAAGCGACCTTTTCAGCACGCGTCAGCCGCTGCGCCTTCCCGTGGAGAACGCGTACACACCCAGCCTCAAAATCTGGGCTGTGCACAATGTTGGCCCGAGGCCCTGCAAAATAAAAACCATTATACAATTGTTAGTGAAAATATTAAACACAAATTCAACAGTTATAAACTTACCAATGTAGCGCCCATATTGTGGCTTGACAGCGATCAGCTCGTCGAACCACTCGCGAACGTCCAGCAGGTCGACGTCGTGGCCTTGAAGGGCCTTCGAGACCGACTCGATGTCGCACAGCTCCTGGTACAATGCCCGCAGTCGCTTGTTCATCGCCGGCGGCGGCAGCAGGTCCATGAGGTCGTCGTCTTCGGCGTCAAGAAACTCGAGGAGCTGGAGGTAGCGCCGTACCATCTCGAACGTAGAGCTCCAGCGCGTGTCCTGGCGAATGACAGGCCGAAGTGGCGTTTTCAACCTATTTTGTAAAAAATTTACAAAAGTACACAAATTGTGTTAGAGACATATTGACACACATTGGCGCTTACCGTAGTTTGGCAGATTGGGTGAGAGTACGCAATTTACCATGAGCGCCTGCACAGCAGCCAGGTCCTCCTCATGCGACGCCATGTCCGTCTGAACAGCAAGGTTCAGGCGGTGGCTTGCGCAACCAACAAGCGGCATACTCATAAGAGTTGCCAGCCGCCGGTTTACGGCGCAGTTGTCAGCTACGAGGAAGCGACACTGCGTCAGCTGTACGCCGTAATCGCGCGGCAGCATGGTCGCTAGAAACTCGAGATGGCCCTGCGCGGAGAGATCGTCGTCCAGCGCGTCCAGCAGCGGGGCCATGCTGAGTAGCGTTGTCTTGGGACAGCCGTTCACCTCATAGCACGCGAACACGGCGATGTAGTGCTCAGATGCGTGTGTCCAGCCGTCGAGCATGATGCCGAAGCGTGCTGGGAGCTCCGACGCAATCGAACGCTCGACGGCGACGACGACCCCGTCCATGCCAGCCCGCAGCGTTTCCTCCGAGATGGGGTCCAGACTGGAGTAGCTGAATAACATCCATAAAGTAAAGTTGTTAGTTTCCGTAGTAATGTAAACACAATGACCTTATGCATACACGTACCGCCGAGCTTCTCGGCTCTCACAAAAAGAGAGTGGCAGGTTGCACATGACAATCCAAACCATCCAGCCGTGGAGGTTGAGCGTCGAATGGCGGACAAGTCCACGAGGGAGCCTGTCTCCGCCGTCGTAGCGTCGAGCATGACGGTCTCGTAGTCAGGGTGCTCCCGCCTGATATGTTGCATCAGGTTGGAGTACCCGTTCCTATGGATTTGCTTCCGAACCGTGCCGCAACGGCAACGGAAATACTCGAGAATCACCTCGTCGTTCTCGTCGCGACACGGGCGGAAGTAAAACCCCGAGACTTGGGAGTTCGTGTACGTAGGGCGAGGGGGGCGGATAGCGCAAACCATGCTGGATGAGGTCTTGGAGGCTTGAGAAGTGAAAATTGAAAGGTGAGCGCTACCAAATGAGCTGCAACTAGCAACGCAGACAACCAGTGATTTCAGTTCTTCTGAACGACTGGAAGCGAGAAGATGGCTGGTAAAACGCTAACATTATTATATAAAGGTAACTGTCATAAATTATGTAATATCACAAAGCACATCAATAAATTATCACGGTAGATGGCTGAACCCGCCGAAATGCGTAATTTATTGTTATTTTCTGAAATAATGTTATTGACAATGCTATTTTCGGAGGCCCTTCCTACCTTGAAGCGGTTATCCCCTTCTTCTACACAAGTTACATCCTGGTAATGGTGCATCTCCCAAGTGCGCAGCAGTTTCACTCCGAGATGGCTGCAGTCACTCAAAACAACGCTGGCTCAACTGTGCTCCCCGTATTTGTGTTCGGGATTCTCCAGATTGTGTCTTTCGTGCTGCTTCTGGTGGTGATCAAGAGGAACTGCGGGATGCGAGCGCTGTACCAACTCGCGTTCGTACTGGAGACGCACAAGTGGTCCATTTTGAGCAAGTCTGGATGATGATCACGCTGTGCTTCCGAGTAGTACACTTCGGTACGTACGTTTACTTACCTTACTGCTGTTAGGACCCGAGCACTGATGTATTGATACTGCAACAGGCGTCGACTTCACCTTCAAGTTCACCAAGCTAGGATGGTAGAGCTGCATTACAGAGCTTACTTACAACAACTCCAACCCCCAACTATCTTCTCTCTTCGTCTCTGTCTCTAAAGCTCGTCCTTCTGCGCGTGCAAGTCCAGTTTGTACTCCTTCACCTCCCTCAGGGTCTTGGCGCTGGCCTGCGTAATGGGGTCGTTGTCTCCGTAAATCTTGACCGCGATCTTGTGCGCGCGCTCGAGCAGTTCAATGGCGTCGTCCACCTTCTTCTGGCGCATCTTGACGCCCGCCAGCGCGTTCAAGCTGAAGGCGTACGTGAGCGTGTCCTCTCCGTCTCTCTGCAAGAAAACAGCGCTCGCCGTCTCCGCCGCTCTCAATGCGTCGTCGATCTCGTTCACCGCCACGTGAGCCGTGGACAGCTCCATATACAGCTCGGCGATACCCGTGGTGAGTCCATTGATCTCGCCTCCCTGGGCCTTCACAGCGTCCTTCAGCACCTTGAGGTTCTTCTTCTTCTTGCCCAGCTTCTTGTACCCCTCTGCGATCCTCAACGACGCCTCAATGTACGCTTCGTGGGTCACTCCCAGCCCCTTTTTGACATGTTTGCGCAGCGTCTTGTACTTGTTAATAGCCTTCTGGTACTTCTCCTTGGCCATGTAGGCGTCCGCCAGGCTGCGCAGCGACAGGCCCAGCGACGGGTGGCTGTCCCCGTAGATCTTGTCCACCATGGCCACCGAGTCCTCGAGCACCTCGATGGCCTCGTCGTACTGCTTGGCGCGGATGAGCACGGACCCGTAGTCGTTCAGGATCTGCGCGTACAGCGCCGCGTCCTGCGAGATCTCGGCCGGGTCCGACACGGCGTGGCGGCCCTCGCCAAACACGCGCTCGTGCAGCAGCGTGATGGCGCCGCGCAGCTTCTCGATGGCGCCCGTGAAGTCTTTGGCGTCGTTGAGCTTCATGCCGGCGTTGCGCAGGCCGCGCACCTGCTGGATGGTGGGGTCGTTGTCCCGCGCGCTGGCGCTGGACGTGGGCTCCGGCGTGTTGGGGGCGTCGGCGTCGGCATCGGCATCGGAGGCGTGGGTACAGCACAGCAGCGTCGCGGCGAGCAGCAGCGCGCACAGGAAGAGCAGCCGCAGGGCACGCATGGTGGCGTCGGCAAATGAGCTCCTCGTTCACAAGTACGTGGCGGGGTACAGTGTACCCGTCGAATTGGTCAAAAATGTGTGTTGTTTTCGACAAGGGGAAATTGCAATTTGGTCAGGAGTTTGACTTGGAATTTGCGATTTGGTCAAATTGGCACGCCAGATCTGGAAGACACCACATGTACTATTACATTGTAGAACCAATTCTTCGGGCCTAAAGCAACGTGACAAAAATGCTAGAGCTACGTGCCTATTCCCACTGTTTGGTACATGCAGTGTATCTGAAGGCCTCGCGTCTTATTCCTGTGCTCTAAAAATATGGCGAACTGGTTCAACAAACTCATTTCCCCAAGTGGTGGCGTAAGTCCATCAAGGAACACAAGGATGCCGTTTCCGACGAGATGACGAGAGGGCATGTGAAGCTGCTGGGCAACCCTCTCTTCGTGAACGTTGGCAAGATTATTCATTCGTTTCCGCTTCTGAAATGCTTGGAAATTATCGCCGGGAATATCATCCACAAGTGCACCAAGATATTTTCGCGAAGCACCGGACTACCTTGCGTGCATCGACTCAAACAACTTGACCACGATCAAAAGGCCTTGCTCCCTTCTGACTTTCACCACATTAATCGATTTCTCGTACCCCCACCCCCGCTTGCCGTGGTGTTTGAACCAGATATTAAAACACGGCGTGCAGTCGGTAAGGAGCAACGTGCGTCTCGTAAGAAAGGCGCAGGTAAGTTCGGCACAGGAAGAGAGCTGTCTGTGTTAGAGCGGAACATTGCAACCACTGCTAAAGTTCCCATACTATCGAAGAACATGGTCATCCCGGCAACATCAGAAGCGACCCTGCGGCACCATCGCACCGACGGTGTGGACAACAGCAACACAGAGGTTAGCAACTGGGGCTTCTAACTGTATGCGAATTACATTTATTTTATTTACACAGCCTTAATCTGCTCCAAGAAGTGTTTGCAACAACAAAGACGTTAAGTGTACAGAGGTTAGAGCTACCAAAACGTGGGTACAGGCACGTAGCTCTAGCATTTTTTGTCACTTGGCTTTAGTGAGTCCCCAATTCTTCCAATGTGCTCGTACGTCTGCTGTTTCGTGTCGTGGGCTGTTAGCTCGGGACTCTCCAACCACCTCCCGACTCAAGGAGGTAGTCCTCGTCCTAAGCTAAACAACAGGCCACAAGGGTCGCTACAATTTACAGGTTCTCACTGAGGACCCACGAGCAAGCACCGATCGACCTCCTGCCCGACCATTTTGGTAGTTGCTGGGTAACGGAGTAAGATCCAAAGTTGTTTTATGCTGTAATGCTTGCTAGCCGAGAGCACACTTGTACTGGATGCAGTCCAGAATATTGCTTATCTGCAAGCTAAAACTTTCTAAATCTAGCGTTTAGGACCGTCTTAATTCTTACTTTCAGAAGTCCTGACTGATTGACCAAATTGAGTAGTGTAGCCATTTTGTCAAAAACGAATTACGTCAACGATGGCCAAGAAGAAGAGCAAGAAGGCGGCGAGTGCTGCGGGCGATGCAAACGAGCAGAAGGAGGCGTTGCGTGCGGGTGATACTAGGTCGAAGCGAGTTGCAAGGCTGTTCACTGCGATGCAGGAGAAAGGGGCGGCCTGGTACGGCCGGGAGCGCGAGGGCATCGCGCTGATCGAAGGGTTCCAGTCGGCGCTGCTGGCGGTTCGAGACGCGCAGGCTGTCAACAACAGCGAGAGGGACGTGTTGCTGGCTGGACTGGTTGGCAATGCGGCGATGGATCCGTGGCTGGCGGAGGACCTGTACGAGCAGGTGCAGGAGCTGTCGGGCGGCTTCGAGGAGCTCCTGGAGCAGATGTACGCGCTGCAGGAGCAAGCGAGGGAGATTGGTGCGTTGGTTATTGGGATGGAGGTAGGTCTGGAGCTGGAGAGCTGATGTTGTGTTGGTGTTTGGTGTGTTGATAAAGTGCTGGGCGATGGAAATGAAGAAGAGGAGCAGCAGATCGAAGCTACGGAGCTGAGGCCGGTGGACTACCTGCAGATGATGAGTCAGGAGCTGGCGACGTTCGAAGCGGAGTACCAGCACATCGTACGTTGGGAAGCTGTTGGTGTTGGTGGAGTTTGCTTGAGTACTGATGTTTTTTGCTGGTCCGGTGCTGCTGTCAGGAGGCGCTGTTGCACCTCATTTCGTTCGAGACTTCTACGGATGAGCTGCGCACGCTGGTTATCTCCTGGAGTGCGTCGCCTTTCTTGGACCCAGCTCAGTCCCGCAGCTTCCGACAGGTTTGTTAGCCCAATTTCCAGTTTTCCACAATGCATTGCCTTTTATCTCACTCGCAACTCGTTGTCTTTCCCCCTGAGCAGCGCCACCAGCTATCCCAGCAGCTACACGTATAGTTCCCTCTCGTCAGCACACAACAACGCAAAGAAGACAGACGCATGCCTTGTCCACAGATAATATAGACCATATTTGCCAAGCTCTTACCTGCACCAAATCCGTCCACCCTCTACTTGGTCGCCACGAACTGTGCGCACAGCTCGTTCACGTCCTCCAGGTTCAAACTCGACACAAAGTCAATCTGAGCCTGCAACAACAACAATAACAACAATAAAGTATATCGGGTCAGCTTAAAGCCCTGCAACTTGGCAGCTAGTGGCATTAGAATGAGCGTCAGCACCTTCTCGAGTTGTCGCTGGATCTTGGCCGCCTCCTGTGACGAGAAATAGGGCGCCAGGAATTTCTCCAGCGCGTCCTCCACCGAGTCCGTGGGTTTGATGGCGCTCTCGTGACCCGCAGGGATAAAGATACCAGAGCTCGCGGGCTGCGCAGCCGGCTCGTCGTCATACTAAAAGATGTTGCATGACTACAGAGTTAGATAACTGCATTGCAACGGGTGTAGCGGGAGATAGAGCGCCGCGATTGCAGTCATGGGGGTAAAAAGAAGAAGCCAAGACGCGGACGCACCATGTCGTTCCATTGCACGCGGCAGTGGGTCTTCTTGCGCACCACGGGGTAGCGCTCTAGCAGGCGCAGGAACTCGCCCTCGTCCATGTTGCCACGATGCAGTTGTAAGTTGAGGGTCTGAAGTTGTTTGTTGGGGTGGATTTAGACACGTTCTGGGATTGCAGTCTAGAATCTAGACATAGGTATTCTGTAACAAAAATCTAAATTCTAGATAACATAGCTCAAAAAACGTTTGAGTGCATCAAAGCACTCAAACGTTTTTTTTTAACCATCAGATAGATTCCCATTACTCCGTTGGCAATCCTCCCCAGAGCGAGCAGGCAATCCAGGAATGTTACCAAGACACCAGCTTCCCTCGAGTTTCCTACGTGTACAAGTTGTCGAAAGCATTATTCACTATTACTAGTAATGGAGCACCTCAGTCGCATTGCTCCGTTGAGTTGCTTAGGGGGCCGACACCCTGCAGTGGAATCTCCACTTCAGGCCGACGTCCCCACCCTCTAATTGATCCAATAACTCTTATCAATCACCATGACCATTTTTTGTAGTGTAGTGAAGCAAACTTAGGGCTAAGGGCGTGTTCGCGACCGTTGTAATTTAGATTCTCAGTTTAACCGATGCAGGTCATCAAACCAATAAGCAATTAGCAACACTGGTGGAGCTGCATGATGAAGTCTTCATTATCAGCAAATAACGTTACTATCTATCGCGAGGTCAAGATAATCAACGGCAATTACACACCAGCAGCAAGACTAATGATGCTGGACTATATCTCGCGAAACCCTAGATCGCGGTTAACCGCAAGGGTGAACTGCAGCACCAGTGGTTCAAGATCAATTAGTGGTAGCCGACAGCCCAAAGCAAATACATGTAGCAAGGGATAGTTGTTGTTAAAAGCTATAATATTCAGTTTCGATTTTCCAGCGTACTCATCAATACAGCATCTCGGCTCCCGATCTAGTGCTACCATATCACTTATACCATATCACTTTACACAATTTAAAAATGTTACACTATCGCAAGATTCTCTATTCTATCGGCAGCAAGTGGTTGCGAGGAGCATAGCCAAAGCAAACCCGCGCGGGGTGCCCGTGAAGCATGTCCGCGTAGGAGGGCCCAGCGACCAGCAGGGCAGCGCGTCGTTGCGGCTTGGAGCTAGTTGCGTATTAATATACTATTAGTGCGTGGTGTGGGACCCCAGGGTATAAGGAGGCCACCTGCATCACTGCCAGGAGCTATCCTGTAGGCTACAGGCTATCGCTAAATGAGCTAGAGTATTGGGACATGGTGAGCTCTGCGTAGCACGTATCCATGCAGGCTTCCCAGCACTAACTCACTCGTAGTAATGGATGCAAGCGCTGACTTGGCGCTCTAAATCAGAGTGAAGCCGAGGACTTGGTGGCGTTTTTTTTGCGCTCGGTGCGATCTAAAGTGTAGCAATTTATCTAAACCCGCGATTCGCTTCCCGTTGCCTGTTTGATTAGCGTTTATCGTCGAGGCTAAATCGTGTCCCCCCGGGTCACTCCAGTTTTTACGCAGTAAGGCGCTTCTATGGATCTAGAGAGGGTGCTTCAACCAAGGTTTTATGGATGTAAACCCTAACCGTTCATGTATCAGATTAAGAGAGGTATTAATAAGTAAAGAGAGGTAAGAAATAGAGTAAAGAGGAGTGAGAGGTGATTATAAGTGGGGACTTCGTCCCCAACTACGTAGTACTTACGTACACCAGTAACGTTAGTACAGTGCTTTAAGATGAGGGTTTGCAATGGGAATTGTGACAGAAAAAATGGTTAGGAAATCGGCAAGTTGTTGTGGAACTTCTCTATTACCGGTATCGCTTCGAGTGTGTCAGATTCTAAGCTCAAAATGAAGCCCTGGAGGAGGCGGGCGTTCTCCGCGACTTACTCCTCTGCACTGCGCACAGTCCTCAACACTTTAAGCATTTCAGGACGTTTCGAAAGCAGTTTTTCCGCGTCGGCGTAGGAAACCTGCACGGTAAGTCAATCGTCGAGCAATAATAAAGCATTGCACAGTTCGATGAGCTGTTCCACGCATACCCAAGAAGAAGGGGGGGGGGGGGAATTCCGGACGTACCCAGATGCGGTAGCGCATGCTTTCAGCCCACTGGTCGTACACCGTCGTCGCGTCCATCCTGAAAGGATAGTAGACCTTGTCGCCCTCAGTAATAGGATTCAAGTAAAACCGAACGCTTCCCTCCACCTGCACACCAATCGGTTAATACGAAGCCATCACTGACAAGACGGAAAACGATATCACCGTACCCCTCCTTCTTCGATGAGCTCGCGCCACGCAGCCGTCTCAACGGTCTCGCCGTGGTCCCAGCCTCCCTTAGGCAACACCCAGTCTCTTTTGCCTGGGTTTGAGCTCGAAATGAGAAGAACTTCGCCTTCACCTTCCCCGTCGGCTCTGGAGGCCACAATGCACGACAGAAAACGACGGTCTTGGTCATCGTAGCGTTGGAACTCGCGACCCGTGTGGGATTCCAGCACTGGGACATCATCAAAGTGCTCGATTTCCCTGCGCATACTATCACCAGTTTCCTTGGACATTTTTAGTTCGATATCCGTGGCCCTCATGTGTTCAACAAGCGCCAACTGCTGCAGTGTCTCCTTGCTCAAGCCTTTTCCTTTTGGGTACAGTTGGGCAACAGCTTTCGTGTCAGCTGCGAACTGGCGTATCGAAACCCCTTGTAGTGAAGCCCAGGTGTCCGAACTTCTCCACCAATTCCTCCATCTTCTGGCTGGTGCCAGCTCTCTCTTCGTCTTCGGAGTCGAGAGTCGCTAATTCGTCTTCATCATACTGGCGCAGGGATCTCTTGGGTTGGTACTCAGCAGTAAGGGCGCGAGACAAGAAAGTAATGTCCGTCTTGACGACGCCTGTCGTGGCCGAGGTAGCAGCTTCGCAGCTGGAGACGAGGGCGATCACAGTCAGCAAGGACAAGACACGCATGGTCAGTCAAGTTGTCGAGGTCGATGGTCGTTGGAGACGCGTTTAGCAAATTGCAAACTGAGAATTCGTTGAAACTTCGGCAGGTTGGTCAGTTGGTTGGTTGGCGACGAAGGACACTCGATGTTTTACCGAGTTGTGGACACTTAGCCTGAGAGCCCTGGGAAGCCTTCGCAGTGTCGAGACCCCGTGCGAGATTACCACGCCCAGCATCAACAGCAGCACGGGCTCTCTTGAAAATAAAAATTGCCGACTATCTAGGATGCAGCATTATTAATCGGCCCCATCTCATGTTTGCATGAACCCATGCACTACAAAAAGAGTCCCATCTCAGCAGGGCATCGGATCGATGGGATCAAGCCTGTACAAATAGAGTACAAACAATACAGAATTCATCCCGAATTCGGAACGGGTGTACAACTAATAGCCTCACATATTTAATTTTATTTTCCAGTCGATGTGGCGATAGGGGATGTGCAAGGTACTGCAAGGTACTGAGGTACTAAGATGAAAAATCCAGTGCCAATCATCAGCTCTCCACCCTCGTTTGAAAAATGGCGCGCATTTAGCGATCTTACTAGACTTCAAACTATATGTACCGTAGGGGTAGACTCGCACTTTTGCTTTTGCACCTCGCCCCACAAGCCCACCTCCTCCCCCACTCCACCCATGAAGTCCACACCGTCCAAGTGTCTCCGCCTCACTTAAGATGATGCAGGCTCTAGACCGGCTTGGTGAAGGGCTACATAATCCCTACGAGGTCGACCAGTTGACAGCGCTGTTGTGGTGCGAGGATGCCTGGTCAAAGGTTAGTGCTTCGACCATACGCCACTGTTGGAATCATTCCGGACTCGTAGGTAATGCTGCTCTTCAGTTCATTTTGAAATAACTAAATCAGTACATTGGAAAAGTATACTCAACTTAACATCAATTTATATATTCTGCGTCTTTATATATATCAGGCGTTCCTTACTCGGGCAGATTACTGTAGCCTCGGAGGCATCACTATCTACATGTACATGTACACCATTTCCCAGGCAGACTGGTTGGTTTCCCAACCAAAGTGGTTCAAATCATTTTTCGGGAAAAACCTCATATCACTTTTCCCAGGTATTTTCAAGCAAAGTGGTTCTGTCGTAAATCGTTCCCAAGCAAAGTGGTTTCACAATCATCGAGGATTTAGAGCCATTTTGAAGAAGTCAAAACACAGCTTAGAACAGCCTTGTGAATGTATTTGAGGAGTCTATCATGATCTACGTGACGTGGGCATTATAACTAAGTTTTTTTGCGTCGAAAAATAGCAACTTTTGATTCTTACAGACCAAGCCCAAGACGTGGACTGGTCCGTTTTAGCCTCATATGGTTGGTTGCTTGGGAAACAAACAGCTGTAAACCACTTTGGTTGAAAAATGTCCCTTTTCGTCGCAATAGTATGTTGCGCGAGACCTTCCCGCACCACTTTGGTTGAGAAAGCAACCATTTTGCCTGAGAAATGGTGTAGATCTGTAGCATAATGACGGCACAGCATCGTTCAAGGTACCAGTGTAGTGACAATAGGCACTTGGTGAGCTAGTATTGTACTCAATATGTGGTTAAAGCGTTAGATACAAGTTGAATTTTGCTCTGGACATTCCCTCTCTCTTACTTTGTTAACCGAGTTTTCTTAGACGCAGCTTCGAGCAGGCTCCGAAATAAGAGCCTAAATATACGCCGCCAGGTCAAGTACAACGATACACAACGACGGATAAATCCGGCATAACTGAATGGCATCCTCCATAGTAAATGTGCCAGAATTCTCTGTCGGGAACGATAGAGATTGTACAAGGCAATGACATAAAATACACGTAACGGAGCATAAAGTACACACAAATTTAGAGAAAGTACTTAAAACCATATGGAATGCAAATGTCAAGTGTAAATCTCGAAACTGATTGACTATCTGAATTACTTATTGTAAAATTGTAAAAAGTACAACAGATATGTGCCGGGTTTTGCGTTGCCGTATTTATCCGTCGTTGTCTGTACCTGGCTTTCTCTCACTTAACCGAGTTTCTTATCTGTCTGTCACGCCCCCAAAATGACAAATATTTCATTGAACGAAAATACGTTAACCCCTTGGTTCCCAGGATTTAGGCACCGAAACACGTAATCTACGGTACTGTATGTCGTAACATACAACGAAAAAAGTAACTACGAGTTTGTATTGGCACACCCTGTCCGTAACAAGAGAAGCCCCATCAGACATATAAGATTGTAGAGATCTATGGGGGGAACTTACGACATAACAGTCGAAAACGACGCGAAGTACGCCGGAACTTACGACATCGAACGTAGATCGAGTGCATACTAATCCCAGATGGTGGATCAATAGGATTGGCGAACTACACAAAACATCCATCTTGACAGATGACTGCGAGGTTGTAATTACCAAATCATCAATATATACCCAATCAAAACATTTTCCCTCTCACTTATGCACAGGTCAGGTAATGGGGAACTGTATCCCATTCAAGAAAAAAGGGTAATCGCTACAACCAACAAAGGGGTACTTGGAGTGCTAACTTACTTTGTATGTCAGTGCTAAAGCAGTTCTATAACCGTAGAAGCAGCTTCACTTCTTCGCTTTGTTTGTCAGCTTTATGATATCTGCCCTACAGCTCGCCCATTTCTATAGAGTGTTGTTGCCGAGGCAACGGCCTACACCGACGGCGTTTCTCAATCCGGAACGCTGAAGCAATACCGAAATTGCTTCGTTTTACCGTTCCTAGAAAAGGTTAAGCCTAGCACGGTTATTCTAATTCGCAGCAGGTATATTGATGCTGCTCTCGAGGGTGGCCGCACCGGTAGCGGCACTCGGGCTTCGCGTACTATAGAAATCGCCTCGTACACGACACGCGTACGAGCTAGACCTCCGTCGTTCCCGGCGATACCGAAGTATACGTCGTGCTTAACCCTTTTAGCCCCAGACGTTATTCTGTATCCTACAGAATAAGCATTAGACTTGATTAAAGTATACTTCAAAACCTGTCAAAGATTTGCTGTTGGAAGCCCTTTCGCAACTTGCGGTCAAGCGCTGGGGGTACATTGTGCACAGAACAGCTACGAAAGTGAACAAAACATGCTCAATGTATCCACCATATGCCGAAATGGCGAGCTTCTATTGGTCGTGGCGAGCGTAGAGCACGCTCAAAACCTGCTACATGGTAATACCTTGCAGGGATGCTAAGGCATCATACTTCGGCTCCAGCCACCCATCTTCGGCACGTCGCGATAAACGCGGAGAAAGAAATCGCCCTGTTCCTAACTGACGTAGTGAAGAGGAACTGGGCGAATTCTTCCTTGTGCTTGACATTAGCGCATCATTAGATTTCTTTAGCCCACCTAACAAGCTTGTTACGATTGTCTCTCTAACAACACCAGGGAGCTTGCATGCTCAATAGCCCGTAATGACACGCACTACACATGTACGAAACAGGACAATATATGATATTCATGCCAACGTCTACTTCTTCCTTTACATGCGCACGCTCTTCAATGTTCGCGCCAGCCGTGGGTCATCTTCGCCATATTGGCAGTCTCCGCTTTGCTCTGTAGCCTCCGGCACTGCCGCTCCATTCCTGCCGCTTTCATCGGTAGCCTCCGTCGTAGCCTCTGTCCCTTCTTCTGTAATCTCCGGTGTAACCTCATCACGCGGAGAGCTTCTTCTGTAGCATCCGTCGTAGCATCTACCGCTTCTTCTTTAGTCTCCGGTGTAGCCACACCATGCGGAGCGCTTCTTCTGTAGCCTCTTGAGTAGCCACTTCATCAGCTACAATATAGCGGTAGACCCGGCTGTAGCCGGCTTCGTAGGAACCGATGAGGTTGTGCGCTGACTCCGCAATCGATCTGCCAATCGGGCCACACTCGAGAGCTCATAGCTTCGTCTGGGTCGGATCACCAGGTCTGGTAATCAACATCGCAACGTAGAATCAATATACCACTAGTACAATGTTACAGAGCAAAGTACACGCTCACGCTTACCTGTAGATCACAATGGCACTCATCATGATCGTCTTCGGCCATGGTCCTTGGCCACTTGGGCGCGCTCGACAGGCCCCAACAAAGCTTGCATTGCGACGTCTTGAACAGCGCAGTTTTGGAATGAAGGAAAGTACGAGTGGCTGAAACGCGGCGGTTTTAGGCTTCCACCCGAAGTTTCAAACCTGTTGGTGGTTTATACTCGTCCGTCTATTACCGCGGAATAAACCCCGTTTATCTTCCCATCGCTAATCTAACAGGAAGATGTGCACAATACCGGCTATACAAACATCCATATGCGAAGTTCGAAAGAGAGGACAAGTTTGCTGGATATTATGTCCTGTGACAATGCTTATTCTGTAGGATACAGAATACGGGGTTAGAGGGGTTAAGTTGGTTAGTAGTAGGATACTCTCGTCATCTTAGTTTAATTATTGGGAGAGGTCTTTGTGGGATATACGCACGATCAAGGTTATTTACACACTACTCCATGCCCTTGCTTCCAATCCGGCATTTACGTGGCGCGAAATACGCTTCAACACTGCCGCTGCCAAAACCAGCTACACCGTACAGTTGTTATAAGGCTGCAGATAAATATTTCTTCGTGTTAGAAGTCTCGGCAGACATAGTCTACTTCCGATTATTCTTACTTACGTGTACTCGGCACCTAAACTCGAGGAAATAGCAGCTACAACCCTTGGAGAGTTATTTAGGCGCCATTTCATCCATGATTTTATCATTTTCTTGTTTATTGTGTGTACGGGCGTTTAGAAGCTATTCTACGAGCTCGTGGGAGCTCTTGACAGCCGCATACGCCTTACTCTCCCCTTCAAGGTCGATGTTGTGTTTGCTTGAAAGTGGGCACTCGCGCAAACCTTAAAAGGGGACGTTCGTCTTTCTCTATACAAAATGCCCCATTAGCCGGCCCCGGCTTATGCACAACCCATCTCTGATGACAGCTCTATATCCGTGTGTTTGTGCAATTCTGATTTTTACTTCTCTTGCTTATACTTTTGCCGACGAAAATAAACTTGATTAAAGTATAGCAATCTCGTTTCGAGCCAAATGCTATTGTTAATCGAGCTATGTCGTATTATACGACATTGAGATTCGGCAAAGTCGTAACTTACGACGTCGGGAACCAAGGGGTTAAGTACGAACTCGAAGGGCCTCCAGAAACTACAATTCTTTATTATCCATTTCGATGGAGGGATGGTTGGGTGAAATGCTGACCCCCCCCCCCCCCCCCGGATAAAATAATGCTGGCCTGACGCTCTTCTTTATTAATATATTAATTACAAGAAAATTAGAGATACGGTTTTGAAATGGCTGCATTCGGTTCTATATGCACTTTTTGTACTGATACGAGTATTATTTTCAGAGTAAACTACATGTACTCGACCATCTGTGACGATGGAAAGAAGTTAGCGACACGTTCGTTCAACGAACGTGTCGCTAACTTCTTTCCAAATTGGAGACATGCAACCGCTAGAAAAGAGCCCCCCCATGCAAGACATACACCGTAGTTAGGACACATTAATAAATCAGAATATATAAAGGGAGATTATGAACATCACCAACATTATGGTGGACTAGAGCAGAGAAATAAAGGAAAGTAAGCCATTCAGTCACATTTTTTAAAATACTGTTTAAAAATTATAAACAATTTCGAGTATGTCCTCGGCTTGGTAAACCACATCCGTATGCATTGCTTGCGATCCTTTCCTCTGTACTGATTTTTTTCTAAGAGTAAACAGCCTCACCATCTGTGCCAGCGGACAACGAGGGAAAAAAAACTAAACGCCTCAGTTAATTTTTCTTCTCAGGCTGGGCCGACAGTTTTATTCTTCGCCGCGGAAGTATTCACACAGTACTCTGACGTAGAAGAATACTTCAAGTACTGTAGGTATTGTAACAGGACATGGGCAGATGGCGGTCACGGCATGGTGACCACGGAGGCGAGCAGCGGTAGCTGGTCGCACGAGTCGGGCGACGAGTGGGGCATGGCGGACGAGAGCGGCTGGCATGGGTGCGCGGTGGCGGGTCGCGAGATCCAGACGACGGTGGGTGCGGAGAGCCGCACGAACGCGATCTTGGCAGCGAACGGTCGCTCCGAGAGCAGTGGCAGCCGGAGCGGACGGCTGGGAGTGGCTGACGAAGAAGATCTCGAAGCTGAAGGGTCGGGCTGGAGAAGAACGAGCGGTGGCGAACGAGTGAGGACGGGGAGTCGGAAATTTGCGCGGTGAGGCGCAAGCGGTTGAGGTTTAGCGCGCTTGGAGCAAGCGAGCACTTACGAGTTGGGTGGCCTGGTGACGGGTTGCCAGACAACGAACGAGGGCGAAAGCTCTTGCTGAACGAAGTACGAGGGCGAAAGCTCTTGCTGAACGAAGTACGAGGGCGAAAGCTCTTGCTGGGGGCGACAGCTCCTTCTGGACGAGTGACGGACAGGTGGTGGTGGAGTGTCGACGGGCGCTCCGCTGCTACTGGAGGGTTAGTAGCTCGCGTGCGTGGGTGAACTCTCTTTGTATTGACTGAGTGTAGTTAGCTCTAGTTGTCGGCTGTGGGCTGATAGCTACGAGTTGGCTGAGGACTATTGAGTAATCTAGCCTCCTTAATAAAATTGGATACGTTCGTGTGTGTACGGACGATCCGGCGCAGTAGCTCGGTTAGCTGCTGTCGGCCAGCACGGAGTCAACTTCCAGTTCCCGCAATACGATCTGCCCCACGTGCTGGGCAAGATAAGAAGCTCGTTACAGTATTTAACGCAGGAACTGAGCTTCCATCTAGACAGCTCTCACATGGCAAGGTGATCACAACTTATGGACACTGAGGGGTCGTGGCACTCTCCAATTAATTCAGACAGTATAATGACATTAAATAACTTATAATTTGAAGTCCATGAATTAATACCTTGATACGCACAGGTCGAAATACATGCTCATGTACTCCAGTGGCCATCGGATACGACACTCTCCTCTGTATCTGTACCTGTGCGTGTTTTTTTCTCTCTCTCTCTTCTTTTCTCGAGAGCCTGCACAATACAATGAATTGTTAGTGATGGGAACGTAAACGACGTTAGCTCAAAACCATCATTCGGCGTAATCTATATCATAGGTTCAAAAGTTGAGCTGTAATTTTGATATAGTACGAATTTCGTCATTTAAACACCAGATGCATAGTTATGACTAGCACACGTTTACACTAGCCATTGCAAAACAGCAAAATTCGCCAAAAACCTATCATACAGCATATACTATATGATAGGTAAAAGTTAACGTCGTTTACGTCCCCATCACTACAATACATGTACATGTATTATAGGGCAAAGCTTTGATCACGCTTGTTGTTGATGCTGAAAAGCTCGTGGTTGGAGAGATTCCCGCCTCAAAAGTCCCTTCACGTGATTGGCCAATCCGCTTACTGCTCCCTTTTCTACGCCCAAAATCTGGGTCGTGTTCCAATCTGTCTCCACAGACCTAGCAATTACCAGTCCGTTCCAGATCTACTGGAGGTTTGAGCACGTTTGGCTCGCAATTGGATAAAAATAGTTGTATGCCCGTGTGATTGGTAGTAATGCAACCGCCTGCTCATAGCGGTTTGACTGGTGTGCAGAGCTCCGCACAGCTCGAAAAATTGGCGCCAGGGGAAGCGTTTAAGCTCCAATGATGCTTTCATCGATGAAGAAGCCACCACTGCCATTAACGATTTCGCCCCTCCCTGACCCAAGCACCCACCTACCAAACCCAACAAGCTACTCGATGTCGCACCCCAACAAGACCTCGCACCCCAAGACCAAGCACCTTTCGGACGCGGAACGTGCCCTCGTGGTGTCGGCCCTCCTCAACCGAGCGAGAACGGCGCCCTACCGTGTGGTGCGCTATCTGCTGCTGCAGACATCTTCGGGGTCAGCGCTCAGACCATCAGCCGTGTCTGGCGCCGGGCCCTGGGCAACTTTCAACGCACCGGGGTGTACGCATCGCCCACAAGATTGCGCAGCACTGGGCGCAGACGTGTCGACCGTTCCCGCAAGCTGGAGCGCCTCCGCGCGGTCGATCCGCAGCGCCGGAGCACCATCCGTGCAGCCGCCCAAGCCTGTTTCCTCCCACCAACCACGCTGTTCCGACAGGTGAGCATCGGGAAGACCCGTGTGGAGACGTCCGTTGCCAAGCCCATGCTGTCGGACGACAACAAGAAGTCGAGGATTGCATTTAGTGTGGGGCACGTAAGTGCAGCAACGCATCATTTCAGTGACATGGAAGATGTAGTCCACGTGGATGAAAAACTTTTCTATCTCTGCAAGGTGAAGCGTCGCTTCGTGCTTCTACCGGACGAGCCCAAGCCTGTGCATCGACTCAAGAGCAAGCGTCATATTCCCAATGTGATGATGCTAGCAGCAGTAGCCCGCCCGCGCCATGACCCCATCACGGGCAAGTTATTTGATGGAAAGCTGGGGGTCTGGGCGTTTTTGACACACGAGCCAGCGAAACGAAGCAGCCGCAATCGCCCCGCTGGAACGCTGGTGCCATATCCGATGGCCGTCAACAAGGAGACCTACCGCAAGATGCTGGTGGAGCACGTGCTCCCGTCGATCCAAGCAAAGTTTCCGGGTGCGGCGGACGGGAGGCGTGTCACCGTGCAGCAAGACAACGCCTTCCCGCATATCCAGCCAGACGACATGGCGTGGAGGCAGGCAGTAAACGCCTCCGGGTGCGATGTACACTTGCGGTTCCAACCGCCTAACAGCCCTGATATGAACGTATTGGATCTGGCTGTCTTCAACGCCCTACAGTCGCGACAAGAGCGAATGGCCGCCCACACCCTCGACGACCTGGTGGCCAACGTGAAGGTGGCGCTGGACGAGCTGCCGCCGGCAACACTGGACGCGGGCTTCTTGACGCTCCAATGCGTGATGAACGATTGTGTTGCTGCTGGTGGTGACAACACATTCAAGATTCGACACATGTCGAAGTCGAAGCTTGCGCGGGAGGGACGACTTCCACGGTGCATCAAGTGCTCTGTTACTACTGCCTCATTTCTGCCTCCTCTCGATCGATCTGCAGATTCTGGCCATAGTGAAACTAGTACTAGTATTTTCCTATAGTTTAGGAACAAGCTAAATAGTGGTACATATCAATAGATTTGGAACGGACTGGTAGAACGTTTGCACAATCTCTAAAACGTCCAGATCTAGAACCCACGTCGTTCCGGATAAATCAACCAATCAAACGCGCGATCAAATTCCTTTCTACCCAATCAGCACGCGTCAAGCCATGACTTACATTCGCCATTCAACATTCAATTCATCGACCGCTCAAGTCACACACACCAACCCAAGCACCATGTCGGCCACGCCTCCCTCCCCCGTGCCCAAGAAGACGGACGAGCGCCTGCTCTTCGCCGTGCCCAAGAAGGGCCGTCTGCACGACAAGATCCTCAAGCTGCTCAAGGGCGCGGGCCTGGACTACCACCGCCCCAACCGCGTGGACATCGCGCTGTGCTCGAGTCTGCCGGTCACGCTCGTGTTCCTGCCGGCCTCGGACATCGCCACGTACGTGGGCGAGGGCAACCTGGACCTGGGCATCACGGGCCAGGACATCATCGCCGAGAGCAGGACCAACGTCGAGGAGCTGCTGCAGCTGGGCTTCGGCAAGTGCGCGCTGGGCGTGCAGACGCCCGTCAAGGACGCCGTCGCGGCGCCCGAGCTGCTGGCGGGCAAGCGCATCGTCACGAGCTTCCCGGAAGTCACGCGCGACTACTTCAAGCAGTTCGAGACGGAGGCCACGGGCCCCACCAAGATCAAGTACGTGGGCGGCTCCGTGGAGGCCGCGTGCTCGCTGGGCCTGGCCGACGGCATCGTGGACCTCGTGGAGACGGGCACCACCATGAAGGCCGCGGGGCTCGAGATGATCTCGACGATTTTGACTACCCAGGCCGTGCTCATCGCCAACCCGCAGTCGGCGCACAAGGACCTGGTGCACAAGGTGCACCAGCGCATCCTGGGCTACATCACGGCCACCAAGTACCGCATGGTCACGTACAACGTGGACCAGGAGAAGCTGGACGAGGCCACCAAGATCACGCCCGGACGCCGCTCCCCCACGGTCAACACGCTGGTTGGAGGAGGCTACGCTGTGTCTGCTATGGTGGAGGAGAAGAACGTGTCCGAGGTCATGGACCAGCTCCACGCGATCGGCGCCACGGACATCATGATCTTCAACATCGAGAACTGCCGCGCGTAGAGCGAATGGCTGACTTGCTAGCTAGAAGAAAATGGAACGAGTTTATGCCGCGCTGCCATCGCGCGCGCCGTGACGAGTCAAATGCAGTCCAAAAACTTGTTTACTAACCTTTACAGTACTCGGATCTAGAGGTTGACGCGTAGTGTGGGCTGGAATGTCCCAGGCGACCGCATTGACGGAGGTGGAGGCGGTTGACGTGATCCCGTGGCTGAATGCGAGACTGGAGTCCCTGCCTGAGGTGTGTGAAAGCTCTTTGCAGGCGCTGGCGTGGAATTCGACCGACGCTGCTGAGGTGCTTTGAAGGGGTCGACGTTCTGGCGAGGAACTGGGACGGCATTACTTTGCCTCATGACGTTCGATGCAGTGCTGACATTGCTGTGTTTGTTAGCGTAGCTTGGTTTCTCCAGATCCAAGGGTTTAGTTGACCAGCTCAGAGGTTCTGCATCGAAATCGTGGGAATCAAACTTGCGGCTGGGGCGTTGGCGATACTGGCTCGAGATTTGGCTCACTTGCTGGTTGCGTCGAATCCAATTGGCTTCGACCTGCTTCCTCAGTGCTGGTGGGAGTCCGGACGGATCCTCGTCTTCAATGGGCTGCTCCACTTCCCAAGGCTGCGCTTTGAATTTGGTTTCCCCATGGAGCGGTGAGTAACTGGAGTTGTTGCTGCTGAATGGGGCTACGGACGTGTGCCGCCAAAGCTTGTTATTGTCGACAGCAACCTTCGTCGGCTTCTCTGCTGTGTATTGCCTTCTCGCAGCAGCCATCAACTGCTGCTGCTCCCGTCGCTGCTGCGTGAGTCTCAAGCGAGCACCGTCAAGCTGCCGGATCTGAACATGGAGCCGTTGTTCGCGAGTCTCGAGCTCATGCTTCACGCGTTCAAGTGCTCGCTCTCGGTTGGAGAACGACGTGTCTGTGTCTTGTACAACAGCAGCTTGCTGTGCCACGAGCTGCTCACGCTCCAACAACTCGCGCGTTCCGGCGTCCAGCTTCTCCGCTAGAGCTACAACCTCTTGAGTGCGCTCTGCCAGACGCGTCTCAGCCTGCTGAACCTCCTGCCGCATGCTCTCAAGCGCTTGGAACTCGTCTTCGTGGCTCGCCAATTCCGCTTCAAGGTCCTCCCGATCCGCGCGCAGCTCGCGCCAAGCGTCTTCAAGTGCCAGTCGTGACCCACGGAGCTCTTCATGCTCGCGCTCGATCTCCAGTGCAGTTTGCTCGCGGAACGCTGCGAACTCAGCTCTTGCTTCGTACAGCGCGCGTTCGTCGCGTTCCAGCTGCGTCCGCCTAGTTGCAAGCCTCGCTTCGTACACCCGGGCATCCTCTCGAGCTTCTGCTAGCTGCTTGCCCATATACGCAGCGTGAGAAGCTTCCTGGTCTCTTAATGCGGCAGTCTGAGCTTGAAGGTGTGCGCTGAGTGCATCCAACCGCTGCTGCTCTTGTCGGAGTCGCTCTTTGTCCTCAAGAGCTCCTTGACGTGCATTCCGAGCGCCAGCCTCCAGCTCTCGGAGCAACTCGGTAAGCTTTGTGCGCTCCTGCTCGGCGTGTTGAGCAGCTCGCTTCGAGCTTCCTTCCAGTGAGGCGATAACACGAAGGCGAGCTTCATCTTCAGCAGCGATGCGAGCTGCGGAGTTGTCGTAGCCAGAGCCTTCCTCCTGCACTTGGTGTGATACAGTGAGTCGAGCCAAAGCCCGCTGCATCTGGGCGCTAAGAGCCTCCAGCGCGCGCTTCTCTCGGTGTCGCTCTAAATGATCAGCTTCGTCCTGTTCAGCGATCTTCCGAGCCAGCGCCAGCTCCGCGTCCTGTACTGCGCGCTTGGAGCGGGACAATTCCTCGCGTAGTCCCCGCATTTCAGCTTCCAGCAGCTCCGCGCGGTGTTGGAAGCTCGCGGCGTCATCTTTGCTGGTTGCGGCGAGTTGATCAGCCTCGAGTTTGGCACGTTCGGCTGCTGCAAGTTGTTGGGCGAGCTGTGCGTTGGCAGCTCCGCGCGCCTCAAGCTGCTGCGAGAGCTGGTTCATGGACGCGTCTCGCTCCTCAAGTTGTTGAGTAAGTTGCTGCGTGAGTTGGCTGCTTGATGCCACTTGTGCCTCGAGCTGCTGCGTAAGCTCATCGATTCTTTGTTGCAGTGCAGCTCGTTCAAGATCGAAGGCAGCGGTGAGCTTGGCTTCGCGCTCGTCGCAGTTGCAAGTCGGCGCAAGGATCACTTGAGGTTCATGGTGCTCTGTGTTCTTGGTAGGCTGAGGTGGCGGTGGGTCTGGCGTTGGTGCACGGACTACTGGTTCAACCGTAGGCTCAGCTTGTGGTGGTGGAGATATTGCAGTGGGAGCAACAATGACGGGGGCATCGGGAGCTGATGGCTCTGCTGCAACTTGGGGCTTCTTTTCTTCGCCTATTTCATCTACTGGTTCCTCAGCAACATCAGCGACGACACTTTCGTCGGCCTCAAAGGACTGCGAGTACGAGTTGCGTCGATGAGGACTGCTCCGAGCAGAAACTGATGGTGATGAGGGCAGGATTTCCTCCAAGAGACTGTCTTTGGACTGCTCGAAGTCGCTCTCGCGGATCGCAAGGGAGCCTTTGTCCATTGTCAACGACCGTCTCCGGCCCGGTGACGGAGGCGTGACAGGTCTTTCGCTTGCTGTGACTGCAGCTACTGGTGGCTCTGCTGGTGCCTCTGGGACTGTCGGAAGAGGTTGCGATTGAGTTGGTGACGGCGGTAAGGAGCTCTTGAAGGGGTCTTCAGCCTTGCCAACTTCTTTCTCGGGCGAGCTGTTGTTGCTGCTATTGGAGCTGCGGCTGCGGCGTCGAGATAACAGCGGTTCACTGGGCTTTGGAGGCGACAGACCACCCAGCAAGTCCATTAGCAAGCTGTCTCTAGCACTCGCCAGGTCGGCATTGCTGCTTTCAGTGGGTAAAACAGAAGCCTTTTCCTGCACTGGAGTTGTCGCCTTGGGCGGTGTTGCAGATTTTGTCTCGACAACCGCAGGCTTCGGCTTTGGAGCTTCTTCCTCAGCTTTTGGTTTATCGTATGTGGCGCTTTTGGAGGAGGACGGGGCGGCGAATAACTCAGCCAGGAGGTCGTTCTGCTGCTTTGCGGGGGCAACTGCAACAGGTAATACTGGTGGCGAAGGCTCTGGTGGCTTCTCCACATTGACCTTCTTTTCGTAGTCATCTTCAACTTCATCATGTTTGGAGAAGGAGGATTCCTCTTGACGTCGACCGCTTCGAGCACTACTGCGAGGTTCGGACGAAAACAGATCCGCAAGTAAATCGTCTTTTGCAGATAAGCGCTGGCTGGGTGGAGCTGTATCACGAGTTGAGAAACTATCTCGAGGAGGGTCCTCACGCACTTGATCTGTCTTCCGCTCTTCAATGGGGTCATTTTGGCCTTGCCGCCTTGAATTTTGCTCTTCAAGCGGGTCCTTTGTTGGCTTGGCGAACGGATCATCGAGGTTGTTTCTTCGACTGGAGCCTCGAAAGAGAGAATCAAAGGTCGATGTTGATGGTGTAGGTGTGGATCCAAAGCCGAACGGGTCTGAGTCAGCACCACCGGTCTGTCTTCTGCCTCCACGACCGCCACCTCGTCGGTCTGAAGGTGGTCCTAGAAACGAGGACAACGACGATAAATCTCCGTCGCCTTTGCCGTCGTCTTGGAAAAAAGATGCAGAGATCCCGTCATCTCCCGCTTTGGCAGGCTCTTCGACCGGAGCAGGGGTATCGAGTTTCTTGGACCCGCGTACTGTCGGCGTGTAGCCAGAGATCCCAAAGGTATCATCGTCAACCTTATCATCGTCCCTGTTCAACCCCGTCACCGGTTCTGGAGACAATGGCGGAGACTCGAAGTTGGCTCCAGAACCGACGTCTCCACTATCCAGCCCCAACATCTTGGAGAACTCGTCGTCGAATCCCCCTCCCATCTTGCCACCGCCGTTCTTCCTTCGTGCCGCTGCAGCCGCAGCCATCTCCAGCTCCACAGCGCTATCCCAATTCTTGGCTGAAGAGGTCCACTCGTCACCCGCATCGTCGTTGCCAAAGTCGTCGTCGTCGTCATCAAATGCGCTTTTCTTCGACTTGGACGACTTGCTCTTCTTCTTGCTGCTGCTGGAGCTCTTGGATTTGTCCTTGTCCTTGGATTTCTTCTTCTTCTTGTCGTCGCTCTTGTCTTTATCCTTCGACTTGGACATGCTTTTGCTCGGACCGTCTCCAAGCAACTCGCCGACATCGAAGTCGTCCATGTCGACGTCCACATTGTCGCGAGCACCGGAGATTGAGATGAGGCCACTCGTGAGATCGCTCGACCCACCTCGCTTCGAGCTTGCATTGCCCTTGGAGGCCCCTCCGATGGGAATCAGGTCGTCCAGAGGCATGGCACCTTCAACCTCGGTTCAATCGAGCTAATGCCCTGCTTGCCGGGCACTGCTCGGGCATTCGTTTCATCGTTTGATCCGCTTCCGTGATGCAGATCGCATGCCAGCGAAGCAAAACGGACCCTGTCAGTCACAACGTCTTCGTTTGTCGTAAAAATACCAAGTTACGATCGAAAGTGGTGAATGGCATGGTGAACAGAAGCAAATAAAGCTGCTCCACACTCGCAAATCATGTCGATATCGTCGGGCGGGGCGCTCGCACAAGGGATTCTCGTGAGTTTCAACTCTCTGCTCTGCACGTACTGCTTGACGGTGGCGATCGTCATCATTTGGCAGCCATGTTCGGCCTCCCGTCTTTCGACCGACCCAGCGGAGCATAGCGCTACCAGGGCGTGCAGAACTTCGGAGCTGGAGCTTTTCATGTTGGCGTTCCACTTGGCGTTTGCTGCGTTGTCACTAGCGGGTGCAATCGTGGCGTACATCGGCCATATCGTGCTGGTGCGAATCACGCGTGCCATGCTCGTCGTCTTCGCTGCGATCTATACAGCACTCGCGATTTATCAAGCCGTAGCAGATCATTTGACGTCGCTGCTCGGTCCGCTCGAGCTCGTCGTTTCTGTCGTGACGTTTGCTGTAGGAGTGCCCAGTGGGGTGTTGTACGAGCGCGAGCTGCGCTCCCATCGACAGGTGCTACCTGACGCATTTAACGGGGTGCTTCCATCGAGCTCCTCGTCGACAACCAGCAGCCATCGGACAATAGACCGCCAACCTAGCGCAGTAACTCCAGCCGCCGTCCGCTTGGCTTGGTGATAGCCATCGAGTTGTTCATCAGCTTCTCTCCTGTTGATCCAGAGCGCAAGTGTCGATATACTAGAAGTGCATGGAGGGGATGAACTCCGCCATCTTCCTGAAATAGTAGTTGGCGCAGTGCACTCCAGAACCATGGACACACGCAGTACAGACCCATGCCGATCTCGACTCATGGGTTGCTCGCGCAGTGGGTGCTTGTCACGTTCAACGCGCTGCTGAGTGCGTACTCCCTGGCGGTCGTTGTCGCCATCACATTGCGTCCGTGTTCAAGCTCCAGCATTTCAACCGACCCTGGGGAGCACTTGGCCACGACAACCTGCACCATCTCGTACCTGGAGCTGTTCCTGCTTGGATTCCACTTGGCGTTCGCAGCGCTGGCACTCGCAGGCGGGGTCGTGGCGTACGTCGGCCACATCGTCCTACTACACGTCACGCACGGGCTGCCTTTGGTGTTTGCAGCGATCTACTTGGCTCTGGCTGTCTACGAGCTGGCGGTCGTGAGACCGGTGACGCTCATGGGTCCACTGGAGCTGGTCGTCGCCATACTGACCTTCGCTGTGGGGGTGCCCAGCGGCGCCGTCTACGAGCGCTGCGACCGTCGAGTGATCCCCGACGCGTTCGACAGCGTCCTGCCCAGCAATCCGTGGTCGGTGCCCGGACTCGAGCGGACGATCAGGCGGTCGACAGCAGCAGGAGCAGCAACAACAACAGCTCGTTCGGCCTGGACGCGGTGAATTATTAGGTATACCGCCGGTATGATAAGGAATGACAAAGTGCAGGAAGGACGCCATGTTGCACACGTACTGTACGTCGTACAGGTGCAACAGCGGCAACTTGACCATCCAATCGGCGCGTCAGCATCTGCGATTACGGAACCGCCCCATCCTTTTAGCCAATCATCGATTTTAATTTAAGTTTGAGCCAATCGTACCGTGGCGTTGAAAAGTGTCGATCGTCGACAAAAGGCGATGCGTCATCATGTACCCCGAATAGAGGCCCCTACGGGATGATCCGCGACACCCTGCCAAACCTGGGAAACCTTATACCCCAAATGATCGCGAACGAGTTGGTTCGCAATCGCTTGCCCTTGTGTTGAAAGCTTTGCCCGACGGCGGTGTGAGTTGCTCTCAGTTCGAACTAGCTGCCAACGAGTGGCGGAGCGCGCGCGCCGAAAGGTCGCCGGGTAACGGGCGAGTCAGCGTGCTATAGTCGCGCATCAGAACCGGCAGCCCGTCCTGCCAACTCGGCCAAGCCCGCACCGCGAGCTCAAATACAAGCAAGCAAGTGAGTTTGACCACTGCAAATAGTACTCTTACACCAGGCCACTCGTGATCGCCTCGCTTTCGCTCTCCCGTTTACCAGCATTTCGGCGAATCTCGGCTATAACTAACCTGCGATCCCATATCCTCCCTTTATCTTCAATCACTCCCACCTCTGCGGTATCTATTTTCACAGGTCCCTGACCCGGACGTGCTCGTCTCGATTGCGTGGCGACTCGCTCTCACTCCCCAATCAGTCCGCCAGGCCATAGACGCCCCGAGTCAGACGGCAGAGTGGCCGGCCCAGAGCAGATAGATAGACCCCGCCCCCATAGACGCCAGCCACAGCCATGACCATGACGCAGCTACAGACCAGCGCAGCCTCGACCAACGCCTCGTTCAAGCACGTGCCGGCCGTGGGCGCCGACGCCCCCGGCCTCACGTGCCTGGGCGAGCGCGTGACCACGACGTTCGTGGCCGAGACGGCGCTGCCCACCGATGGCGGCCTGTTCCGCGTGCGCGCGTACCGCTCCGTGGGCTCCCTGCGCGAGAGCGAGCCCGTGGCCATGATCACGGGCGACGTGCGGGGCAAGCGCAACGTGCCCGTGCGCGTGCACGACCAGTGCTTCACGTCCGAGGTCTTCGGCTCGCTCAAGTGCGACTGCAGGGAGCAGCTGGACTACGCCAAGGCGTACACCAAGCAGCACGGCGGCGTGGTCATCTACATGCCCCAGGAGGGCCGCGGCATCGGCCTGGCCAACAAGATCATGGCCTACTCGATGCAGGAGCGCGGCCTCGACACGGTGGACGCCAACCGCGTGCTGGGCTTCAAGGACGACTACCGCTCGTACGAGCCCGTGCCGGCCATCCTCAAGGACCTGGGCGTGCAGTCCATCCGCCTGCTGACCAACAACCCGCGCAAGATCCGCCTGCTGAGCCAGCTGGGCATCACCGTGGAGGGCCGCCTGCCCGTGGTGATCAAGGGCGGCGAGTTCAGCCAGGGATACCTGACGGCCAAGGCCAAGAGGATGTCCCACTTGCTGCCTGGCGCCCCCGGGGAGGCGTCCGCTGACGGCAGCGGCGAGGACACGTCCACGGACGAGAGCCAAGACGAGGAGGAGCTGCAGACCAACCCGCAGGAGGCTGTAGCAGCCGCATCTCCCACGGCCTCGTCCACCTCGTCCTCCGGAGGCTACTAGCCCGTATCTATGAAGGCTGGAGGATGGAAGGACAGCATCATATCAGCGGGGGAACGCGGTTGAAGACGGAAGATGACGACGAACCGGCGAGTGCTTGAGGGGACGGACGGGTGGATGGCCCCGCCACGAGGACATCGATGACCTTCGCGTGCAGCGCCTTCCCTCCCTGGTCTCCCCGTCGACCAGCCTCGCCCCGCCTCGCCTGCCCCCTCCCTCTTGCCCACAAGGGTTTCGCCCGACTCGGTGTCCGACCAGCTTCAACGTTGAGCAAACAGTGCTTGAAGTGGATCGAGTTGAAGTGATCGAGCGAAACCAAGCGGCAGTTTTGAAGCGGGAGCCCCGGCCTCTCAACTCTCGACTGTATCCCCCGAGGCCCCCCCGGAGACGACCCCGAAGCTGTAGACTATTTAGCACGCCCAGCAGCGCATTGAACAAACACACACACAAATCATTATGCAAAACACGAAGACGCCAATTTATCCATCAGCAGCAGCATGACGAGCGTCCAGCAGAGGGAGGGAGCTCCCGCTCCAGGTCAAAGACACGGTCACACATCACCAAGCTCCAATTGGCTTAAAATTAAAATCACCCCATATTTATCCAATCAAAACATCCCATCAATCGACCCAATCACAAGCGTCCACGGCGGTTCCTCCCTTCATCCAAATTTATCCAAGTCCAAGTGCACCAAGAGACCTGCAAGGCCAGAGCAGGCAGCAGCTCTTCGACGGACGTGGCGCCCAAGGCAATCCGATCTCTCCGCGTCGCAGTCGCGCAACACAGAGAAGACTCTCTCCATCCCAGAATCCGCGCTTGAACCCGCTCTATAGCTGCAGGACGCGATGCTGGACGACAACCGCAAGATCGGCACGCTGCTGCTGGGGCTGGGCTTCGCCTTCTTGCTGCTGGGCGTGCTCATGTTCTTCGACGCGGCCATGCTGGCGCTGGGCGACGTGCTGTTCCTGAGCGGCGTGGCGCTCACCATCGGCCTGTCGCGCACGGTGCGCTTCTTCACGCGCAAGGAGCGGTGGCGCGGCATCGTGTGCTTCCTGGGCGGCATTTTGCTGGTGATGCTGCGCTACCCGGTGATCGGCATGATCGTGCAGAGCTTTGGGTTCCTCAACCTCTTCGGCTCCTTCTTCCCCGTGGCTGTGGCCTTCCTGCGCCAGACGCCCGTGGTCGGCAACGTGCTCAACCTGCCGGTCATCAGCGAGATCGTGGACCGACTAGCAGGGGCGCAGAAGCGCGGCTACCAGGTGTAGTGAGGACTGGGCGGGAGGTGTAGATCAGTTGGAGATATTGCAGAGAGAGGAGAAGGGAACGATAGAAGGTGGAGGTAGGAGAATGATATCTACGGAAATGAAGTGTCGCGACCGTGGGGTTTTCGGTGAATTGCCACCACCTTGAGTGATCACCATAGCGCCTAGCATGCGTTAGGGTGATCTTTCAGCAACTGTTTGAGAACCGACAAATGGCAAGGATTACTACTTTTAAGTAGTATTGTATTGTACTTACATGGCATCAAACTTAGCCAATGACGAGTGGGGTTTAAGCTAAGAAGAACCAAATACAAGTGGAATTTTGTTTCAACCGTCCATTCAACTTTAATCCACCGCTCAGTTCGTGTTTTTCGACAATGCCTTGACGTATCGCTCGATCATTTCGTCGGAGGTTGGCACACAGTTAAGCTTCAGCTTTAGGTCCGTTGGATCCTTCTTTTCAGCGATCCATTTGGTGATCAGAGCACTCTGCAAGTTCGTCGCCAGTTCCTCTGTACTGGGGTTGCTCGTTCCCGCATGGAACATCCATAACAGAGCTGGGTCGTCGTAGTTATACGTGAATCTATCGATCATGGCCGCTTTCTTTTCAGGGTACCGCTCGTTGAAGCCATCCAGGTATTTTTCCCACATTCTGAACTTTGGGCTGAAAAGTGTCGCCATATCGGTTTTGTGGAGCTTTAGGGAGTGAAGCGCATGCTGCGGAAGATACTTTTTGTCCAGCCAGTACTTGACCCACTCTTTCTCCGCCAGTTTTTGCAATGTTCAAGCCTTGCCTTTTCCAAACACTGGTTCAAGGCACTAGGATTTTTCATCCCCGTCGTGACCATTTCTTCCACTTTACCCCACGTATATCGGTGAAGAAGCGTCCTGAACCAGATTTTTCCTGTCCTGGATTATTCTTGTTGAAATTCGCAGTTCGAAGAACTGTCGATTGGGGAAGGTTTTTGGATGACATCGAACGACATTCGCGCTACATTTGTAGCTTCCCCTGCCGGCGGATGACATCGAACGACATTCATGCTACACGGGACCATCGGCACATCATAGATAGATAAAGGATATTGAAGCCGACTAGAACAAATAATAAAGGTGCAATTGTGTATATTATAGCTATTTCTAAGCTGTGAGATTCCGAACACTGAAGCTCGACAAGAATGCAATAATTTCTGTTTTACAACGACTGGGCTTCGACCCAAACCAGTGAGTTTGCCTAAAGAAAAGTAGTCGAATTTGGGTTCAACATCAAAATCCAAGTTGCCCAAGTAGATATTACTACAGTTTACCATAGCTAGCGACACGGCTTGTCAAAAAACAGTTAATAAACTTCTTCTTCATACGAAAGCACTATGGCCGCGGTGTGATGATAGTGCAGCATTCACCCTGAAACACGTGCGCTCACGCTGGGCGAGAAGAACTACATGTGCGTTCGCATTCCTGTCGAGGGGATCCAACGAACGACAGATTCGCCAAATGTCGACACACCAGTGAAAGGTGATTTTCCGTAGTGATGTGTGAAGAGCAGGGAATGAATAATTCAATTTGTTTGCACAACGTCTGGGCATACGTTGTAGTGTATAAACTTTTGTTGCATACAAAAGCGACACTGCGTGTTGTGTGTATGCCATATCGTGTCCCGGGTTTGGGGCATTTTTCGCAGAGCAGACTACTACTTCCGAATTACTTCGATTTTGCGTTGGCCATGCTACCGTAACTCGAGCATTTAAACTGTCAATTCGACCTTTTCATTCTGTCATGGGTCATAACTTTTATTATACCCTCCTCTTTCAGACACACGAGAAGATGATTAAATCAGTTAATCAGAGAGATTAACTGAAAATCTTGTGCAATTTTCGTGGCATACATTGTTGACAGGCTGGTTTGTGTGAATCCCCACACGTATTGAAATGCGTTAAGGTGTATTAGATTGAACATTCCACTGAGACTTCGCCAAAAACTACTTCAATTATTTTTAACGATATGTGATCCAAAATGGGAGGTATATCTTGAGTTTTCCGTTCAACGATTTTGTATCCAACGCAAACGCTATCTAGCAGAGAGCCAAAGAGCTGCACCCAATGGTATGTCTTCTCCGGAGAAAAGGCTAGAAGCTAGCGCAAAAAGAATGACGACCGTGTATGAAACTGGAAGGAACCTAGTTCAAATTAATCGAGCTAGGAATGGCTCATGTGGGTTCATTAAAAACCTAGCTGCTGTCGCTCAGGCATTTTATCTACACAGACTTTGGTTGGTATTATTCTTGCTTTGTGTGAGACTACATTGCGACCAGCAGGGATTCCCCGAGCTCATTCACTACTGGTGGTGTATTAATACAATTATGCACTACTTGATCCTGTTCTTGTCAAACAACTTCGAAGTACATCGTTACCGATGTTAGTTTAGAACATCATAATGCTACATGAATACGGTACGGCCAGCTTAATACTTGATAAATGGCAATGGCATACTTGGACGAATTGAAGCAGACACGGGTTTTGTTGTTAGATATTCAGGCGACCCGGACGAAATATGTGTGTGACTGCGCCATGTTGTATCTAACAGCGTTTGAATGCTTCTAAGTTACGTCGTCGCTGTACGCCCCGGATTCCTGCGCGAGAGGAAGCCCGACCGGACAGTATCAAAGCGAAGGGCAAATACCAGGTGTATCCTGCTCCTACAGGCGATCGAGATCCAGTTTTGACGTATCAAATTTGAAACAAATTGCTGGCTTCATCCGTTTTCCCAGCAGGTTCAGTTGAGCAGTTAGCCTGGCAGCACTAAATCTCAAATACACGGATTTTTCTTCTTTTGTCTCCTCCGGTAAGTTTCCGAGCAAAACACGGAAAAATGTTCTGCCTAGGCATCAGCGCACATTTCAGTGGCAGGAAGGAAGGAAGGAAAGTACGTTGATTAGCTAGTTGTCGATGATCGTTCTGCTAAGTACAAAAGAACTAAAATTAAAACTAAATCCGTGAAATATTGATCCGACGAGCACGAGGAGCCCGAAGCGTTGAAGTACCAACTCAACTAAACTCTGCGTTTTTCAATCCATCGGAGTGACAATATATACTGTAGACTGGCAATGCCTTTTGAAAAGAAGCGATCAAACTTGGTACACTTGGTTATACAGTGCTAGATTAGGCAGATGCTGCGGCTGCGAAGCAGGCGCAGGAGATGCCGAATGCATCGTTTCCCTCTACAAGTATCCGTGCAAGCTAGCTTCGAACTGCGAAACCCCCCGGGTCCACCACCCGGGTCCCCAATCTTTGACGTATGTAGTTCATAACAGCGGGTCACTGAGAGTTTTAGTTTCCCCCACGTCGTCAAGTGCTAGCTTCGTGAACACTTCATATGTGAATTCGTTTGCCGCCAGATAACTCTGCAGCCTCTTCTTCTGGATATTAGAGCAGCGCCATTCATGCTGGGGAACGTCTTGGCCACTCGTAGGAGCTGATTCAGAGGTCGGTCCTCAAAGCGAGTTAGCAGTGTCGAGAGCGCCGTAGATGCCTTGCGGAAATCTTCCTTGGTGACGATATTCATGTACGTAAACCATCGAGAACGTCGTCGATTGACTTCCCACTGCTCCGCCATGAGTTCATCTAGATAGACTCAAATCTAGTGGCCATGATTCGTGTTGAGTCTTTCAACTTTGCCGCTCCAAGCATCGCCGCCACGTCGGCATCGCGAATGCCCGCGTCAACCTCTCGAGTATCGTCGTTTTATCTCGGGGCTTCTTGACGTTAAAGGACTTAAGGTATTTATCCCAACTGTGAAACAACGGGTTCTCCAAAACATTTTCCAGCGGATTGACGGAATAGCTGAACGACTCCTTACAGAGTCCGAGCTGTTCAAGAACTCGAGCAGGTTTTTCGTCACGGTGTAGCCAATATTTGAGCAGCTCGTCCTGTAAATTACTCACGCTGGGTTTCGATTTTTTCACACTCTTCGCTTCTAAACAGAAGGCCAGCATCGTCGTATACTTTCATAAGTGTCGGCAGCATTAATGTTTGGTGTCCGGGGTATTTGGCGTTGAAATCGTATTTGGCGTGATAAGTCAGTGCATCATCATCAGCCTGTAACGAGTGAGGCTTTGTACATGTACCGACCTCATCAAACTAAATATTTTCAGACTTTAATGAGGCGTTGTATAAATAATTTATGGGAAGGATGGAAAAGTATATGATGCACGCACATTTGTATAGACTAATGTAAAGAATGAGAACGACTCCCGTTTCTAAGGCCACCTCTCCAGTAGTTTCTTGCAGACAGTCTCCCTCGTGCAGCACTGCTGAGCTTAAAGCCCAACTTCTATCGCGTTGTTACTAAAGCTCAAGTCTCCGTCGGCGTACCTAGCGAAATACCTGTCCCACTGTTGGGGCCGTTTTCGGGATGCATTATTATATCCAGTACCATAGAGTCAACTACGCTGCATTTTTTTTACTTGATCAACCCCGAAACCATTGACCGCGTAAAGCTAAAATATTTCCGGCAGTCCTTGCCACACCTAAAATCTCGACACAGGTGTAAGTGCAATATTATTCTGTCAGAAACGGGAATCATGCTTCCAACGGATCGACATCCAGTGCAAGTAGCAGCCAATCTCAAAGCGTTTTGTATAAACTAAGCCACTCCGACAAAGAATTGGGCTACCTGCAACGAAATTTGGCCGGATGGCTCCGTGTATTGATTTATTTCTAGCGGAAAATGTTGCACTGGTAAGGAGTTGCAAACTGAAGTTTAAGCACGCTGGCGAAGGCACAATTGGGGAAGTAATGCGCTTCAAATTGGTTCGTGACAATCGATCTGGTGTAATCGAGCAAATTCCATCAAAGCGGCCGGAGTATGCTCGACTTGATCGCTGTCCAAACGCAGTTCCAACCCAGTTTTAAGATACAAGTATTATCCTACCTCTAGCCCCCCGAACAAACTGTCAAAGCAAATATCCAACATTTTTCTTTATGGGTTAACTGCCTGCAAATTCATTTTTTAATTGATATGCATTGTAGTTTAAAAGTCCATTGCAGGGATGGTTGAGCGGATATCTACTATGGCGGCTAGAAACGGCCTGCAGAACATGGCTCCCGCTTTTTGTTGCGAGACATTTGTACTCGATTCACAGAAAGACTGACCGAATGAGCTTAACTTCTTGTACCACCTCAAGCAAATGCGAAGAGCACCCGTCTTCGTGTTCTAAGCGACCCGTCTTCGTGATGAGAAAGTCAGTTCATTCTGGAACATCTAACCAATAATGTGCATTTTAATGTTCATTATTGCTTATTTATAAAAATGCAGCCAAAATATATTCGTACCATGCATCACTTGCGACTACTAGGACGAAGTTTCTCTGCACAATCGCACATTCCTCCATTCAGAGGCAGCTCCAACACAGCCCTGGGCTCCCGGATTTAGTTCCTATTCGGCAGGCCCTCCGACAATTCGTCTGCAATGAAATTTAAGTAAATCAACAAAGTAACTAATTGTAGGGAAGTTCTTGGTACGGATACATACATTATTCCTGCTGACCGCGCAATATCGTACCACTACGGCCTGCATCTCACTTTGTAGCGTTCACTACGTCTGCTACCGTCTTCACACCCCACAGCTGGCGGTTCACCTTGAGGAAAAGAATGGTCTCCAGGTGAACAGGAAGCAATCCTGCGGGAATGCGGAGGCCTACAAAGTGTTAAGACAGCAAGCTGCGGCTGGTTCTGCAGCTGCGCACGGCTGCGAAGGCTAACGACTGGCAGGGACCGAGATTTATAATACAGCAGAGGGTACAAAACAATGTTTGACGGTACTCGACGTCTGTTATTGATATTTTTCGAGGTTGCAAAACAATAAATAATTCCATACAAATATTACAGTAGTACTTCCACTTCAATGTATTATTCGGAGGCTTGCTATTCGGGCTCCAGGTAACAATTCATGTAAAGTTAGACAGCGCACACACTGGCAATGTTGCAGGATGTCAACACGCCAACCTCACGCAACGTAAGGACACTGACCGTTATGTTGCAGGATGTCAATGTAGCCGGGGAACCAAGTCACCTTCGACTTGTTGCGTAAGTAGCAAACGCACCTTCGCTGGATCCGGCGCTGGTCAGTGATCTCTACGCGACGAAGCTCCTTGACGCTGAAGGGGGGGGGCACCATCCATCGGGTTAAGAATAAAATAATGGGTGGCCATCATCTGTCAGGGTGAAAACCTCGTCCAGAAAATGGTCGCGATTTTTTATTTGTCCAATTTGGACACTCCAAATGCCCCTGAACGGAGGAAGTATTGTAATGAATTGTATTGTACTGTATTTGTATTGTACTGCATTTGTATTTTATTGTATTTGTATTGTATTGTATTATGCGACTTTGGGCACAACGGATTCTACTGTACATCAACCTTCCTTGCAAACAGAATCCGTTTAAGTACGACCACCCTATCAAGGGAGGAACTTGACCTCCCATTTGAGAATCGTTCGTGTTGAGGAAAGATGTGAAGCTGTCACTGACTTGCGCAGTTGTCGGGAAGGCGGGAGAGTCGTTCGGCGTGGAGGTCGACAGTGACGTGCAGGTGTGGAAGTTGAGGGATAAGATCAAGAAAGCGATAAAGCACGACTTGAAGGGCGTCGACGAGAACAAGCTGGAGGTGTTCCTGGCGAAGATGGAGAGCGCGTGGCTTCCATCAGACTCGGACGTCGTGAAACAGCTGAAGAAAGGTGAGACGACTGGTCTCATCGAAGCGCTAACGAAGAAAGACCAAGTGCTGCAGTCCGAGCAACCCCTGGATGCCGCGCTGAATGGAATGGACCCTCCATCGCCTCTCCAGATCCACGTGCTTGTGATGGTTCCAGCGAGGGGGAAACGCTCTCGACGGTCTCGATGGCTGCCCAAGTCTTTTTATCCAGTAGTGAAGAAGCGCAGAGTGGGCGGACACGTTGAGGAGGACGAGACGGACCCATTTTCGAGGTTTTTCTGTATGAAAGGCTTTCCCCCGTTGGCGCACAAAAAGAAGGAATACGAAACGATTGTGGAGAGAGAGGCGTACGTCGTCATCTTTGCCCAGTTAATGGAGGAGGTGAAGACAAACTTCGAATACGATCAGACACAGCTAGATTATCCCGGCGAGGACAGTGAACCAGACGAGGATCGAGGCAAGGACTGCAACCTGATTGTCACGGGCAATCCTGGTACGGGCAAGAGTCGGTTCTACCTGTATTGCATCTTTCAACTCATTCTTCGTGAACGAGAGGATATTAAGCAGCTACCCCCATACGAGTTGGTGATGAACTACGGCCATGAATTTCACAAGTACGACGCTGGACGTGATGAATTTGTCGAATTGGCCGATGAGGATGTTGATCTGCTTCGGGCCCAACCTCACATGCTTCGACTTGTCGAGGCAACATCGACGCGGCTTGTGGGCTGGAGCGGAGTCTCGATTTTGTTTGCTGCTCCTGATGCTGAAGGCATGGATGATTTCGCGAAAGTGGGTGGTTTCCGGTACATCTTGCCGACATGGAGCTTGGAGGAACTGAAACAATACAACGCGTTGCTATCGGGCCGCCTGAAACTTGCTGACGAAGATTTGGTTTCAAGATACTACAAGTTTGGTGGAATCCCCCGGTTCGTCTTCACGAGAGCTGAGAGCGATGGTCAAGACGATTTGAATGAGGCGCTTAACTCATTCAGTGCGCTTGATATCATCGCTTATTGTAGATGCAATCACGCAGTGGAGGAGGGTAACTTAAGCCACCGTGTCCTTGAAATGGTTCCCACACGAGACGATTTCCGCGGGAGCTTTCATTTGGATTTTTTGTCCAAGCATATTGCTGAGTCGGTCGTTGCCAGAGTGCATGAAGAAAGCCTACACGGAGTCTCTCAATTCGCTATAGCTCACAGTGATGATGACTCGGGGAGTACGGCTGTCGTCCGAGGCCAGATTTACGAGATGCTGTGTCACTAATGGTTCTGCTTGTCCAAGACGAAAAAGTTGCAGTTTCGCCCGTTGCGTTTGACGCCTCTGGCTGATTTCATCATTCCGCACGACTTGAAAACGGTACGCTTCGCTGCACTGGACAAACTACAGCTCGCGGAGGGCTGGACGTACTACCGACCGACGTCAAAAACGTTTGGAGCGCTGGATGCATTTATCTCGGATGGGAGCTCGAAATGCTATGGATTGCAGATGACGCTGAACGAGGATCGTGGAATTAAAGCTGCACCACTGAACACGTTTCTCAAATGGTTGAAGGGTGCTGGCATCAAAACGGATCAGTTTTACTTCGTATTCGTGGTTCCAAGCAAAATCGCAGAGTCTTTTCGGAAACAAACACCCAGGACGACGACAACCGGTGCGGTCAGTCAAAAACCTGGAGCGTCGGCGAAGGTGAATCAGTTTGTAGCTGCGCTGGACGTTTTCAGTGGGAGCGAATGATATTGGACCAGTCAGTTGGTGAAGATTGAAGACGATGATGCTATAATCAATACATCGATCAGGTTGGTTTGCACGTTGTATCAAATATCGTGTTTGGGTCCTGGCACTCTCGTTGGAGTCAGCACTTTCAATTCTAGACATAATACGCGCCAGCATGTACCTGAATGAACTTCGAGATCCATAAAACCAATCCAAACAAGTTGTTTTGGACATCGTTCCCGTTGTCTGGACCCGCCGATTTGCACAATCTGCGGCACCCACATCATAATCTACGTCGACAAGAGCCTCTTCAACCCTAACTACAAAGCCGTTCCCTAGAGTACCAGGACTGACAGGCTCCGATGCGGTGGGGCCTGCCGTAGCGAAAGTGCGTGGAGTTGTTGTGGTTGCTTGCTTGCTTTTGGGTAAAATGCAAAGTGAGATTGATGCCTTTAAGTCTTCGGGCTAGCTACGGGCTCTATGTCTTCCTCTTGCTTTCTCCTTAGTGTCGTTCTAGAAGCTGAGCTAACCTATACTAAATGCAAGTGTTTTTCTGTTTTCGTAATCCTATATATGCATGTTTGTATACTTGTGCAGGTAGAGTTCTGGATTCCGGGCGCCAGGCAGTCTTGCGCAAGCCTGGCGCCAGCCTTCAAGCGACTCCGCGCGCAAGCTACTTGTGGCGGAGGAGGAGGCGGCGGCGCTGCGACGCCTGACTTCCTAGCCACCAGGTACGTCTTCCTTGAGCATGTCTGTTGCTGGCGTACCCGCTTGCGTGGGTGCCAGCAGCAGACATGCTGCATCATGACATCCCCCCGGACTTTTAATCGCGTTGGCGCTGTTGACGGAACTTGTGAAGAAGTTCACGCCAATGCGATACACGTTTGAGCTTGACCTCGTACTCCCAAGTGGTTTCCGAATCGGGAAGTCCGTGCCACTTGAGCAGCCAAAGCCGTTTGTTGTTGCGCTGTTTCTGCTGGAGCAGAGCCTCTGGGAAATGTAGTTCTTCGTCGGTTTCATCGTCGAGGAGTACTGGTGCAGACTTGGGCAAAGGTCGCGACGCGAAGCGTTGAGGGTTCGGAACGTCATGCTTGAGGAACTCAACATTGAAACTCGGGTGAAGGCGACTCATGTGGCGTGGTAGCTTGAGCTGTGCTACGTTGGAGTTGATCATCTTCTCGATTTCGAACGGGCCGATGTACCTCATCGCTAACTTCTCACGGTTGAGCTCCGTGTTAGCCGTGATGCGCTTGAGTGGCAAGTTACGCGTGTCCAGCAGGACAAGGTCTCCTTCCTTGAACTCCACGTCTCGGCGCTTCCTGTCATAGTACTTCGTTTGACGTTCTTGAGCTGCCAGGAGATTCTTGCGCGCCAATTCAATGATCTTCTTGCGTTCGTCAGCAAACTTCTGCGCAAAATCAACTAGCGGGACATCTTCATCACGAACTTCACCAGGTGTGCTCTGGGATACCAAGTTCCTGACCTTGCGTCCTGTGTCCACTTCGAACGGTGTAAGCGTTGTCGAGGAGCTCACCAGCGTCGCATGTGCGTACTCGATTGTTCCCAATTGTGTAGCCCAGTCTCGACCATATTAGGACACCATGCACCGTAATGCATCTTCCAAGACCAGGTTCTGACGCTCAGTCTGTCCATCCGCTTGGGCTCGATATGCCGTGGTGAGCGACAGCTTGACCACCATGATATCCATGAGCGACTTCCAAAACTTCGATATGAACTTGGGGTCTCGATCGCTGATGATCACCTTCGGCAGACCGTGATGCCGAACGACTCCTTCAAAGAATATTCGTGCAACCTCCGGGGCATCTGCCGTCGTATGTGTCGGAATATACTTGGGTCGCTTGGACAGTTTGTCCACCACTGTTATGATCGCATCGAAGCCTTTGGAAACAGGTAGCCCTGTCACGAAGTCCATAGTCACTACTTCCCAACACTCACTCGGAACTGGAATTGGCATCATAGTGCCTTTATTGCGTGCGGTACTTACTTTCCATCTAGCACACGTCCCACAGCTTGCCACGTATTCCTTCGTGTCCTTCTCCAACGTGGGCCAGAAGTACCACTGAGCAACCCTCAACTGCGTTTGACGGATTCCAGGATGAGCTGCCGTATGTGCATCATGGAATTCTTGCAAGATGTTCGTGATCAGCCGAGCGTTATTGGGGACACACAGCCTCATGACTGAATGATCCGAACACTTGTACAGGAGCCCATTCGATTTAACGAAGTCTGCAGATTTGTTCGGTCGGTTCCATGTTTCTTTGGACGCGGGGTCTCGCTTGTATCCAGCTTGGAACTTCTTCTTCTGATCTTCGCTGAAATACACGCTGGATGTCGAGTACTCGACGTTCTGGACTTGTTCCACGTGAACATTGACTTCTTGCTGAACCCCAATAAGGCGACTCTCCTCCCGCAAGTCCAGATCGTCGAGAAGAAGACAGCGGTCGTCGGACGGAAGCAAGCGAAGCATTGCTGCGTGGACACTGTGACGTCGAAGCCTCGAAGCCTGATGCGTACAGGATGACGAACAATCATGAACTGCTGGTAACTTCCAAGGCTCGGGCTCGTCTGTAACTTCGTCGTCGGTCGCCGGGAGCTGACTTGGACGGGATAGGGCGTCGGTCACAACATTGAGATGACCTTTCACATGATGCATCGTGAAGTCAAATTGCGAGAAGAATGTAAGCATGCGTCCCATTTTAGGCGATACCTGAGGGTGATGCAACACCCACCTGCAAGCTGCATTGTCGGTAAAGACATCGCAGTGCCGGCCGTGAAGGTAGTGACGCCATTTCTCGAGAGCGGTTTTGATGGCCAAAAGTTTCTGCTCATGTGGAGGCCAGCCAACTTCATGGACATTGAGCTTCTTTGAGTAGAAGGCAATCGGGTGGCTGCTGCCGTCGAAGTCTTGCGAGAGCACACCGCCCATGCACTTACCCGATGCGTCGGTTGTGACCGTGAAAGGTTTCGAGAAGTCAGGCAAACGAAGAACAGGAGCTTGCTGCAAGGCGAGCTTCAGTGATCGAAAAGCGTCTGCCTGCGCCGGACCCCATTCCCAAGTAGCTTGCTTCTTAGTCAGCTTACTCAAAGGTAGGGCGTGTCGCGCAAAGTCACAGATAAAGCGACGATTGTAGCCAGCAAGACCGATAAAACTCTGCAGCTCCTTCTTGTTCGTTGGTTCAGGATATTGCTCGATAGCCCTGGACTTCTTCGCATCTACGGATAACCCTTCTGCTGACACGGTGTGGTCGAGAAAGTTAACACTCTCTTGACCAAACGAACACATCGATCGGTGCGCATAAAGCTTCTCATGGCGGAGCACTTCAAAGACCGCTTCCAGATGCTCGAGATGCTCTGCTTTGGTCTTGGAAAAGATGCAGATATCGTCTAAATAGACCACGACGAAGTCGAACTTGTCAAACAGGACGCGCATCATTCGTGACCAAACCCCAGGCATACCCGAAAGACCCATCGGAGCGACACATCACTGGTCAGTCTCCTTGTGAGTACGAAAAGCGGTGTACTGACGACTACGCAGCTTGACCCGCATCTGGTGGTAACCTTGGGCCAGGTCCAGAACTGAAAACACTGTGCAGCCGACCATCTTGTCAAAGATTTCCTCGATTAGCGGTAATGGAATCTTCGGGATCTTCGTCTGACTGTTGACATAGCGGAAGGTGATGACCCAACGAATCGGAATGGAACTATTCCCGGATCGCAGCCATTCTGTCCGCTTCGGGATTTGACCAGTCGCAGGATCTTTCTTAGGAACACCGAAGATATTGGAGACCCAGGGTGAATTGGAGACTTCTATCCACCCTTTCTTCATGTTTCCGCGACGAACTTTTCCAATGCTTCTTGCTCCGTTTTAGACAGTCGAAACAGTGCTCGGGTGCTAGGAGCGGTGTTAGGCATCATCTCCGTGTCGCACTCGACGATGCGCTCGGGAGGTAGGCCATCTGGCAACTTTTCTAGGAGGACATCACCAAACATGTCCAGCAAAGGTTTAATGTAGTCTGGTACATTGTCAGATTCCACCGCTACACAGACCTTGACGAAGAACAGCTCCGCAAACTTCCTGTCCTGCATACGACGATGAAACTTCTTCGTGGACCCAAAGACACCATTACGCCATGCCTCAGCCAAGGCGAGATGTGACCGATAACGTGCGCGAACTGCTTCCTTTTCCGCTTTCTTTCGTTGATCTTCTGCCGACTCCGACTCTTCAATTTCGCTCGGGTCCATTGTGACGGCGTCTCTCTCACATTCTTTCTGATCTTCCATCTTGTTTGCGTTCTTGTCCGTCTTGGGCCGTGGTCTCTCTTCCATGCTCGGAAATACTACTTCATGCGTTCGCCAGTTGATTGTTGGCTAATATTTGGCAAACCACGGCTTACCCAAGATAACGTCATGTTCAATCGCCAGTGGACTCTCTGTTAGACGCAACCTCTCGAACGTCTTGTCTTCCATGCTGATGTCCGCTTCCACTACCTTCACATCGCGATACTCCTTGATCTCTCCATCGAAGCCCTTCACCTGTACATCCTTAGTTCCTGTCACCTTCGACACCATTCCTGGCCGTACCAGATTTCCCGTAGCACCACAGTCAAGCAGTATCGTTACTGGGCGCCCTTCGATTCTCCCGGGTTTGCGAATGAGCTCATTATCCGGTCTAGCAACCATGTCATGTATGCTGAGTTCCTCAAATGCATCCACAGTGTACTGATCGTACACGATTCTTTCTTCACCTCGCTGACGTGTTGCTCCACAGCATTGACGTGCTGCGAGTCTCGTTGACGCTGATTCGGACCTCTGTAGGGGCGCTGGTTCCGACGAGGAGCCTTACAGTGGGCTGCAATGTGACCACCACGGAGGCAGTTGTAACATTTCCTCTGCCGACGGCACTCTTCTGGACTAAGCTCTTGCGCACTGTCGATCTCCATTGGCTCAGGACCATTTGATCTTGAAGTCGACTCGTTTCTCCGGAATCGTGGGTGATCACGGTCGCGACGTCCCGTGCGCGCCGGAGCACCGAAGTGCGAGCGCTCATAGTCCATCGCTACCGTAATGGCATCCGTAACGGTTTCACAACGCTTGTACAGTACTTCTTGACGTGTATTTGGCATCAATCCTTGCGAGAAGTACACCACTTTGTCGATCTCCGTCATGTCTTCCACTTGCAGTACAATGTTGCGAAACCGTGAAACTTAATCACCCAACGACTTGCAAGATTTCTGGCTCAGGTGTCGCAACTGCTCACGCAGCCGCAACTGAAGATCCGCTGGAACAAACGCGCGTGCCAACTCTCGGAGTAACTGCTCCGCAGAGTAGATCTCATGCTTCCGCGCCGGATACCACTGACCAGCCTGCCCCTTCAACGTGCTCCCGATAATGGCCAGTACCCTCGTCGCCCAACGCTCGTTCTTCCAGTCAATGTTGCGGGCCTCAAAGTACTGCGACAACTCTTCTTGATACAGGCGGAACGACTCAGACTCATGCCCCGTGTACTTGGATAGTCTAATCCCATCCAACTTGAAGTCATTCGTTCCTCGTTGCTCGTTCATTACTCTCATCATCTCTTGTTGCTGCTGCATCAGCTGCAGCTCTCCTTGCATGAGCTCCGAGACGTCCGCCATCTTGTTCGCCCTCCTTTCGCACGCGGAAACCTTAACCCAAAAGTCTAAATAGTAACAAAGCTGATTCCCTCTAAAACGTTATACCCGCGAAGGTATTCGTTTTCACACACTACGATAAATTGCCGAAAAAAGCGACTAAAACGTGTTTACTGCTCGCTAGTCGAGTTAATCAGCTCCCTTACAGTAGCTAGGTTACGCTGGCGGCGGGCTTCCTCGCGGTCACGGAGACGGTTGTCGTGCTGGAGTTGCTGACGGGTGGTACGAGGGTCCAAAATCCTGGCTACACCGAGGTTGATGAGACCGGTCGCCTTGCCGAGTTTACGCTGGACGCGACAGAGCTGGTGGATGACCGCCTTTTTCTGGTCTCTTTCCTCCGAAGCAGTGGCTTGACCTCAGCAAGATCTCTCAGCAGCCGTTCGGTCGTTCGCACCGCGTGCCGGGTTTGACGGTAGCAATCGGTGCGCAACTTGTCGATGTCGGTGGCGTCGATTACGCCCAGCCTCTCAAAAGACCCGTCGGGAACAGCGTTGTCAACGCGACGACCCCTACGTCCAGCCATCCAATCAAAGAAGCGGCCCGGGCAACTCAGAGCGGACTGCACTACCCCTAACCGCCGAACTCGAAAGCCGGACTGGATCGGGTGCGCCGCTACAACTGGTGCCTCGTACTTATGCCGACGTTCCCTTTACAGATGTCAGGTGGGTCCGAATTACAGCCAATCACCGGTGCCCGTAGCCCTCTCCGAGGTTGAGCGAAGCAAGTGCTACCAAATGCCAGGCTCCGATGCGGTGGGGCCTGCCGTAGCGAAAGTGCGTGGAGTTGTTGTGGTTGCTTGCTTGCTTTTGGGTAAAATGCAAAGTGAGATTGATGCCTTTAAGTCTTCGGGCTAGCTACGGGCTCTATGTCTTCCTCTTGCTTTCTCCTTAGTGTCGTTCTAGAAGCTGAGCTAACCTATACTAAATGCAAGTGTTTTTCTGTTTTCGTAATCCTATATATGCATGTTTGTATACTTGTGCAGGTAGAGTTCTGGATTCCGGGCGCCAGGCAGTCTTGCGCAAGCCTGGCGCCAGCCTTCAAGCGACTCCGCGCGCAAGCTACTTGTGGCGGAGGAGGAGGCGGCGGCGCTGCGACGCCTGACTTCCTAGCCACCACGTACGTCTTCCTTGAGCATGTCTGTTGCTGGCGTACCCGCTTGCGTGGGTGCCAGCAGCAGACATGCTGCATCATGACAAGGACGAGACATCCAACGTCCGGAGCAGTCCGTGCTGCTCCGGAGTAAAGGCTATCGAGTAGAATGCGTTGATAAATGTGCAGATTCTGTAATAAGTCGGCGTCGAATGCATTGGTTTTGAATTGAGGTTCCATTGCTGAATCGATCGCTGACGACTCCCGAAGACCGGGACCTCACCTGTGCCAATAAGCGCCACTAGGCAGGGGACTCTCTGGACAAGAGCTGAAAATGCCTTGGGTCACGAACGTCTGCCATCAGCCATGAAAGCACTTACGCTAGCTTGAAATCTGTCTGTGGTTCACTCCCTCTCGAACTTGTTGGAAACACAACAACAGCGTTAGTTGCAGTAACTCGCAAACCTGTCACCCGCTAGAATCGCTAGAATACGATTATCAATTCAACGTCAAAGAGCATTCATTCTCCTCATATACTGCTCTTCGGGGCGGAAGTGTGGACTTTGCATCTACAAACAAGTTCAACACAGACACGCGAAGCGTATCTGCAGGCATTTGGGCGTCTGCTCTGTTTCCAAAGTGAATCTGTGGAACCACGCATGCCGAATACAGTGTAGAACTGATTTGTGTTCATGTCTGTAACAACCATATTTATTGAACCTCTCGAAAAACGTGTTCAATCCCCCAACTTTTTACTTCGCTCAGCGTCTCTGCAACCAAAGCATTTAGAACGTCCGTCCGAGATGAGCATACCAAGTGTTCGAGATGCTTTCTTTATCGGCCGGTAGTACCCCAGCCTTCATCAAGCGCTCGTTTGGTCACTACATTTCTTGTGGATCATCAAATTATACCATGCCCAACAAAAAACTTTTATCATGAATATTTCTCACTGTCTCGAGAAAACAAATCCGGGGTTCTACCGAACGTGTTCAAAGCAACCGGAACCAATATGTTGTATGGCCCCATCTCCTCCAAATTCCACCTTGGCAAGATATGCCTGAACCCACTTTCTGAAATCGCCCATGCCTTCAGCATTAGGAGCGGCAAACAGTACCCAAACTCCGCGTTAATGTTGTCTCGACAAATTGTAGCACAGGAGGTTGTCCCTGAAGGGAGGTAAGATCCTCCTCGATCAATTCGACAAATCCGTCGCTTGCTGCGTCGTACTTGAAGTATCTGTCTATGGAGGCGGCTGTATGACATTCTCTCACTTGCAAAATGTGAGATGAAACTGGCAATGCAGGTAGAATCAACTCTTGCCCATCCCAGGATCCCCCGTGACAATCTGGTTGCAATCCTTGCCCAGTTCAGCCTCCTCTTCCGATTCACTGTCCTCGTATTCAAAACTGGACTTTACCTCCTGCATTATCGAACCAAAGATCGCGATATACGCGTCTCTCTCAACAATCGTTTTAAATTCCCTCCCACTGGAGGGAAGTCTCGCATCATGTAAAACCTTGTAAAGCTGTTCGTCTTCTCCTCATCCATGTATCCACTGCCTGCGCTTCTTCGGTACCGGGAGGAAAGATTTTGGCAACTATCTTTTATGTCGAGAGCGTTTCCCAACCCTGTGCTTGTAGTCCTTGCTCGGAGTATCACAAGTACGTGGATCTGGCGAGATGATAAAGATTCCGTTCCATTCAGTACACGTCATTCAGGGTTACCTCGGATGGGAGCACTTGGTCTTTCGTCGTTAGTGCTTGGATGTGAGCAGTCTTCTCGCCTTTCTTCAACTTCTTTATGCCATTCAAGTCAGACGAGAGCCACGTGTTCTTATTCTAGGCCAGGAATAAGTGCAGCTTGTTCGCATTGGCATGCCTCAAGTCGTTCGCTTTCGCCTTCTTGATCTTATCCTTTAATTTCCACATCCTGTTTACTGTTATGGATTGCTACGCAGAACACGGCTGCCTCTTCACCGATAATCAAAACTTGTTGATTTTTTCAAAAAGATTTTTTGGGTTTTACCTTGGCTTAAACCAATATAACCTAGTTTTTATTTCTTGACTAAGCTTCGCTTCTGCATTCTTGGTAGTCCGTCCTGTTTTGGTTCTTTTTGATGTAGTTGCCTATGCAAAGCGCATTCCGAGCTCGATGCACGAAGAAAGGAGGATGTTAAGAGGCCGAATACCTAATAGTTCACGTCGACGGGCTCTGAAATACCACGCTGTCAGCGAGGAATGAAAATAGTGATGAAAGTATGATTATGAGTGTAGTTAGGGTCGGCACTATGATGGTTTCGCCTTTTCGTTCTCCATAGGTTTGTTTGTACGGCTTTGACGCAACATTTGTGCTGTAATTATTTGTGGTGTTCTTCAGAATGGAGCTTCTTCAATTCTTATGATTTATTTAGCCATGTTTGGCTAAGCCCATCTGAAACAGGGTCATTATTATCAAGTGTGTATATTCGTCTGCGCTACAAAAATCGTGATGCTACCGCTCTCCTTTAATGGCAGCTGCCATTAAAGGAGAGCGGTAGCATCACGAATTTTATGGAAATTTGGCAACCAAATGATTATGTTTTTCACTGATTGATGAACGCCTATCAAAACAGGATTGATGGGGTTTTCCACTATCGCTCACGGCTGGGGGCCACAAATCATTCGTGTTCGACTTCGTTAAGGCGCTCCGGGCCGGTGCGGCCTGGAGCAGTCCCAGGGTGAGGTGCGGTGGGGCAACTGCTGGCTTGTAGGTAAAACTACGAATGACTTGCTAGACTACTTCTACTACATCCGGGTGCTGGGATTGAATCCATGCGATGCGCCAGCGCATTTGGGATGTAGCCAGTTGGTGCGATGCAGCACAGACCGATCTGAGCAGCGTCCTTGGACCACAATAGCCTTCCCGCTGAGCGGAAAACTGGTCTCCGTCCACAACAAGGAGCGGAAACCTTAATTCTATACCACATCTTGCTTTACTATTGAATACATAGCGAAGCATTTGGCTGGCTAACAACTTTATTCGTGCCAGCAGGTGCCTCTGTCTAATAATGACAAAGTCGTGCCTCCGGCCCGAAGAAGCTCTGAAATTTCAGGTTTTCAAAAAAAAGAATGGTGAAGCAAAGAGGAAAGGGATGCACGTAATGTTGAAATGTTCTTCTCCTCTACACTTAAGCAAATTCAGAGTTCTTCGATTTTTCAATCGCTGGAAGATCCGCGTTCAGCTTCTCCACGAAATTCGGGTTCCAGCCGCGAAGCCCTTGATGACGATACCAGTGATTTTCCCGAGGAGACCCCTGAGGATTGCGAGTCGTAATTTGCGACAACTGAGGGTGCGAAAATGTTCTCCTCCTTCTCGTCTCGTCAGTTGGAAGCTCTCTATCTTCGTTAACACTGTGAGTACGTAGTGGTTGCTTATTAGCGACATCAGCGGCATTGGCGCTGACAACAAGCGCCGCCAGGAGCAGGTGAACTGTCTGCATGTTGAATTGTGTAATCCGGCGTGTTTGAGCCGACTCCGAAATGGACTCGTCGTACGGCACCCCTCCGCTGGACAGCCTGCCTCCCCGTCAACCGCTCCTGCAAGACAGAGGGTAAAATTGCGGTAACTTGCACAGTGTCGCTGGCGGTCACACTTTTATTCTCGTAGCTACTGCATTTATACTTGTGCTTCTCCGCGCCATTGACGTGTATTTCAATGCGAGATCACGGGCTGCTCCTGACCAACACCACCACTGATCAGCAGCACCGGTAGCTACGGCCCCCGTTCAGTGTCGTATCTGATAGCCAGCCGATTAGTACGTAGTGTTTGACGTACCAGGTCGAGTGGCATAACTAGTTAGTTAGTACGGTAGGGGCCTGCTGCAATTGTACGCACTGGAATTAATCGCGTGTAGCGGCATCTCCATGTTGCAGGTAGATTGGACTGGGGCTTGGTGAGTGGGAAGGTCTGTTGCTTGGTTTAGTAGTCAATGCGAAATGGGAACTGAGAGAACAATGAGTGCTTTCATAGCTGAAGTCATACACTGTCTATCAAATGACTCGATTGATGTTTAGAGCTAAGATCATGCAGCCACCTCACGCTGTGGTACATTTTGCGGTAGTTACGGAGATTTAAAGCAAGAAGAGCGTTTAACTTTGCTACAACCAGTTTGAAATGTTGAACGGTCTCGAGGAGAACGTGCAAGCACAGCAAGGACATCCCGGCGATGCCTATCAGGGATGACCGGTGCGCCACGAGGTCGCTTGTTCACCTAAAATATCACCTTACGCGGGGTATGTGTATTCTTTTACTCCACTGTAGTGCAGTTTGGCTTGCTATTTGTATGAAACCCCTCGTTTATCGATGAAAGTTGATGGATCGACTTGGTCAGGAATGCACTAAACCATTAATCAGACCAGTGACTTCAATCGTCCCTTAACTCTGAAATAAATTTCAGAGAACAAATCGTACCAGGTAGTCGTGACCGGAGTCAGATTGGTCGTGTCAATTAGCTACTAATGCTCACGGCGTATTTTCCGTCAGTGCATTGAGATTCTTGATATACCACGCGCGGCCGTTGTCACACCATGAAGCATTTCTTTAAAGTATTCCAGCTCTATCTTTTCCGCGTGCTCAAGCTCGAGTATAAAACGAGTTCGGAGGTTGTGCATAGTGGCGGTGTCGCTGGTGGGATCCAAGTGGATGCATTGCCATGAGTATGAATTTGTTTGTTGGCACCAAACACTTCGGATATTCCACCACGCCTCATTCACTTTGCCTTTAGCCGCCAAGTCGGTGATGCGCCTACTTCGCCTTGTTGGTTTGACCGTTGTCGTCTTCGCCTTCCCCGCGTGGGTTGAGATCGGAGGCTTCGAAGTGCTCGAATCGGGAGTTTACCCCCATCGCTGGAGGAACTGCGGCAAGATCTCTAAGGACTAGCGGATTCGGGGATGACGATGACGACGCCGAGAAAAAAACTGGTCCTTCTGTAGTGGGTGGCGGCATGAAAGCCCAACCACGACCACGCAGTACAGTCGAGTGCGGCGGCGATGCTGGGCAGCGTGTTGCAGTCAGCCATGTGTGCTGTTGCTCAGCCAGCGCCGTGGCCGAGTATGCAGAGGTGTTGAACTTGGGCGCCGCAACCAGCGAGTGTTGGCTTGGCGTGCTCAAGAGCACATCGTGCGTGCGTTCGTTGACTCAAGCTGGTGCGAGGTGCAAGGTGCAAGTTGCAGTAGGGAGCTCTTACTGAAGGTCGTGAAGAGCGCCACCACTGGGACGCTGGTGGTGGCGATGTAGAGCAGCTAGTCGGCATGCATGTTTTAGTTTCTCACTTTTGGTTTTATCTCAAAGCCGGCAAGCGCAATACACTCGGCAGACAACTGAAGGAAGTGCCAGCTTCCCCCGACTGTGTTCGGGTTTTGAAGTTCGACCTACTACACCTTCCATCCCTTTCATCGAGAAGGTTAAGACTGTCTTCTCGCCTTCGAATGTAACTCCAGAGAATTTTCAAAGATGGAACAGCAAGGGGAAATCTGCAACGTTACTTTCGCTCGCATGGGTCTCGATAAGACTGGGAAATCGCTGTTTTCCTTCGACAACTTCGAGAGGCTCACTCAGTGGCTCCAATATGTCGTCGATTTGAGCGCCAAGGATCCCACGAAGGGGGCGTTCGCGATGTCGACACTGGCTGCCGACTACGACGACGCTGTCCTGTACAAAATGATGTAGCTCGCTGCGCAGAGTCCGAGAACAAAGGACGCTGCCGCGAGGTTACAGACTAAGCAACTGCAGTACTGGTTGGCCACTGTGAAGAATCCTGACGACGTGATGCATGTGATGAAGCTGGACGAGGTGGACGTGAATATTCTCTACAGCCCCGAGCTCGTGGTGTGGGCAAAATACGTAATTTCATGGAGAGGGCTTCTTGTCCAGAATGGCTAAGAGTGCGAAAAGCGTAGAAGGAAGCAAGAATACCGCCTCCAGGTTAGGAAACGAGCTTGCCCAACACTCGCAAGACACCAGCGGATGCCCTCGAAGAGCTCCGACTTGGCAAGAAAGCGTTCTCCTATTTCTACAGCCCGCTCAATTGTTTGAAAGCCCTCTGTACAACAGTTGAACCATTACTGTACATTGACGCATATAACGCCAAGTATCCCCAAGCGAAGACGACAATCGTTGAGACGTTGTCGCGGACATTCGAAGATCCCAATCTGGCCAATGTGCTCAGCAGAGCAAAGCATAACGCTAAAATACGAACGATTGCCACGGAAGTGGAGGCTGCGCAGCTGGACACACTGGCGTCTCGCTTCAAGGGCAGAAGTTTGAACCAAATCTTCCAGATAGCTAAGAAGTATCCGACCATGGAAAACTCTGCTGTTGCAATCCAAACGGCGAAGATGGAGACGTATCTCGCGAGTAATCAATCCCCTCGGGGTGTGTTCAATATGCTAGGGCTGGACGGTGGCAATTCCATTCTTGGTGACCCCTGTTCACGAAGTGGCTGGAGTATGTCGAGGATTTCAACAAGACCCCCCCCCCCACCACCTCGAAGAATCCTTGTTCGAGACGTTCCGTTTCCATTATCAGAACGTCAATCGCGTTACAAGGAATGGGATGAACAGTCTAAGCACAAGACAAATGGACGAAGCAGTCGAGGAGACGTGGGTCAAGTCCTGGCTCAAAGTCAAGGCGGACCCCACCTCCACGTTCCATTTCCTGGATCTCTACGAAACTCAAGAAGCACTTTTTAATTCAAAGTTCAAGACGTGGGCCAGCGAGCCATTTGTCGACAAGCGCAGTCTGCAAGTTCGCCGCCAACTTCTCCGTGCTGAAGTTCTTCTTTGCCGTATCAAGCGTCGTAAGCAGAATTCTGTCTTTGAAGCTGTATCTGAGGGCATAGATCATCGTGGCCTTCTCTTGATGATACAGGACGTTGAAGTCATCCACGTCTACCGATTTCCCACTGTTCCACCACATCTCCGGCTGCGCAGCCTCCAATTCCGTGGCAATCTTTCGCGTTTTATCGTTATTCTTTGCTGCATTGAGCACCATGGCCACGTTGCGATCGCCGAGCGTCCGCGACAATGTCTCAAAACAATTGTCGTCTTCTCTTGGGGATACCTCGCGGATAGGAGACCGACTTCTTGCGAGATCCTCGAAGACATCTGCTGGTGTCGTCCGAGTGTTAAGCCAGATATCTATGAGCTCGTCTTTTAACCTGGAGGCGATATTCTTGGTTCCTTTCACGCTCTTTGCACTCGTTGGCCATTCTGGTCAAAACCGCATCTCCATGAAACTTCGTGAGGGTTTTGGCAATTAACGGCTGATGTTCGGGATGAATTCGGCCACGTCGTTGGCACAAATCGCGAGCTCGGGCCTCTACGCTCGCCTTGTCCAGCTTCATCACGTGCAACACGTCGTCAGGATTTTTTTGCAGTGGCCAACCAGTACTGCAGTTGCTCGGCCTGTAACCTCGAGGCAACGCCCTTTGTTCTTGGACTCTGCGCAGCCCGCTTCGCCATTTTGCACAGGCGCGTCGTCGTACAGTAGTGAGCCGCCAGTGTCGACATCGCGGACGACCCCTTCGTGGGATCCTTGGCACTCAAATCGTCGACGTATTAGAGCCACTGAGTGAGCCTCTCGAAGTCATCGAAGGAAAACAGTGAGTCCTCAGCCTTGTCGAGCGAAACCAGTGTCTGCAGGTTTCCCTGTGTTGAGCCACCTCTGAAGCTTATCTGCAGTTGCTTTCGAAGACGAGAAGACAGTATTAACCTTGTCAAAGAAGCCCGATTGTGATCGTCGTCGACGAATCTGCTAGTCCTTAGAAATCTTCGTCGCGGTGGGTCCAGTTGCTCTAGTGATAGAGGTACTATCCCAGTCGTCGGGAACGCCCGACTCGTTTGGTGCCAACAAGTTCGTACTCATCGGATAAGCTACCTACCACCTGCGACACCGCTACCCGTCAACGTACAAGTTGTCCGTTGACGGGTAGTGAATATCGCGATTGACGCTAAAACTAGGGTGGGCTACGCGGCAACGCTATTGCGACGCTCGGTCTACAACTGTTTCGCGTTCTCGAAGTATTTTGAACGATCCCCAGCAACTGAGCAAGCAACCTGGCTGGAGCTTTCCGATGATGACTGGAATCTTATTGTCGAAATGGAGGCAATTACTAACCAGTTGGCACAGTTTAGTCTTGGTGAGGTGCAAAAGGAGGGGGTCTCCGGTTCGAACGCTCTTCTTTTTCGTAAACTCCTGAAATTGACGTTTCCGTGCTTGGTGCTAGAGCGCCCAGATGTACTGAGCACTGAGTTTACGCAGAGGCGTATATCCAAGGAGGTCAAGAACTTTTCAGAACAAGGTAAATGTTGCCTGTTGCGCCTAAATGAGCAGTGGGCTCTTCGCTTCCCTGAACCTGACGACAATGAAATGAAGGCGATACTACTGGTGTGACAGGCCACTATCACACAGGCGCCACCGTGTGCGCGCGGTGGCCAATCAGAGCCCACCATAGGTTTAATGGCTGGCACGGTGTCGAGTGCCGAGACCGTCTCGGCACTTAATACCAGAGTTCAATTTGCCTACTACTTCCTCTGCTTGTGTAACCACGTAACGGGCTGCAGTTAGCCCGTTACACTTGGTAGCACTTCGCTAATCCGTCCAACGCCCAAGATCGTGATGAACATGCACGACACGTCGATGCCTGACGCGTCCCGGACGACTGCCACTTCACTGGAGCACGCCAGCTTTCATCACCTGTCGGCGATCGAGTGGGAGGCGCTACACCGCCTCGCAGCGGTGTCTGGTGACGCTGTGATCAAGACACTACTGACGGCGGGAACCGAGGAACAACAACGCCTGGCCGCCCAGGAGTTCATGGCGCGTGAACTCGCTGACCTCCGTCAGCGAGTGTCGACTCCCACGCAGACCAAGAACAAGTCCGACATCGTGAAGCTCGATGTCTCCACGTACAGCGGTGAAGGCGAGGGCCGCCTTCACCTGAACCGCTGGTTCTGCGAGGTGGACATCGCGATCGAAGCTCGGCAGCTGTCTACCGAGCTCGCGCGCACGCGCTCTCTCCTGTCCAAGCTGACGGGGAGGGCGAAGGAGTGGGCGCTCGGCAAGCTCGTGGCCGACGCTTCCTGCTTCCCGACCATGGCATCGATGAAGGCAGACTTGCGGCTCGCGTTCGAGCCGCCCCAAGATGAAAGCGTTCAGCGCTCCGCCTTCCTGGCGTTGAAGCAAGGACGCACGTCCATGCTCGACTACATCCATCGAGCACGACACCTTGTGTCGTGCATCACGACGCATCCCGTAGACATGGCGACCCAAGTCCACGTCTTCATCTCCGGCATGAGCGCTGGCTACCAGCGCTTCTACCTGACCCGGAAGACCCCACCAACACTCGACGAGGCCTTCGCTGTTGCGCTCCGTGAAGACTACAGTGTGACGGCGTCGCAGGCTTTCGATGTCTCTCGGGCTCCGGTGCCCGAGCCGGAGCCGATGGAGGTGGATGCGATTCAACAGTTCGGTGGACGTCGGGTGCCGACGTCATCAGCAAGGCCGCCAACGGCCTCGTCAACGCGCAATCCCCGCCCGATGCGCTGCTACCGCTGTGGGAAACCTGGACATCGCGCGGCTATTTGCCGCGCTCCGGCGCCGATGCAGGCGAACGTCACGGTCGCGAACGACGTCGCCGCTCCAAAAAACGGCGACAACCAGTAGGTGCGGGGCGCCCTACTGGTCGTGGAAGGATCGATGGTTCTCTGGTGGCAGATCCTCCTCCTAGCCCTCCCGTGCTTCATGCACAACTCTTTGCCACCACCTCCGGCAGTGACACGAGGCTGATTGTGCTTAGCCTCCACGTTGACGGCGCGACGCGCCCTCTTCGCGCGCTGCTGGACTCGGGCGCAACGAACAACTTCGTTCGCGCCGAGAGCTTGTCGGTGTTACCGGTGGACTTGAACATTCGCGACGGGCCTGGCGACATGATCGTGAAGTACGCTGATGGGAAGCCGCGAAGGTCGCCGCGGCGCTCGGCGACCTTCGCGTACGGGTTCGACGGGTTCCCCAGTTCCGAGGAGTTCTTGGTGATCGAGCTGAGCGGCTCGTTCGACTGTGTCTTCGGCATCCCGTGGCTCGCTCGCCACCAGCCTGAGATCAACTGGCTGACTGGCACAGTCCGCCCCCGGGACATTGATGTGAATGCAGTATTGGCGTTCCTGTGCGGAACGCCTAACCAGTGGCCGCATGTTGCCGTCTTGGACCTCGACTCCATGACCCATGCTGCGCACGAAGCGAGCGATGGCCCTTCGTGCGCGGTGGGGCGAACTCGCAACCTGCGGCGGTCCTGAGCAGGAGCCTCAGGACGTGTCTGACGTGGCCGAGCATGGGTTCCCACGTCCCGACGAGCAGCGGTTCTCGGAAGCAGACAATGACGTGGTCGAGCCACGTCAGGACGAGCAGCGGTTCTCCAACGTTGAAGAGCGAGAAGACGTGGTTGAGCGTGGCCTCCCACACGCGGTCGAGCATGGGTTCCCGCGTGTGGTCGAGCGGGAGCTCCCTGATGAAGTCGACGCGGTCGTGTCCAATGACCCGCGTCCAGGCGCCGACGTTGTGTCCCGGCGCCCCAGTTCAGCGACCGTGATCGAGCATGGGCTCTCATGGGCAGCTTCGGACAACACTCCAGGTCCGGTTCGACGTCGCGGACGTCGCAACCCGCGCCGTCCTCGTACGGCTTCGGCGGACTCAGTTGAGGCTGAGACTGAAGTGATCTCAGTCCTGGTGGGGGACGACGCGGAGGCGCCTCCGCGTGTACGCAACATCGAAGTCGCACGTCACCGTGCGACGCCGCCGAGATCACTCGGCTGCCTGGGCTCTCGTGGAAACACTTCCTCCGTGACCTGAAGAAGGGCGAGATCGAGCAGGTGTGCATGATCGTCGCCGAAGACGCCGAGTCAATTGCGGCCGTCGCAACCAGTGCGTCGGACCCAGCTTCCGACACCAGGACGCGCCCAAAAGGAGCCGAGCCGAAGAACGCCCGTCAAGCCCGCTACGCAGCTCAGTCGTTGCCGGCGCTCGAAGCGGCCGGCAACCCAGTCGCTCCGCTCGTGCGCGAGTTCATGGAGATTTTCCCGGACAAGGTTCCAGCCGTTCTTCCACCCGACCGCGGTGTTCGACACGAGATTGACCTTGTGCCCGGTGCGAAGTACTGCGTGACGCGGCAGTGGCCGCTTCCTCGCGACCAAGTCGAAGCCATTGACGCCTTCTTCGAGAGTAGCCGGCAAGCCGGCCACGTTCGCGAGAGTCTCTCGCCGCACTCCAGTCCGACGTTCTGCGTGAAGAAAGCAACGGGCGGCAGGAGAATCGTCCACGCCTTCAACAAGCTCAACGAGGTCACCATACCTGCGCAAACGCCGATCCCGAGGAAGGACATGGTGCTGGACACCATGTCCGGCAGCACGAAGTACAGTGCCATTGATCTGATGGATGGCTTCTATCAGATCTTGATGCGCGAAGACGATGTGCCGCTGACAGCGGTCAGCACGCCCAGCGGGATGTTGTGGGAATGGCTCGTGATGCCGCAGGGGCTCAAGAACGCCCCCGCCACCTTCAACCGGATGGTGTCCAACTTGCTTCGGCCGTACCGAGACTTCGCGCCCAGCTACTTCGACGACATCTTCATTCACAGTCGAACCGAGGACGGCATGACGGACGTTGAGGTCCACCTACAACACCTGCGCAAGGTGTTCGAGGTGATGAAGGAGAACAAGCTGTACGCCAACTTGAAGAAGTGCATCTTCTGCGCTCCCGAGATCCCTGTGCTCGGGAGCTACGTCAGCAAGGACGGTGTCCGCGCCGACCCCGAGAAGATCGAGGCAATCTGCGCGTGGCCGACGCAGCAGGACCAGAAGCAGCTCCGGCAGTGGCTGGGGCTCGCCACGTATCTTCACCATTACTCGAAGAACTTCGCTTCGACGATCCGCCCGCTATCTCAACTCCTCAAGGCAGACGCCACGTGGTCGTGGCGTCCCGAGCACCAAGCCGCCTTCGACGCGGTGAAGTTGAGCTTGTCCACCGCGCCTGTGCTCTTGCTTCCAGACCACGCGAAGCCCTTCCATGTCGAGTGCGACGCGAGCGACTTCGCGATCGGATGCGTGTTGGTGCAGTTCGATGACGAAGGACGCGAGCGGGTCATCAGCTACCAGTCGCGTCAGCTGAAGCCGGCGGAACGGAATTATCCGGTCCATGATAAGGAGCTGCTGGCCATGCGCTACGCCCTCATCAAGTTCCGCGTGTATCTCCTCGGCGAACAGACCTTCGCGATCTACACCGATCACGCATCGTTGAGGACAGTGACGAAGAGCCCCCACTTGTCCCAGCGCATGGCGCGCTGGTTGTCCCTGTTCTCCGAGTACAACTTCGTCGTGCACTACAAGCCGGGGAAGACTACGTGCAGTCAGGTCGCCACGCAGTTGGCGACGAGGACGACGACGAATGCGCCGTATGCACTGCCGAAGACGTCGCTGCTGTTGAGGTTGCAGCGACCAGTCCGCTCCGTGGCTTGATCGTAGACGCGTACAAGGAGGACGCGTCCTGCTTGGAGCTGATCCAGTTCCTGCGAGACCCTGGTGCCGTGGCGAAGCGCAAGCTGTCTCAACGCAGCCGCTCCCGTGTCGACCGCTACTCGCTGGACGGCGAGTTGCTCATGTACCGCGTCGACCGTGAAGATCCCCGCGCATCGTCGTTCCTCTGGACGACGATCTCCGAGCTCGGCAGATCCACGAGTTCCATGACACGCCGAGCGGTGGCCACCTCGGACGCGAGAAGACGTTCGCGTCGCTGTCCAGAGACTTCTACTGGCCGCATATGTACAAGTGGGTCCGGAAATGGGTACGCTCCTGCGAAGCGTGTCAACGCGTGACGCCGAATCCGTCCAAGCAGGCTCCGCTTCGATCTCTCCCAGTCGCCACAGACGCATGGGCGTCTGTCAGCATGGACTTCGTCTTCGGGCTGTCCCGAGACACTCAAGGGCGCACTGACGTGCTTGTCTTCGTTGATCGGTTCAGCAAGATGCTCCATCTTGCTCCTGTTGCTGCCAGCATCACGGCGAAGCAAACCGCCGCGATCTTCGTGGACGTGGTGTACCGTCACCACGGGCTTCCGTCCTCCATCGTATCGGATCGCGACCCTCGCTTTACGTCTGCTTTCTGGCGAGAGCTTTTTCAGTTGCTGGGGACGCGGTTGTGCATGTCCACCGTGTCGCACCCGGAGACAGACGGCCACTGAGCGCGCCAACCGTATTGTTGAAGACATACTACGCAGCTTCGCTACGTCGTTCAAGTCGTGGAGCACCTTCCTGCCCCTGGTCGAATTCGCTCTCAACAACGCTGTCCACGCATCGACCGGGCTGTCCCCGTTCTTCGTCAACTTCGGTCGCCATCCTCTCGTTCCAGCGCTCCTTGGTGTGGAGCGCTCTGAGACTCCGGCTGGTCGCGCTGCTGAAGACGCGGGCGATCTCGCGTCACTCGTTCCGGATGAAGACATTGCTGTAGACCCCGACCCAGGCCAGGCTGAGCGTCGTGGCCCCGTACCCGATGCTGTCTCCGCGTTGTTACATGGCGTCACCACTCGTCGAGGCTCTAACGCTCCAGCAGTCGAAGTACGCACACTTGCCGCCACGCGGGCGGCACACGAGAGACCACGCGCCAACCCCGAACGAGCTTCGCGCACACGTGCCGCTAGGAGGGCGGCACCTTCGGACATCGCAGCTTGGACTTCGCGCACGCTGATTGACCCGATATCACGTCGGGTCGTCGATTATCAAGACGCGCAAGAGGCGGCGACACCTGCCGCGCCGGTTCCTGCCAACTTCGATCCGCTCCCAGCGACGCAGCCCCAAGACACTGCGGCTGTCCGCGACTTCCTGCAGAAACGTGAGTCGGTTGTGCGTTATGTACGCGACACCATCGCGGCGGCGGTGGACCGGCAAAAGGAATATGCCGATCGACGAGGGCGACGACATCTGGAGACGTTCGCCGTGGGCGATCAGGTACTGCTCTCTACGACGGGCATGTCGCCAAGTTTGGTGACGGACTTGGGCGCGAACGAGATTTATTGGACCTATTAAAGTGACGAAGGTACTCGGCGACGCCTACACGCTGCAGCTCCCTACGGCACTCCGGCTGCACCCTACGTTCTAAGTTGGCCGACTGCGACGATACCATCCCGCCGCCATTCCCGGTGGCGCCGATGAACATGCCCAAGTCGATCAAGACGCTGCGCCATCGCAGCGTCAGCCCGAGGTTCGCGCATCTGCATTCCAGCGCGACCGTCCTGCTCCCCTAGTGGACGCTGCTGGGAACCAGCGTCACATTGTCGAAGCCATTCTCAACCACGACGACCACCGAGATGCACCGCAGCGCGCACGCATGGATCGCGGCACTCGTCGCCGCGAGGGAGAGATACCTTCGCACCGCCGGTATCTGGTTCGATGGCTTGGCCCGATGGACGACAGCTGGGAGCCACGCGAGGTCGTACTCGCAGATGTCCCCGACTGCGTGGCGGCGAGCCGTGCCTAACTCAACGAGAGTCTCGCAAGAACGGACTGCCCAGCGGCGATGCTCGACTTCAGACGACGGACGACCTTCGGTGTTCCAGGATCCGCGGCGACCTGACCCACGGTGGAGTCACGGTGCGTACCACCGCGACGGACTCGCTTCATGCCACGCCAGCGCCAGACCCGCTGCACCAAGATCGCTCCGTTGAAGCCCACGCTGCTGCTGCGGTCGCGCTGCAGCCGGCCCTTGATGACGTCCGAGACACTGCTGCGCTGCTTTACTCACTTCGCGCGCGCTGTCGGCACGCGCTTGCCAAGTAGCATCACGTCCGCCTCGCGAAGCCCTGCAGTTCCTTTCTGGAGTTTAGATATGTGTATGTTCCAATCTTGAGTAGGGGGTGGTGTGACAGGCCACTGTCACACAGTCGCCACCGTGTGTGTGCGGTGGCCAATCAGAGCCCACCATAGGTTTAATGGCTGGGACGGTGTCGAGTGCCGAGACCGTCTCGGCACTTAATACCAGAGTTCAATTTGCCTACTACTTCCTCTGCTTGTGTTACCACGTAACGGGCTGCAGTTAGCCCGTTACAACTGGACCCGAGAATCAAAGCAAAGGCGTCGCTGGTAGTTGATGATCCAGAAGTACTTGAACGTGTCAAACGCGAGTTACGACAGGAGCATGAGATGATGTTTAAGAAACTCGATCAAAAGTCTCAAAGTTTCGAAGGAATCCGTCAGTCCGGGCCCAGTGATGTGTTCGAGCGCCAGTGCTTCAGTGCTGATCAAGGGGTGAGTTCGGCGCTTCGCTTGCTGCTAGAAGTCGAAGTTCCATCCGCCCGAAGTATCGAAAACAGCAGAACAGGCTCAAAAGCAGCCTTGAAGGTCTGGGAGGAGTGGGAGGAGTTATCGGTGACATGGCCCTGCCAACCTAACAACGGTAGCTAAGCTTACAACGTCCTACAGTTGTACCAAGACATCGATATCTTGCAATGGTTTAAAGAGACTGGAGAAAGGGACTTCCCTTCGGTTGCTCTCCTCGCCCGAATCTATCTCGGTAAGCCCATGTCCACTGCACCGCAGGAGAGATTCTTCAGTATAGCTGGATACATCGTTAACGATCTCCGCACGAGCCTTGACGACAAACGCGCAGAGATGCTGTGCTTTATGAAAGCAAACTGGAAGGAGTACAGATTGCTGTTGGAACGCCAGCACTTAGCGGCGATCTTGCCGAATCCACAGTATCACATACAGCATCAGCAGTATTCATCTGATATTAATACACTCATCTGCATTCCTTCATCTAGTATGTATCACCCTCGATACAGTGGTTGATGCGAAGCCCTGCGTACAACACTCGGCTTGCTCTGCACGTATATACTGCATACGGTACGGCGCACTCACGCGCGCTGTGATGACTTTGCAGCCACTGCTTCAACTATAATGGATGTTGTATTATTAAATAAAATACATGTACGCACCATCCTGCAGTCGCTCATTCTTACCACGCCATCGCCTGATGTCGAGTCTGAAATAGAGAGGGCAAAATCCCTGCTAGCCGGCCTCAACTTCGACTTCTTGTTTTCATCCAATCGCAACCCTCCATCTCGCCATCCTCCAGCCAATCACAACCCGCACATCTCCAAACAGCTCTAGCCCAGCCAAACGTGGCTCACCTCCTAATCGACCCGACCCGACGACTACGATGACGAACAGCTTCTTCGCCTCCGTGCGCGCGCGCGTGGCCCAAGTGGACTCCCTGCTGTGCGTAGGGCTGGACCCGCACGTCGCCGAGCTTCCGGAGCCCACGGCCGCGGCCGCGCAGGCCTTCTGCCTGCGCCTGATCGAGCAGACGCAGCACGTGGCGGCCATGTACAAGCCCAACTCGGCCTTCTTCGAGGCCTTCGGGGCCGAGGGCGTCATGGCGCTGCACGCGGTGATCCAGGCCATCCCGCAGGGCATCCCCGTGCTGCTGGACGCCAAGCGCGGCGATATCAGCACCACGGCGGCCGCCTACGCCGTCTCGGCCTTCGACGTGCTGCAGGCGCACGCCATCACGCTCGCGCCCTACATGGGTGCGGACTCGATCGACCCGTTCGTGCGCGCGCGCCCCGAGCGCGGCTGCTTCGTGCTGTGCAAGACGTCCAACCCGAGCGCCGACGACTTCCAGACGCTGCCCGCGGGCTCCAGCGGCCGCGCGCTGTTCGAGGAAGTCGCGCTCAAGTGCGAGCAGTGGAACGCCGAGGACAACGTGGGCCTGGTGGTGGGCGCCACGGACGTGGACGCGCTGCGCCGCGTGCGCGCCGTCACGCCCAACCTCTGGATCCTCGCGCCGGGCATCGGCGCGCAGGGCGGCAACCTGGAGGAGGCCGTGAGCGCCGGACTGTCGGCGGACGGCATGGGCCTGCTGGTGCCCGTGTCGCGCGGCATTTCCAAGGCTGCGGAGCCCAAGCAGGCGGCGGAGGAGCTGCGCGACGCTATCAATGCTGTGCGCAAGAGCAAGGTGGGAGCTGCTGTGGTGGCCAAGTCGAGCGCCAACGAGTTCATCAAGTTCGCGCTGTCGTTCGGCGTGCTCAAGTTCGGCGACTTCACGCTCAAGTCTGGCCGCAAGAGCCCGTACTTCTTCAACGCCGGACTGTTCCGCACGGGCCGCGCGCTCGGCCAGCTCGGCAAGTTCTACGCGCAGGCGATCCACGTACGTGTTGATTGATGACTGACCGTGGGATAAGTTGGTGTGACGGGGGATTTGTTACTACCGTTGATTTTTATTTCGCGTGCTTCAATTCAACTCTACAGGACAGCGGCGTGGAGTTCGACGTGCTGTTCGGTCCGGCCTACAAGGGCATCACGCTTGCGGCCGCGGTCGCCATTGCCTACGCTGACATGTACGGCGTGGACATTCCCTTCGCCTACAACCGCAAGGAGGCCAAGGACCACGGCGAGGGCGGCGTGCTCGTCGGCGCCGACATGACCGGCAAGAAGTACGTGGCTGTTTGGTTCAGCTAGTCGTTGACATCAGTTGGGCGTGTCCACTGACCTATGCATGTGTTACATTCGACAGGGTCCTCATCATCGACGACGTGATCACCGCCGGCACTGCCATCCGCGAGGCCTTCGCTATTCTTGAGAAGACCAACGCGCATGTCTCGGGCGTCTGCATCTCCCTGGACCGTCAGGAGAAGGTGTCGATCGAGGACACGCGCTCGGCCATTGACCAGGTGAGAGAAACGTTCGGCATCCCCGTGGTCAGCATCGCCACGCTCGACAACCTCGTGGGCTACCTCGAGACCGTGGACGTGGCCTCCGACGCCAACGCCTCGTACCTGCCGGTCATCCGCGCTTACCGCGCCGACTACGGCGTGTCCAAGCAGTAGATTGCCCCGATCCTAAGCTCGCAGCCATAATAAAGAGATGTTGATCCTGGGCCTATTTCTTAACAACTGGTTTCACTTCAGGATGCTACCGACGTCCTGCTACGGTTGAAAATTGCATGGACTGGTTCGCTATCTTGTCCTCTCAACACAATTTCATTAATTCAAGGTCGTGCGTGAGTCATGTTTTGCTCACTGCCTAACGCCGCGGTTGCGGTCCCAACATTTGTCTTTAGAACGCTCTGACACTCGCCTGACCGCTTTTTAAGAGAACTCGACATGCCCTGGTGTCTAGTTGGAGCTCGAACCCGCTTGGTAGATACCGTCGTATGCATCGTCGGTTTTCATGAAGTTGCTGAGGTATGCCGGTGGCACCGTGAGGTTGAATTTGGGCATTTGGCTCACGCACGATCTGTCGAGGCGCTTAAGGTCGCCATTATTGGTGATGTACGACACCAATAGCGTCATTCCGCAGGTTAGGTCGGGGTCATTGGGGGGGGGTGCGCACGATGTGGTGGACCGCGTAGTAAAAGTGATGAGTTCTTTCTTGGTCGTGCCGAGCGCCTTGAAAAAGGACTGCATACTTGTACGGGGTCTGCTGGTCCAGCTTTCCGTTCATCAGCAGCACACTGACAGCGTCGCCGCCTTGCTCCAATATCGATCGCGCTTGTAAATAATCCCGTCGCCGTCGTAGTTGCCGACATTGAGCTCCCCATTAATCTCATTGCACACCGCCGATTTCTCCTTCGAGAAGGCGCAATACGTCGTAGCCTCGCCATTCATATCTCCGCTAGTGATACTTGCGTTCGCGAACCGTGCGTACAGGTCGTCGTTGGAAGGCGTCGGTGCCTCCCACATCTCGGAGAACATGATGAGGCTGTTAAGCAGACGCGCCAAGGGTATGCTTTCGGTGTTAGAAGGGTACGTAGTGTATGAAGCGTAGAAGGTAAAGAATTGGTTCAGGACATTGACGTCGTTCTCATTGCAGCGACTCAGCTTGTACACGACTGGCGGGAAGAGCGTCCATGTACCCGCCTCTCTCAGCAGCGTGGCCAAAATCGGTTTGAGCGTGTCGGACGGGATGTTGCTATCCTCCCCGACGGAAATTAACGTCGAGCACGTTGAGTTGAGGTTGGTGTCCAATGTCGTCAGCAGATCACGGAGTGCCGACGACAGATTACCCGACGGGAAATGAGCTTTACACGCGCCGTCGAGAGCACACAGCCCCATGAAGTACTCGCCCACTTCTCCCAAATCGGCATCCCGCTTCGAATAATACTCAAACTTGTCCAAAGATGCCCCGGAGGTTGTCGCCACGCCATCGAGGATGTAGCCCTTCACACTGACCGGGTTAAGGTGCATGAGCCGCTCGATCAATGCAGTGCCGTAGCTCTCTCCATGCTCGCTCCATTGGAGTACTCGGAGATGAAGACGCGATATCCGATGCTGCACTGGTGATAGAGGACGAAGCGAGATCCCGAACTAGGTGTGCAAGTCCTTTGCACAGTAAGGAACGTCAGACAGTTCGAGAGCGCTGCCCCACGGAGATCCAGACGTCGTTGCTTGCGAGGCCACGCAGTTGAAGGGGGTACTACGTCCAGTGCCACGGTGGTCCAAGCTGTAGACATTGACCGCACCCTCGTGGATTTCTCTCATCCTTTTCTCCACTGCAAAATAAACAGAATCACCATTTTAGACCTTTTCCTTCCTGCGATACGAAAGCACGCTGGGGGCAAAGGTGGTCGTTCTTGATTAATGAGGCGGGCCTCGGTGAGGGTCATGTAATGAGCCGAGATGAGGCAGCCTAGGGAGTGGTGTGGTGGGTGTCGAATCAAAGCGCGGGCGATTGGTCGGGCCGCAGCGCTGGTGTCTTGGCCGTCGGAATGCAGCTGTGTCCGAGCAGGTGAAAGCGCGACTGGCCGGCCGAGACGATCAAGAACGACTACCTATCTATAACTACTCTGTGCGATGTGGCGGAGCAAAAACCGCTGGGCCCTCAGAACCGAAGGTTCCTCGGACCCCCGGGTGAAAACCGCTTATCTGACAGTCTATCCAAATCATAGCCATGGGGCTCTCCAGCATGAGCGGGTCGCTGAACTTGATGCAGCTGAGCGCGAACCATGACTGGGCTCCAGTTGTGGCAACGTGGCTTTCTCCTCTTGTGCAGGAAATACCGAGAAAAAAAACTATTTCGGTTAATACTTACTGTTCCCGGAGGATAAGCCGGGTCCACCGGAAAAGAACCAAGTCTTCGAAGCTGTCGCAGCGTTCCCAGCAGTAGCAGGGATGCGCTTCACAAAAAAGTCGACTGTCGGATCCACCGTCGCCGGGGGCACGCAGATCCCAGGGTAGCACAATCGGGCGGAGTAGATCGCGCACTCGGCGTCTTGAGTTTCTAGGCGCTCTCCTGTTCTTGGGTCTGCGAATGTGAGCTCAGAGCACGGATACCACCCGTTGAGTGGACGCTTCGTAGCATTCGTTGCGGCGGTAGTATGCACGGACGCGCAGAGTACAACGACTGCGAGGGCCCGGTAGAACAGCATGTTGTCCGGTCGCTCAGCAGAAAGAGATGATTGGTGGCTGGAAGTTTCAGGAATGCGGGATAGCATCGACCAAGCTCGAGCTATTGATGATCACCACTGCACTCTTTCTTTTCATTGTACACTCTGTATACTCTGCCATGGAGTCATCAATGTGTCATGTGGACTGTATGCAAAACCATTAGCAACGATCTAGTTGCGAAATTGTATTATCGCGCTATAGGTCATCTCTTAAAACTCGATTTGTTTTACGCTACCGGTACTGTACTGTACAGTACGTTCAAGTTGTATAACTGTACATGCCGTTGTTGATCGACGGCTACGAACACCCACGGTGCTCAAGTTCGATACATCGACCACAACTTGACGGTGTGTAGTTAAAAAAAAAAACTTGTTCAAATATCTATTCTGCCTACTGGCCAGAGTGTTTTGATGATAAAGACTCACGCAACTCGTCGGATTACTTAGTGCAATGGTGTGAGATTCAGATTGCGTTAGATCTGTTCTAACACTATCGTAGCATCCACGACCATCTGCTACTCCGTGAATTCGAAAATGCTGTTGATTGCGTTAGATTTGCGCTGCCTCGTTTTTCTTTTTTTACGGTCTACCCTCTCACTCGTAAGGTAGTAACCCTTACCGAAGTAACACGCAATAACAGTACGTACATTACACTGAGTTTTTCCCAGGACTTCATTAAAAAAGACGTAGTCAGCGGGTCCAGCGCGTCAAGATCATTCAGGGTGTACACTACGGGACGAAGCTGATAGCGCCGCCCAGCTGGCGCGTTGAAATGCTCACTAAGTGGTGTCTCTTGTTTGGATAAGTACCATCGGTGCCGGACAGCTGACGCTCTGGGATTGTACTGTAAAATCGGTAATTGTATCCCACCCTATATTGAGCTCCACCCGTCATATCTAATCAAAATTAATGGAGAATTAAATTAGTACCCCTCCATTTAACTTTATGTAAGTATATTGCGTTAATTTATAATATTTTTTGGAACGTTTTGCCAATACATGTGTAGTACTACAAACACAAGTATTATTATAATACAAATATTGTGCTTTGCAATGATTTTGGCAATATGAGGCGAGATTTGCTGTATTTATAGCGACCACTGCTAGATTTACGATAAATCGAGGTGCATAAATGGGTGGAGGCCTTAAAAGCGCCACAATTGCACTTTCAAAAGTGCAATTGTGGCTGTTCAGCTGCAATTCTGTCGGTTTTTATCCACAAGCACCTACACACACGGTAATTATGCATAAGAGGGTGGGTGTGCTGGGGATCATGGACGGTGGTGTACTGGGCCAATGCATGGCTGCTGACAGGCCCTTCCAAGTCGATATATATATGAGGAGGTGGATTTATGCATAATTGTAGCAGGTCGTGTATCTTCTTTCACACATATTTAGGAGCAGGCTTTGCCATATTTTGCGTCTAAAATGGTCCGCAAAATAACTGCAAAGCACAATACCATAAAACATAATATAATATAAGTGATCCGTGGGCCCGGGTAAGCTGTATATTAAAACAGCACGGAAAATGGTATCACCGGTAGACTCTGAAATAAATTTCAGAGAGCAGGATATTGGTATTGTTACAATATTGATTGAGACGGCGATCTCACCAACAATCCTATTTTTCGATCCCTGATCACTCGAAGGGGTACTAACGCAGTGCCCCAGGGGCAAAAATGCCGATTTTACAATAATTAAAAGATTCGGAAGACGTACTCACTCACGGATTGATGATCGCGTTATAGATATAGAGTGTAACAACATCCAGGTGTATTTTCTAACCGTAGATACAGTACTGACCGCAACACATGCTGCGTTCCTCGACTCAAAGGAAGATGTGAGTCACGGCAACTCGACGGTGATCCTTTTGCATGTGCTTTGTCTTACTGTATGCACAGAAAAAAAATCGTATCCACCAAATGATGATCGCAAGGCGTTTCAAACTTCAAATAATATTACACTTACAGTAGAATAAAAAGAAATACAATTGTTAATTTCCTTTTATTCTACAGAACATGTTCAGTACTGATTACCTATGATATCACCTTCTATATGTTATGTCATACACCCCCTAATTGACCGATCACAGGCCTTTCGGAAAGATTGGTGTGCACTGCCATTTTTTTATGATGACTCACTTGATATTTGTATTGAAACGCGTTTTCTATGAATTTGCTTGGCTAGCCAGGGCACCGAAATATCGACTCGATAGAGTTCGCTGAAGTGTATGGCATAATATAGGTAATTCGGTAATGCCACCAGCACGTTGAACAGCTGACGCCTACAGCCAGTTTGATACTAACACGTACTGTAAACGTAAACTAGACCACAGAAATTCCAATAAGGTAGTTTACTTGCAGACTGATGACTCCACCGCAGAATGTACAGGGGTAAGCAGAGAGTTGAATCGATTGGTGGCCATCTACACTACAGCTCCCGACTTTGGTCGATGTTGTCCCGCATTTCTCAAATATCCCTCAACCGACCATCTCCTACAGCAGTGCGACGAACCACATATTCTCGAAGCAATACGCTGCTCTACCGAGCCCTCGCGGTTTTCTGCGTGTCCGTGCAGATTGCCGAGGCAACGAATGCTACGAAACGCCCGCTAAACGGGTGGCATCCGTGCTCTGAGATCACCTTCTCGAACACAACCACCGGAGAGCGGCTAGAATCTGAAGATGCCGAGTGCGCGATGTACCCCGCCCCGTTGTTTTACCCTGATATCTGTGTGGCACCCAAGACGGCGCGTCCGAAATGTTGACATTTTCGTGAAGTCCATTCCTGCCTCGTCTGGAAATCCCGCGACGGCTTCGAATGCTTGGATAATTCCCGGTGGACCGGGCGACACCTCCGTTATCAGTAAGTTTGCTCATTCTTTTCGTCTAGAGATAGCTCCCCCGTAACATATTGACGCTAATGCCATATTGCTGTTTTGTTTTCTCAGTGGAGGAGATGATGAGGGAACTTCACGAGCGCCTGCAGGGGATAGTCACCGTGTACACCATGGGTCATCGCGGCACTGGCCGCAGCACCCCATTCGAGTGCGTCGCGTCGCATGCGACGACGTCTGGGTCTCCGTCGCGGGGGGGGGGGGGGGGGGGGTGCTCTTGACACATCGGAAGTTCCGTTCTGCGCGAAAGACTTGCACACCAAGTTCGGAGACCTCGTCGCGTTCTCGGTAACCAGTGCTGCGTCGGATATCGCCTCATGTATTGCCCAGCACTCGACTGGAGGGAGCTCGTTCATGTGCGGAGAGAGCTACGGTACCGCATTGCTTGGACGCCTCATGCATCTCAATCCAGTCAGCGTCAAGGGATACATCCTTGATGACCTTGCGACAACTGCGGGGACATCTCCTGACAACTTTCAGTATTTTTCGAAGTGGGATCTCGACGGGGTGAAGTCGATGAATATTTCCTAGGGCTCTGCGCCCTAGACAGCGAGTATAAGACCTACTTCCCGTCCGGCAATCTGTCACTCGCGCTCCGTAATCTGCGCACGAAGCTGGACAACGATCCCAACTCAACCTGCGCCACGTTGGTGTCCACCAGGGTGGAAAACAGCGCACCATCCAGCATTCTCCGAACCACATTCGCTGTGCTGATGAAATAGGCAACTATGTGGACGCTCATCCCCCCACTTGTGCACAGGCTGACTCAGTGCAATGCGAAGTTTCCGGCGAGTGCAGCGAGAAGGAAACGTGTTTTTCGGGTTCGCCGTGGCAAGCTCGTCCATGTCCATGACGCTGACGATCGAGTACATAAGGAAAGCGTGCAGGCAGCGGCTGAGGAGCTCGACTGCGGTGTCCACGAAACCGCTGTCCAAGATTAGTTCCACGGCGCTGCCGACGGCCTCACCGGAGGGTGTTTTTGTCCTTCTCGTCGGTTGCGAGGCAACTCCCCTGGGTGCAAGGGTACATTCTCGGTAGTGTTAGTGAGGTCGGTAGTTTCAGAGTAGTTCATTCCGTCTTCTGCCGCGTCGAAGCAAGATCGAACGAAGCAAGGTCCGACCAGCAGCAAGAACAAGTGCGCGCTCGAGGCCACGAACGTCTCGGCCAGCGCCAGCACATTAGGCACCCGCCACACCAGTCCCTGGGGCGACCTCAGTCTGCCTTGATACGCAAGATGTAATGGGCCTACTTTGGCCCACTACTTTAGTTTACACGTGTGGCTTGTATGTGAGGAAGCGTAGCCTAGTTTAAATAAGAGTTAATTATACTCGGGCCTCCGAGTATAGATTAATCTAAATAAACGATCCAAATAATGTTTTTGGGTTAAAATGAGAACTGCTATTTTTGTTTTATGTTTCTGACTTCCTCTAAATGTAATATTCTACGATAAGAATCTGCCAACGGCTGGTTGGCAGAATTCCAATGCTATGCATGTCGCTCATTGGCTAAGAGATGCTGGTCTCAGCCAATAGGAATCCTAAGTCGCTATGGACCACCCGTCGTGATGGTCGTAAATGTATATAGCATTTGGTGTGTCTACACCAAGGTCGAGAAAGTCTTTCGAACCTCTAACAGACGTCGTATCTGTTAGCGTTACAAGTGACGGTAGCCACTTGTGCGTGTAACCCTGTTACACCATCCCCCCCCCCTCAAGGTTAGACGCGCCGAGTCACGGCACGTCAATCAGGAAATTGACCATTCGTCAATTCTTCACGTTGGGAGAAAGAAAACTCGAGCTCATTCCGCAATGAGCTCGCCTCAGAAGAAGACTGACGCTGCAGCAGAGGGGAAGTCCTCCGCCGGGATAGAGACTCTCTCTATCCCCGAGTCTCAAAGCAAAGCGTGACGCTCTTGCTACCACGGCTACGGCGGGGACAACTCAACCAGAGATTGTCCTCGAAGGTTCTTCTGTAGTCAGCGACGCCGTCGACGACGAAGACGACGACGTGGAGGTGGAAGAGGGCGAGGCCTCTTCCAGCAAGCGCAAGGAGTCTATCGACAGCGATAGTCTCGACCCGGCATGCCGGGTCGAGACGCCCTCGTGAAGGAGACGATTCGGACGCTTCGAGCTCGAAGCGTTCGCGCGGCGAGAGCGACACTCCGCTCTCTGCTGCTGGGGCTTTAAGCTCCCCGCGTGAGGTGGTGCCTTCAAGTTGTACGCGCGCTGCTCAGGCAGCGCGCGATCCGTGGACGCCGTCTGCGTCAGAGATCGCAGACCATGTGGGTATGGTGGAGTCCCTCTGATAAAAACTAATAAACTCCCACACGTGTCCTGCCACGCAACTACGGGGGGGGGGGTTACCCCTGCAAGCCAAATACCCAAAGACAACGAGAACTAGTCCCGAGATCTCTAGGCCTCACCTTGTGTACCCTTGTAGCAAGACTCGGATCTTTATCTAGCGTAATTCCTAGAAGACGTGTAATATGAAGGGGTGAATATGGGGTTCCTTACACTTGCAGGCAGAGACTTAGGTTAACTCTGTCGCGGATGCACTTGTACAGCGAGGTAACGCTTCCCACTGTACAACAACTTGTTGTACAATATATACGAGATCTACTGGAGATCTCCTGCCGCAGCTAGTCTGCGGGTCCAAACCAAAGTGCGAGACGCACACCAATACCTTACTAAACCGTTTAGAGTGTCCTACTGTCGAACACTGAGCGCTGATCTCCTGAGTCCAGACAATGCAACACACTACGCTACTAGAAGGTTACCGGGGAGGCCAAATCAATCCAGAACCCCGAGTACACTTCGCAAGTAGGTAGGAAACAGTCACAGTACACACGTAGGCGCTAACCGCACAACACAAAGACTAATATGAAGAAGTACCTTGTCTCGTTGTTGGAAATTCTGAACTGAACTGCCTATCTACGGGCGGCTCGTCTGCCGGCCAACCAACCAACCAGTATGCTGCACGCCTTTACCTCATGACGTCATCTGCTGTCTCCGTGCGGTGTCATCGTCCTTGTTACGGGCATCCCCGTTCTGGATCTCCGTAAATACGCCATCGGGTTTCGTAATCAGTCGCCGGCCTTCTATACGGGACACCGAGCTAGGGTGTCCCATAATTCAAGTGGCTCACTCTCGGGTCACCTTCGGGTAACCTCCGGGTCCATCGCCTCACAATCCTTCAACCCGCATTACGACATGGGCAACACTGTGCCTCCAAACGAAATCCCGCTGTACGTATGCAGCGGTATCTACGACGATGCTGTTGCGGAGGAGCAGCACCTTGATCCGTTAACGAATCAAAGGCGCGACTACTACATTGGGCTCTTTCACAAGCTCCGGTACTTCTCCAGCAAGAAGACCTCTTCTCGCAGCAAAGTGCCTGAGTGGCAGGCACTTTGTCTTAGAATGCTTTTGTTGAGAACTTCAACAAGAAACCGGCTGCTTACCGCGAGCGGGTTAAGCATGCCCGTGAGCGCTTCGAGACATTCTCGACGCGCGGGCGGCTGGAGCAGCTCCACAGATCCTCTGTGGACGCTGGTATTCCATGCGCTGCACGTTGTGTCTTCCGGGTGCGGCGCGCTTGAGCGACCGCGACCTAAACGGGTACACGACGATTCGTGTAACTGCGAGTCTCAAGGATCGCCGTGCCAAGTTCTTGGCACGTGAGGAACGCGACGATCGTGGGACCTCGGGCGCTGTAGGTGACCGCAGCGCTCGCACTACCTTCGCGTCGGCAGTGCGTGGTGAGCTTCGTACGCCCTCACCAATTCCCGAACGTCCTGCAGCAGGACGTCCCGTGGCTCCCATGTATCTTGGTGGGGCGGAAACCCTCTCCAACGAATACGATAAAGAACCGGCTGCCGGTTCGTTTTCGGGATACTATGGTTCACAATACGCTCAACAATCCAGCGTGTCGAGCCGCGGGCGTCGCGGATCGGAGGCGGCGGTGGTGGGAACACGCCCCGGGTATGGTCAACCTGGGGTTGACCTTGGCCCGACGCTCGAGGAGCGGGTCGCTGCTGTGGAACAGCATCAGAGCCGGGAGTTCGCCGCTCTGAAGCAGGAGGTGGCGATCCTGAGGGCTCAAGTCGCTCAGGCCTCGCAGACCGCGTCGGACATCTCTGTCGACGTGGGAGGTCGCGTCGCACGCTTGCCCCAGCGCCTTCACGCACTGAAGCAGAGGTTCGCTCCCGCTGGGGCTTCCGCTTCGGGCCAGCCGAGCTAGGTGGCTCGTGCTGCAGGTATGGCTTCAGCCGCCCGACGTAGAAGGTCGGATGGAGGCGCATGCTAGATGGAATATCTAGCGTGTAGGCGTTGCCATGCCGTGCCAACACCGTGAACGGCCTGATGAAGCGCGGAGCGAGCTTGCTCGCCCCGAAGTCGGAAACTGCATGTTTAGGCAGGTTATGAGTTGCTAACAAAACCAATGAACCCTTCTTGAATTCATTAGTGTTGCCCCTACCAACATTGTCTGCGTTCAGCTTCTGTCGGTCGACAGAAGCTGCGATAGCGTCTTGGACAAACCGAATGACGGCTTGTCTGCGCTGCACGAAGTTGATTGCGCCCGAGCTGAACTCGTTCAGCTCGTTTCTAGCAGTAAGTCCGGCCTCTGCGTTCGTCTTCGCGGTGTCTGTGCCCTGCACAGACGCGTGCTTCTTGTTCTTCTTGCGCGTAGTCGCGGCTGACACTGTGCAAGTGTCAGCGGCATTCTGCAGCTGGTGCGTTGCAGTCGTAGATCCTCCCCCACTTAAAGAAGGAGCCACCATCCCGAGTAGACTCGGGAGGCGTGGATGCCTGATGGCATTCATGTAGAACGGTGTATGCCCGGTCGAGGCATGCACCGAGTTGTTGATGGCGAACTCCGCCATCGGCAGGCACTCGCTCCAGTGTTGGAACGAGTAAGCGTAGCTCTTAAGCACGTCTACGAGCACGCGGTTCACGCGCTCGGTCTGCCCGTCCGTCTGCGGATGGTCCGCAGTCGACATCGAAAGTTGACTCCCATACTTCTTGCCAAAGGTGTGCAGTGAAGCGCGGGTCTCGATCCGACACAATGTCGATCGGCATGCCATGGTGTTTGAACACCATGTCAACGAACAGACGCGCCGTCTTCTTCGCAGTCACTTCAGCGGGTACCGCAGCAAGATGTACCATCTTGCTGAAGCGGTCAGCAAAGACCACAACGCCCGTGTTCCCCTGGCTGTCCGGGGGAAGACCGAACACGAACTCCAAAGACATGGACTGCCAACACTCCGATGGAGTCGGCAGTGACTGCAAGGGAGCCTGCGCGAAAGGCGCAGGCTTCACACGTTGACATACCTCGCAAGCACGGACGTACTTGCGCACCCATTTGCACTGGTGGGCCCAGTAGAAGTCTCGCGTGAGAAGAAGGTATGTCTTCTCACGGCCCGGATGCCCCGCAGTCGGTGCATCGTGATACTCGTACATGATCCTGAGTCACAGGTCATGGTCATTGGGCACGACAATGCGGTCCGCGTTGTCGTCGACTGCACTATAGAGTAATAACCCGTCGTGCACACCGTTATCGGGTGCACGAGCACGAAGATGCTTCGGCAACTTCTGAGGAGCTTTGTCAGAAGGCGCTGAGCCGTAGGCCAGCAAGAGCTTCGCGTCCGCGTCGTGCGCGTACGCGATCTTCACGTCGTCCAACAGTGACGACGTTGGGGTGCTCGATCGCATGGCGTCAATGGCATTGACATCGGCATCAGTCGTGGCGTAGTCAGGTCGACGCGAGAGCGCGTCGGCCACCACATTGAGTCTTCCGGGTTTGTACTCAACCCGGAAGTTATACTCTGCGCAGAATGAGAGCCATCTCGCCATCCGTTGCGAGATGTGCGGCGCCTTCACAGCCGTCCGTAGTGACGCGTGGTCCGTATAGACCACGAACGGTTTGCTTCCGAGTAGATACACTCGGAACTTCGCGAGTGCGTACTTCATGGCAAGGAGTTCCTTGTCATGTACCGGGTAGTTGCGCTCAGCTGGCTTCAGCTGACGCGATTGGTAGTAGACGACACGATCACGGCCCTCGTGATCGTGCTGCATCAACGCACATCCGATTGCGAAGTCGGATGCGTCACACCCAACGTGGAATGGGCGATCTTGGTCGGCCACCGCCAAGATCGGCGCCTCAGTCAAGCCCCGCTTGACTGCATCGAAGGCCTGCTGACACTCAGCAGTCCAAACGCACTCGGCGTCCTTCTTCAGGAGCTGTGACAGTGCCCGCGTAGTCCTTCACGTACTTGCAGTACGTGGCCAAGCCAAGGAACTGCCGCAGTTCCTTGACGTTCGACGGCGTCGGACACTCATTGATCACTCTGACCTTCTCAGGGTCAGGGCGGACACCGTTCTTCCCGACGAGACACCCGAGCACGGGTATCTCGCTCGCCCCGAAGATGCACTTCTTCAGGTTCGAATGGAGCTTGTGCTTGCGCATGAGCGCAAGCAGCTTCCGGAGATGCACCTTGTGCATCTCAACATCGCTCATCCCGTCCGCAGCCCGGCTGTGGACGAACACATCGTCGAAGTAGCTCGGTGCGAAGTCGCGCACCGAGCGCAACAAGTGCGGCACGCACCTGTTGAAGGTCGCAGGGGCGTTCTTCAGACCCTGCGGCATCACTAGCCACTCCCAGAGCATGCCGATCGGCGTGCTCACAGCCGTGAGAGGGATATCGCTCTCACGCATGAGGATCTGATAGAACCCATCGCGCAGATCAAGAGCACTGTAGATAGTGCTCCTGGCCATCGAATCGATGATGACATCTTTTCGCGGTATCGGTGTCTGCGCCGGTATCGTCGCATCGTTCAGCTTATTGTACGCATGAACGATGCGCCAACCGCCCTGTGGCTTCTTGATACAGACCGTCGGAGCACTGTGCGGGGATTTCAATTCCCGCACTTGTCCAGCTTTGCGACGACTCTCAAAGAAGTCGTCGATCGCCTTGACCTGCTCTCGCGGCAGTGGCCACTGCCGCGTGACACAGTACTTCGTCCCCTGCACGAGATCAATCTCGTGCTGGACGCCCTTATCCTGCGGAAGCTCCGCAGGAATCTCTTCCGGAAGTACGTCCGCGTACTCCCGTAAGATCTCGTAGTAGGGACTCGTTGAAAACGAGTCCCAGCTCTGCTCTTCAAAGCGCTCCTTCTTCGTCTTCGCGCTGAGAGTGTCCTCGCTCTCAGTGGTGGTCTCCATGAAGAACTGCCTTAGTTCTTCATTCTCGCTCTTCGTTCTCTCGGCGTCCGAGAGAATGCATATTTGCTCGATGCGTCCATCATGCAAGTCACGCGCGAAGTGCGTCCAGCTCATGACTGGAAGCGAAGTCAACTCCGACGCTTGCGTCGGAGGGTTAGCGAGAGTCATCTCCCTGTACCGGAACCCGGCACAGGTACGCGTCAAGACGTTCAACGTCTCGACGTCCGGCTTCTCAGCCTCCGTCTGCCCGGCAGACATTCCTTGTAGCGTCTCGGCCCCAGGCCGAGACTTGCGCAGCGATCTTCGCATGCGCCGTCTTCTTGTTTTGCGGGGCCCGGCTCCGCTTGGTTCTTGACCTCGTCCAGGCCCAGCCGTGGACGGGTGTTCTTCTTTAGTACCGCCGGCGGGTTCATCCCGCGGGCGAGCGACTTCAAGCCCGGCTGCACGACAGCATGCAAGTTTTTCCGGTGTGGGACGTTTGCAACCGTCCGCACCGCCTGCAGCGTCGGCTCCCGGAGCCGACACGCCATCTTTACCTCGACGCCTGTTATTGGCGGAGCCCTCCATTACGGAGGGTGCGTCGGCTCCCCGAGCCGACGAATCAAATTCACCCAAGCCATCGACTCCCGGGGTCGACGGCGTTACGTCACATTGGCTCTTATTATTGGCCAGACCTGATCCAATCAGATTCGCGTCAGCCTCCACGGCTGAGGCGTGTGACTCGCCTGCGTCATCCGTGCCCCTTGAGGTCGGAGACTCTTCCTGATTCGCTGAAAAGCGGGTGTCGACCTCCGAGGTCAACACATTTCCTTCATTATCTGTCGGCGGTAACGCCGACGATAGCTGATCTTGCGCGCGCGCCCAGGGCGCTCTGGGACAGCGGCATTAGGCGCTGTCTCGAGTGGGGAGTCGCGCGCACCTGTCGGTGCGTGCGTAGCGGCAACAGGGCCATCGCTCACTGTTCCGCTGTCCCAATCGATGACCGGATCATGCCGTGCAAGCCACGGCATGCCCAATACACTGTCAAACTTATCGTCCAGATCCAGGACGATAAAGGTCTTGACAAATGCTTGATCTTCATACGTGAAGCGCACGCGTACCATGCGCTACTCGGTCTTTACGATGGCACCCGTTGCCAGTCGCACTTCCAACATACTTCGAGGTATCTTTAAATCCTCGAAGTCAAGCCTTGATAGACTTCGCAGTCGAACAAAATTCTTCGACGCGCCAGAATCTACCAAAGCACGGAGAGAGCCGCTTGCTCCCATCGAGTTCACGTTCAGGATGACAAGGTCAGGCTTGTCATCTTGGATCTTGCAGTGAGATGAACCTCACTGGGGGCTGCAGTCCTCAGTGTCGCGTGTCCAAGGTCGACACGCGGAACTGCATTACGAGTAGGGCGCCCCGCGCCTACTGGCGTCCAGCGTTTTTTGTTTGGTTGCGACGGTGCCCGGCACCGCCGCGATAGCCATCCTGCTGGCGCACGGGGGCCGTGCACTCCCAAGCAAAGTGACCGATTCTACCGCATCGGTAGCATCGCACATTGTTTCCGTGCGACTGCTGGGGTCCAGCAGTTGCAGCGCTCGAGAGGTCCATGGGTTCTGGGCCTCCTGTCCTCACTATCGGGCGAGGCTGTGGCCTTGGCGCATGTGCATGCAGCTTAGCCTGCCGCAGGCTAAACTCTTCCTGCATTGCAAGAGTGATTGCAGCTTCGAGAGTACTCGGGTACTCACGGAAGAGATAGGTCTTCACAGGCCCATCTCTCAGCCCCTTCATGAACGTGACGACCTTGGTCTCCTCGTCGATCGGATTGGTCACGATGTTTGAGACCAAGTACCGTGCTCTCTGAGCGTAAGCATGGACATTATGCTTGCCCTTCTGCAGGTCGAGGAACTCCGCCCTCGACCGGAACTCGTTTTGCGGTGGCTCAAACGCTTGTATGAGCTATTCCTTGAAACCCTCGTACGTGCTAAAGCACGTAGGATCCGAGAGTCGGCGTCCATACGCCCAACTTCTTGCACGTCCGCCAAGACATGACATGGCGAACGCAACCTTCGACAACGGGTCGATGATACGAACGGAGGAGAGGTTCACCCTCTCTTCCGACATAGTTACTCACATTGAGCTTTAGCGATTGCGCGCGTGGTGTCGTCCCGGACGACACCGCGGTAGTAGCAGCAACATCGCGTTGCTCCTTCAGGATGAAACCCAGAGCGACACCGTGTTGCTCTGTCGGCGTTAGCGTACGCAGCATCGTAGCTACAGTCGCCTCACCAATGACTGTTGACAGTCGTTGGAGGGCCTCCCACTCTGGATCCGACAGGTGGGGACAGTCAGCGCGTGCAATGTGAGTTGCAGGCGTAGTGGAGCTTTCCATGGGCAACTCTGTAACCATGGGAAGGTTCTCAGCTCCTCGTTCGTGCGGTGACGTACGAACTCAGGTAGTCGGTCGTTGGACGGACTACAAAGTGCTACCAGGTGTAATGGGCCTACTTTGGCCCACTACTTTAGCTTACACGTGTGCGTGTGTATGTGAGGAAGCGTAGCCTAGTTTAAATAAGAGTTAATTATACTCGGGCCTCCGAGTATAGATTAATCTAAATAAACGATCCAAATAATGTTCTTGGGTTAAAATGAGAACTGCTATTTTTGTTTTATGTTTCTGACTTCCCCTAAGGGCCTGGTCGGGGAACGCTCGTCTCGGCTTTCGATCGTCTTAGACGATGTGGCGACATTTTTTTCTTCTGTTTGATTGGCCAGTTATTAGCTCGATCGGCTAGGTTCATCGTCTCCAGACTGACCAATCTGAGACGACTAAATCACCAGTCTCACTTTGCAGACGAGCGTCTTCACTGCGTTTCGATGGTGCAGAGCGAAAGCATCGTTGCTGCAGTTGCTGCAGTTGCTGCGGCCACAGGAGCTCTCGCGACGGCGGTCCACACCGCTGTGTGGGCAATTTCGATCCCAAAGCAGAACATCCTTACCCTGACACCGCTAGAGTTTGAGGCTATGCTTTACGACGCGGTCTACGACGAGTGGTTTCGACAGAATCTCAGGTGTAGCCAAGCTACGTTTCTACGGCTTTGTGGTGTTCTGCGTCAGGAGCTGAAAGATTTTGAGCTAGATCGATTTATGAAGGAGCACTCTTTTGAGGAGAAGGTTGCTTGTTTTCTTTTTTTTCTCGGCTCGCAGGGTGGCTATAGAGAAACTACGGCTGCGTTTGCAATTTCGAAGTCCTGGGCTATCGACGTGATCGGTATATTTCTCAAGGTTTTACGCCGGTCGCTGCGCAAGTTCGTTCATTTTCCGCTGCATGCTCATGAATGGACCCGAGTTCATGGTAAATTCCAAGCGAAAGGTGGAATTCCAGGAGTGGTAGGCGCGATAGACGGCTCTCTAGTGGAGATTAACAGGCCCGAGGACTTTGAGGGATACTATTGTCGAAAGATGTTCCCAGCGCTAAATGTGCAGGCTGTTGTTGACGACAAAATGCACTTTACTAGCGTGGAGATTCGGCCGGGCTCGTGGTCTGACAAAAAAACATGGCGTGCGTCTACTTTAGGCTCCAACTTCAAAGACTTTTTTGCCAACGGGGACCCACTTTTTAGGATATGCAGGATATGCTATTAGTCCGGCTATCATGACGCCGTTCATGGAAAATGATGGAGCCGGTTTGACACGCAAGCAGCTACGCTACAATTATCTGCATTCCCGAACTAGGATGACAGTCGAGTGTGCTTTTGGACTCTGGAAAGGTCGCTTCAGAATTGTTAACTGCTGCATTAACACCAAATGCGTCGAGAAGGCTGTGGATATTGTGGCTGCAACGATGGTTCTCCACAATATTTTGTTGGGTTTGAAGGATGACACTTCTTTCGAAGATGATGATGACGCGCGGGTGAACTTCGATGAAGAGGAAGATTTTGTTGTAACTGGGAACAACTCTGAGATGACTGCGAGCGTTCTAAGAGATGTTGGTTGGAGAAAACGTGAGTCCATTTTGGCTTTTACCGAAGCTTTTGAGCTAGTCTAGAAAACGTGGGTAGCTAGATTTTAATGGTCGCGGCGAATCAAATCCAGTAGCTCTCGAATCGCTTCATTCTGCACTCGAAGTCGCTCGCTCTGAGCTTGAATTTCCGACAAGAGTTGCTCGGTTTGGGCATGAGCCCGCTCACTTTGCTCGCGGAACAGCTCGGTCTGTTGCTGCACATGTCTTCGGCACCCCCATTTCGGACTGTAGCAAGTCCTTGGCCGAAAGCTTCTAGCCCTTCGCTAAACCCTTTAGCAACCGCACTCAAACCCGCCTCCACACACTCCCCCTGGGTGCGCTTCTGTCGCTTATTAGACGACCCCGTGGAGCCAGACATGGTGCGGGGCGTTGGAGATTGAGGAGGGGGAGGTGAGGCAGGTGTGGCGAAGGCAGCGACGTCGGCTCTCGCAGCGTCACCAGCAGCAGCAATTGTATCCGGGTCCTCCGTGCTAAGATGCGGTCGGTTGTTCATCCCCGTCGCATCACCCCAGTAGTCTTTCATGATGGAGTAGTGATTTGGGCGCCGCACGGGTCCGTCGTTGCCAGTTCGACCTTCTGCTTCCCGCACAGACGCCCACTTTTGCTTCATGTTCTTCATCTTTAAAAAATATTCACCGCACATCATGATTAATAACTTAGTAGTGGCTCATTCCGAAATATATTTTCACATTGTAGATATTTACCTTAGATTGACACTGCTGGTCAGTGAACACTTTGCTCTGGTTAACAGAGAGTGTTGATGCTAAGACGGCCCACGCATATTTGATGCGCTTGGTGTCCTTCGTGTTCTTGAAGTTGTCAGCTAACTCTGCGTAACGGAGGCGAAAGAACTCGATCACATCATCATCGCTCCATGATGCAGCTGGCCTGGTCGAAGCTCCTCGTCCTCCACGACCACCGCGACCTGCCCCGCGACCACCACCATACGGGGGTGCTCTCTCGACGCCGCTCCCGTTGGGGTCCGTGCCGCTTACGCTTCTCTCAGCAGCGTCTTCAGCTTCAGCGCCGCCCACAGGTGGAGTAGTAAGGGTGCCTTCCATGGCTGTGAGTTCTCGAGTGTGACGGTGCTGAGTCGAGCCGCTTGACACTCCAAAACTAAGACGGTCTCCAGCCAACCGACCACATCGGCTCGGTTCACCTTAGGGGTAGGCTTACCGGAGACGAGCGAGACTGAGACGATCATTCCCCGACCAGGCCCTAAATGTAATATTCTAAGATAGGAATCTGCGAACGGCTGGTTGGAAGAATTCCAATGCTATGCATGTCGCTCATTGGCTAAGAGATGCTGCTCTCAGCCAATAGGAATCCTAAGTCTCTATGGACCACCCGTCGTGGTGGTCGTAAATGTATGTAGCCTTTGGTGTGCCTACACCAAGGTCGAGAAAGTCTTTCGAACCTCTAACAGACGTCGTATCTGTTAGTTACAAGTGACTGTAGCCACTTGTGCGTGTAACCCTGTTACACAAGACAACCAGAGATTGGCCTCCTTAACCGCGGAATGAACTTCTCTGGTTTCCCCCACATGGATGCTTAGAAGGGCGAGAGGAAACGCAAACGACGTCAAGGTCCTGACCCAGTATTTCGATTTTCTCAGCACATACAGTGGGAAGACTCCGGACGATGTTCTGGTGGCGATCGGGCTTGGCAAAAACTCCCTTCTTTGAGAAAATAATGGTAAGATTTGGGTGAACCCGCTAGTCAACAGTGGGCCCGTGCCCGATACATTAAAGCGTACAACGTAAACGACGGCGAAGCGGAGAAACCCGTCAGAGCGACGATGGTCGAAGCGTTAACGCGGACATTCGGTGATGACCTCGTGGCCAAGATGATTCTTAGAGCGAAGGCAAACAAGGCAACACAGAGCGTTGCATCGAGATTGGAGTCTGCACAACTGGAAATGTGGCGGAGCAGTGAAAAATCTGTGGACGATGTGTACAAACGGCTACGGCTAGACCCTGAGCATCTAGTAGGTGACATCGCTGCCCATTCTGCCTTCGGCGTGTGGGTTTCATACGTGAATACCGTCAGCACAGCGAATCCCAGCAAGGCGTCCACCTTGCTGTCGACGTTCGAGTCGCGCTTCAAGGACCAACCTTTCAACCAAATTCTCCAATTGATCGTCAAGAAGTTCCACAGTAAGGAGAAGGCCGCTACCGCAATCCAGACGGAGAAGATTCGGGGCTACCTGGATATTCCACCACACCTTAATCAACTCATCCTGCACCTTGGCTGCGATGCTTCTGGTATTTTTCAAGTTCTTCGCCGTCTGGGCCATTTCAAATAGAGGACCACCATCCTTGTATAGCTTCACGAGCGACGGGACCAGTGGCACCGCTTGGTCAGGATACTTTGCGTTGAAATCGTCAACGTATTGGGCCCAAACGTCGAATTCACGGTTGGTGAGAATATTCCCTTTCGTCTCGCCACTCTTCATCAGGCGGAATGCATCGTCCGGGTCTTTTGCGGCGGCCAACCAGGGCTGCATCTACTCAGTCTGCAACTTCGTGGCGACATCCTTCGTTCTCGAAATCCTTTTGGCTTTGGTGATCAGGGTGTACAGGGTAGCGTCATCGTAGTGCGTAAGTAGAGTCGAGATCGCGGACGTTCCTACCGCGGGACTTTTTGCACTCAAGTCGTCGCCGGATGAGAGCCACTGAGTGAGCTTCTTGTAATTCCCGATAGAGAACAACGCGTCTCCAACCTTGTCGAGATTCAAGAGGGTGAAAGCGTCATCAGCGGAGTTTTCGGCGTTGAGCAGTTTCTGGAGCTTTTCCGGCGCTGCATTCGAAGCCGTGACCAAGGTCTGGACCTTCTCGACGATAGGGGCAGTCGGGCCCGCCCTCTCCTCGCCGCCGTCACCACCGACGCCGCTGACTCTCAGAAATCTGGTTGCATCGATACCAGTTTCGCTCACATAATCGGCACCAGCCCAGCTGGAAACGTTGGACACGAGGGCTGCGGAGCCTGTCACCGACGCAAAGTGCGCGATGACGATGAGGCTCGTCAAAACTCGCAAGAGACGGAGGCTCATCGATCGACCTGAGGGAATTCAGAAATGAGCGGACTGCCTACTGTACCGACAGCGCAGCCGTATGTGCTGGAGATCAAGTGTGTCTCGGGATTGCCATGTCAGGCGCAGTATTTTGCATTGGGGTTTTGTATACATTCGTCACCCCGCGATCACGGTGAACCCATGACCAAGTTCGAATGTAAGCAAGCCGATCATCATGCTGACGCGGTCTGTGGCTCTCTGGAGGCTAAGGTCTGCGCTCGATTGTCTCGATGGGGTACCCGAGCGCGTACGTATCGGGGGGCGGCTTCTGATTTTGGACGCAATGGTCCTTTCTGTATTGTGGCACTTTACACCGCATTTCGATCTCTCCGCGGCCATGATTCAGCGGCTTCAAGCGTTAGTCGAGCAATACCTCCTCACGCGACGAGGAGAGGTCAGCCGGCGGTTCGTCAAGCTAGCAAAACCTAGTATCTACCATGTGTCCTTTACCAGCGGTAGGCTGCAGATTCCTAGTCTTACGACTACAATTTCAACTCAGCGAGTGCTCTTATTTCAGCAGCGTTATTGGATGTCGCCGGCCGAGCTTTGGAAAGGGACCAGTACCGCTGTTCTGGATACTATACTCCCACGTGAACTACAACTTTCGCCATTTGACTTCCTCGGATGCCCATTCTCGCGGCGGCTACAAGTATTACCTTTTATGGAGATTCCGACGTGGTGGCAAAGATCCTGGTACATTTACGCATCCCTGTCTCACCTCCGGTCAACAGTGCAGGGCAACGACGGCTCTCTCCAAACAGCTTTACTGCACGCCGATGTGTGGCACAGTGCCCATCCCCAACTTCAACTCGAGTGGCAACCAGGCAAACGGAGCTCACTAATGAGTGAAGCAGGAGATCGAGAGATTTTCGGCTTGCTTTTGCGGCAGCTACGGGTTGTCGGTGCCATATGGATTTTTTTCCAAAACGTGGCCTACAGGCCCACAGTTTCTCAGTCGTTTCGTGTTGATCCTTCCCTAGTGGCCCCTGCGAATACGTGTGCAGCAACTCCAACTACTCTATCAAGATTTGAGTGTGCTCGTCACAGCGATCGTCGGTCCTGGTGAGGTTCCGTTCGGCCCCGCTCGCGTCACGGATATGGCTGCGCCGGTTGGACTTGCACAGACCGATTTGATTAACAGATTTCCCTGCTTGACGAAGCGTGATTTACGCCGAATGCTGGGCACCGCGACAGTGGCAATGAGGGACCATCCCATTGAGCACCATTGCGCAGGCGCGGTTCACGATACACTGGTTCGCGCCATTCACTCACTTAAAGATCTCAGACGCGTTGTCCTTCCGGTGTACGCTGACCTTCAATTTCGCCTCACTTGGATACTCCTTCCAACACGTTCACGCTTCTGGTTTTTGCAGCGTTTATCTTCCGACGCGTTGAATTGCGGGTATCCTGGGTGTTCGTCAGTTGAGACTGAACACCACTTGTTTTTCGACTGTCACCACGTTACTCCCTTGTGTCAATTCGTCACCAAGGACTGGAGTGCACTCATCGACACTATTTCCTGGGACCACGTGTGGCTCCCGACTGCGCCGACTTGGCCCGCGCGGGCTCATCTCCATGGCCACGAACTATCAATTCTCTGGATGATCCTTAAAAGTATCGCGATTCATGTTATCTGGACTGCACGCAACAATCATCAATGCGAGGGTCATCCTCCACTCCAAGCATCCACAGCTACCTATCGCGTGTATGCAATTTTCAGCGCCCATTTCCGTTCTTTACTCCGTTCTTCCGAAGATGCTACCTGCCAGCGGCTCCAAGAGTGTTTGCACGGGTTCCCAGCTTCGTCATGACTGCACCGTTTTGTCACGGCCCACCCTCGTCTGTTTGCTATACGAAGGCGCGCTTTCAACACAAACGCCGAGGAAGCTCTTCAAGCGCCACCCAGCGCTTCCGACACTTTAAGCTTGGACGTCACCCATACCTTACGTCTTTCTTAGCTCCATAGTCAGAACTTTGGTTGCTTATCGAGAAGTCATTAATCTGTAACAAGGATAACTTTACACCCCTTACCAGCCGATCACAGGATTGCAGCGATCGCAATGAAACTTTCATTTAAGAAAGTCTCGCAAAGACAAGACTTTCTGATTGGTTAAATACTTGTCGGTTTAGGACCAATCCCTGAGTTTTATTTTAAGCCAATCAGGAAGTAGATACTTTTGCAACCGAAGTTGAAGAGCTCAGTTATATTGTGGCTCTTCCAGGACAACTCAGTACGGAAGCCTCGTCCCAAGTCTGTCGCTCTCGAGAACCCTCTCGTCGAGAACACAATAGATTCGGACCGAGCTATGGACTACGGCGACGTAGCGGCCATGTTCAGCTCCAAGCAGTCGGCGCGCATCTTGCAGCAGCACCGCAGCAGCGTCGGCAGCGTCGACAACGACTCGGAGGCGCGCACGCTGACGGACTTCGAGGAGGCTAACGACACGCACAGTGTCCACAGCAATCACTCCAATTCCTCCCACCCATTGGCGGCTCGCAGCGAGCGCTCGAGGTCGATGACGGCCTCGCTGAGTCTTGAGGAGGTGCAGCAGCAACTCGCAGAGCTGAAGAACGCCCCAGCCCCGACCAAGGAGGAGATCGAGGCCATGCTCGCCCAGTTCTCGAGTGGATCGAGCAGCAGCGGCTCGGAGATCGGCGAGAGCTTCGACTCGTCCTCGGACGACGAGCCGGAGACTGTGATCATGAAAGTGCTCATCGTGGGCAACGCTCGCTGTGGCAAGACCAGCACCATCCGCAGATTCACGCAGGACGAGTTCAACGAGGAGTACGTGAGCACCATTGGGGCGGACTTTGTGGAGAAGATTATCGAGTATGATGAGCACTTGACCATCAGCTTGCAGCTGTGGGATATCGCGGGCCAAGACCGGTTTGCCAAGTTCACGCGCGGCTACTTCCGCGAGGCGAAGGGCGCTGTGATCGTGTGCGATATCACGCGCGCCAATACAATTGACGCGGTTGTGAACTGGAAGAACGAGATCGACACGTGCTGCAAAGACCTGAACGAAGGGGCGGAGATCCCCGTGGTGATGGTCGCGAACAAGAGCGACCTGCTGATGGACCCCATGGGCGCGCTGGATCTGGGTGTCAACATGCAGAAGTGCGTGGACAAGAACAAGATCGTTGAGTGGTTCCGCGCATCGGCCAAGAGCGGCGAGCACATTGGCGACGCGTTTCAGTGTCTAATTGACCGCATGGTGGTGGACCTCAGAGCTGAGAAGGAGGTGGAGAAGGAGAAGCAGCAAGCGGGTGACGACAAAAAAGAGGAGGAAGAGCCTGCACCACCGGAGATTATCCGACTTTCCCAGACGCCACCTCCGAAGTACAGAGCTGTCAAGCAACAAGGCTTCGCCTGTGATTGCAATTAGAGACAGCGCCAAGCGTTCTACCCAGTCGTGCACGATTTTCCCAGATGCATCAGCCCCAAGACACGACTGATAGAGACAATTTAGTGCCCAAGACCCAAGGAAGTCACAGCGACACCAAAGCACTCCGCACTAACCAACCTCATTTTTATTCCGTAAACCGATTCAGATTGAAATTCTTCGTGACACTCAGCTGTGTTACGGTCATTTCGTCGCTTCACTTTTATTCGGGCAGTCGCTCTACTGACGCGGGCGTTTGCGGCGCTCAGCAGCCAGAGTAGCAGTGCTGTGCAGAATCTCCTTGCCCTCGGACGGACGCTCGATGAAGTACGGGTCCAGGTCAACTGCAAAACGGCGAATCTTCTGCGAGGCCTCGTCGATCTTCTCGTCCGTCGTCAGAGCGGAGATCTCCACGAGCAGAGCCTCCACACGCAGATTTTCCAGATCCACCAGACGATACTCGTCCTTCTCGTCCTCATTTTCCAACTATGTACGGTCACAACAGCCACACATTAGCTCTAAACTGAATTGGTTCCTCGAGCAGTACTAGTATACCACTTACCGCCTTCATGCGCGTAGCTTCAATCGTGATACCATTCGGGAATTGCCATCGCGTGCCAAGTCTCATGTACCTGTAGCTGTGGCTGTAGCAAGTGGCATCACGTCAGCTTCAATTTAGAGCACAGCAACAAACACCGGTCATCTTACCGGAAGCCGAGCGTGCCGAGGAAAGATCGCACGTTCTGTCCAACCGAGACGGCGATCTGACTGCGGAACGGCACGCCCAATGGCGCACTCCCAACATGCTCCGACATCTTCTTACGCTCCCACCGCCCAATGTATCGCAGCTCCCTGCGACAGCAAGAGTGTCAGTAATTACACCGTGGTTCAAGCCTTTGCCGCATAGCAATCTCTCACCACTTCTGTCCTCCATCCGAGGGCATCTCCACCGCTTCTCCCTGGAATGTCGTGGAGCCGGAAAACACGTGACGCGCTCGCACTTCATAGTGCGGCACGCCCTGGATGTACTGCGGACACTTGTCGTCGAAGTTGTACACGTACTCCTTGTACGCAATGTCCTCCTGCCCATAACCACCCAGAAATACACAATCACTACTAAATGAACACAATAGCCGTATTCTGCAGTCGATTTACCTTGACGACGCTCTCGTCGCACAGCCCTCCGAGGCGCTCGACGAAGGAGGGGAAGTGTTTGAAGTTCTAGCCGCCATATCACCACCACCACAGCACCAATACCCGTTAAAATTAGTATACGCAAACAGCATTACCTTGTTATCAATAGCACATCGCCTAGACGCCGTCAGACGCACCACTTCGCCCTGCAGCACGCACTCGAAGCACTTGCCCGCCCGCGCCATGTTGTCTTGTGAGCTCCTTTGCAAAGTGGCAATAGTCGTCCCGATTGGTCGAATATTGCGACGTGTTTTAATTGGTTGAAAAGGGCCTTGTGCCGCTGGGATTGGTGGAAAAGCAGCGGCTGTGAGCCACAGCGCGCTCAGCTCTCCGCCCCATACATACATTGAGACTCTGCAGCAGGCTGGCAAGATGGTGTGGAACCGCGTCAAGTTCCCCAACATGGCGGTGACCTTCATGGGCAAGAACGCGCGCACGCGGCTGCGCGACAACCAGTTCGTCTTCCGCGTGGAGCCGCACTACACCAAGCACGAGATCAAGGAGTACCTGACCAAGGTCTACGACCTGCCCGTGGCCAAGGTCAACACCATGAACTACGAGGGTGCGTCTGCAGTCTACAGGGGCTATATGTGGGCTATTGTTCAGGTCTCTTACTCTATGTGTGTATTATTGTTTGGTAGGCAAGTTTAAGCGCGCGTTCCGCGGCCGCTACGTGTACAAGGAGAAGGACTGGAAGAAGGCCATCGTGACCCTCAAGGAGTAACTTAGGCGCCTAGTTATTCGGCGGTGAGGGGCGTTCTGGTCTGCTGTGCGGCGCTGAGTGGCGGATAAAGCGGAGAAGAAGGAGGGAAGACAGTGTAGATAACCGCCGCCTAGTGACGACTGCAGAATGGAGAGGAGGAGGCCTTTGACCGCCGCAGCTTCAGTGTTGGTGACTGATTCTTTCGGCGTTGGATGCGAGGTGCACGCAGCCTGCATGCAATGCTGCTGCCATTGCAACAATGCAACTCTCGGAGCCAAGTCTGTCGCGTGCAAGTGCGTTAACCCTCTCTCCAGACGCAAGCAATGAACACACACGGCTACTCCACAACTGCACTGATGTTATGCCTGGCGTACTAGTAGTACTGGGATTCTCTTAAGAAATTACGCTCCTTGATGCGAAACCTATAGGACACCAAAGGCGGCGTCGGCGGACAGCGGCGACCTGCATCCTCGAGCGGCTAAGAAGGCGACAACCCACGACGGGAACTGTCGTGCGGATACGGAGACAGACATCCAACAAACGCAGACATGCTGGGCCATTCGCTCGTCATTTACTCCTCACTGGGTCATCGTCCCCTCTCCATGGATGCAGGCTGCCGCGCTCGTCGCGCGTTTCTTAGTCCTGCTGGCTAACGTCCTCGAAGTTGTCCACAAGGTCCGGGACCTCGTCGTCGTCGTCGTCAGCGGCGGCGGCTGACGCGGCCTTGGCGGCCTTCTGAGCGGCCGTGTACGACTCGGCGATCTGCTTCAGGTTGGCGAGGTTGTCCGGGCCCAGCTGGTTGATAATGCCCGGCAGCAGCTCCTGCAGCGACTTGGTCTGGTTGAAGCCGCTCACGGCGTACGTGTTAGACGCGATCGAGGCCTGCACCTTGGGGGCCTGGAAGTGGATGACCTGGCCGTCGGCCTTGAAGAGGTTCACCTCCTCCACGCCGGGGATGGGGGTCACGCCCAGCTTCTTGAGGGTGGCGCCGAGCTTCTTGTCGTCCGCCGTGGCCGTCTTGTGGGCGGCCTTGCGCTTTCGGCGCACCGTGCCCTTGCCGCCCGTACGGACGTCACCGAACTTGGCCGCGAGGCGTTCACGAGCGAGAGCAATAGCGTCAGCCATTTTCTGTCGGGAATCAAGCCACACACACACAGAGGTCAGTCTCCCATTGACTGTTGGGCACTAATATCCTCCCCCTTATGACACGGATGGACGAGGGGCGGCGACATCCACAGAGCAGAGATCCCTGCATCCATCTGGCTGATGCATCGCCGTGCTAAGCTGTTGTGTATGCTCGTCCCCTCGTCCTTCCTGCGTCCTGTAGATAGAGAGAGGCCTGTGCGTGATGCAGAAGCGAGAACGCACCTTTGCAGTAGAAAACTGGAAGACCAGGCAAAAATGATGCCCACGGCGACGCCCGAGGGTGTCTGCGTTTCGCTCGCAGGCGGCGCTCTCAACCAATGGATAGAATACAGCGGTGTCATTGGAGGAAATTGGATATTGATTTAAGCCAATAGTAAGGGTGAGAAGATTCTGCCAGAACTGATTTCTATTAGTTTTTAGACTTTTCCTCCATGATCTGTTAACCACACAGGGTACGGTACGCGTTATTAATAGTGAGTCAGATGTCCACTTCACCATGACACCAGCCCTTACCTTGTTGATCTTCTCGAGATCGTTCGCGAGCTTGCTGCTCTGCTTCTGCTGCTTCCGTCGAGCCTTCTCCTCCGGGTCAACGTCGCCCTTGCGGTCCGTGAGTCCTGCGGCCTTGCGGCGCCGAGCTGTCTCCTCGTCGTCCTCGTCGTCGCTATCTGGCAGGGCGCCAATGGCCTGGTACTCGGCATAGTCGTCCGTCTGGCCGGTCATCTTGGCCTCCTTTGCCTTCCGCTCCTTCTCGCGCTCGATCCGCTTCTGCGCGTCAACAGCCTTCTGCAGCGTCTCCTTCCAAGCACGCTCGGCGTCCTTTTCCTTTCTTCGAGCCTCCTCCTCTTTCTCAGTGATGGAGGCACTGAGGTTCGAGAAGTATCCCGCCTTCTTGATCTCCTCCTTCTTCCTAGCATCGGCAGACGACTCATCCGTGCGCTGATCGATCGGGACGTACTCGCCCACGTCAGAGAAGATATCTTCGTCCTCGTCGTCAGCAGGAGCTTCAACTGCGACCTCCTCCATCGGCACGTCTGCGTCCGCTGCGTTCTCGTCCTCTTCTCCATCGTTCTGACCTTTATCTGCATGGTGGTGATGGTTCTCCTTTTTCTTCTTACGCATCTTCTTCCCGCTCTTCTTGCTGGTCATCAACTCCTTGACTCTGTCCACAAGCGCCTCGTCCACAATGCCGCTCACCACCTCATCAGGTTCCGGGCAGTCATCTTTACTCCTCTGCACACTCACAGGGACGCTCTCGATCTCTGCAGTCGACAGGTTAAACGTGTAGTACATCCTGCCGGGCAGGAACAGCTCCGACTTCACTGACGTCGTGGCCTCTGGCGTGCTCTGACACGCGTGGAAGTACACGAGCCTCCCCATCCTCGACTTGAACGTGAGCTTGCCATCTCGTGGCCGTGTCGTCACTACCTGTCCAGTACTATCATTATCTCCGGCTTGTACTTGAGCCTGCTTCTCCTTCTCCGCCAGGAGCTTCTCCTTTTCCCTCTTCAGCTGAGCCAGCAGCGTGTAGTCCAGCCCCTTGACAAGGTGGGTGTGCTCCATGTCTCCGCCCAGGAACTTGCTCTGCTCTGTGTTCAAATGTTTGTACTCGTCGGCGTCGATCATGTCTCCTGTCCCTCCTCTGCGTCGCTCGGCCGCGCGGTCTCGGTACGAACTCTTAGGCTTCTCATGCTCGGCGTCGCCGGCGTCCGCGGGCGTTGCACTCTTCGGCTTCTTGCCCTTCTTCTTGGCTTTCTTCGCGGACAGCTTCCTCGCCTCCGCAAGGTCCGCGTCTGTCAGATTGCGCTTGCCCCCGTAGCCGCGCTGTTCGCCCTCCGCCTCGCGGCTCGCGAGCATCTGCCGGAAGTCATCTTGGTTCATAGTCGTCCTGGTCAAGACGTCACAATAGTCGTCCAGTATCTACCGGGAAGCCAAACCGAAGAGCTCTGTTACGGTGTGGACCACAAATTAACCATATTTTATGGCTTCCTGGAAGTACGTATCTTCTTGTGAAACGACGCGATCCAGTCGCTGGAAAGCGAATCACTCATTCGGCCTTCTACGAGAGGACCAGCACCAGCGCTCCCCCCCCCAGCACCTCCAGCAGCTAAAAAGCTCAGTGTCAGCTCCCTCGCTAGTTACAGCCCGGCCCCAAGACGCAGCACAGATGGCGGACCTCGAGCGCAACGACCAGTTCGGCTTCCTGTACGAGAACCGCGACCCGTGCAACGCCATCGCGCTGCTGCAGCTGGGTGTGACGCTCGTGTCCTTCTTCTTCACGTACACCGTGTGGTGGTCGGGCCTCTTCGGCGTCATCGTGGCCGCCATGGGCTACTATGGCTCCGTGCAGCCCGTCATCCAGAGCAAAGTCAGCTTCATCCAGTTCGTACGTGCTGCAGCTAGCTATCCCCTTAGCCATGCCTTCTTTACCTGGACGTTGCCTAACGCCTTCTCTTCTCTCTGCTGTCTGTTGCTGTCCAGTACTACTTCGGCAACTGCTTCATGCTGCTGCTGCAGGCCATTTCGGCCGTCGTGCTCTTCATCCTCGTGAGCGAGTGGAAGGACTTCGACGCCTGGGCCTGGGGCGTCGTCATCTTCGGCACGCTGTCCTTCGGCGTGCAGCTCTTCGTCACGTACGTGGCCATCCAGCGCTCGCACGCGTACAGGGCGGAGCTCATGAGGAACCCGCCCCCGGCGGAGAACGTCTACGGAGGGGGCTCGAGCGGGGCCGTGTACACGGCCATGGGCGCCGGATACAAGGCGCCGATGGCGCAGATCAAGACCATTTAGGAGCCAGGATGGACGCAGAGACAGTCGAGCTGCAGCATTTAGTTGAGTTCTTGTGAAACGATTCGCGGGTTTTACTTTTTGAGTTATGTTGCCATTGTTGCTGGATGTGGTGCGGCTTCGACAGGACTACAGCAGTTTGATGTTGGTGTCAAGATCGGCGTGGATCAAACGTGTTTTTGTGTTTTCGACTGGTTGGAGTGTCTAGGCTTTTACGGTCCCCTACAGCAAACACTCGAACCACTTGAAAGGCTTCTGGGGGTCTTTGAAGAATCCGTCCCGAGTCAGGAACGCGGTATCTGCATGGTTCAGCTTGGCCGCGTAGAATCGGTCAAGGTAGCTGTCCCCGAACAATACTGGGTCGAGGCCGCCCCTGGCCTCTAGCACTAGAGCAGGATTCAGGGTCATCAGTGGCGATGGTAGGCTGCTCTCATAAGTCTTTGCTCTTCTCTGACCCCACAATGTCGGCGGCCTGACGCAGTTGAGGCGCACTCGGCAGCTGGAGACGTTTCCGCCGAGGAGGCCTACCGGGTACCGAGCCTGGAATGGATAACAACGCGCGGTGCCGCATATTCGTGAGAAATACCTTTTCGTGACTTACATTACGCGATGGGGGCCGTCTCATGTTGAAGTGTCAAGCTCGAGTGCTGAGCTGTGGTGCGATGGGTTAGCTACTGTTCTAGGCGCGCGGAGACGATGTCGAAATTTCATAATGGGTTCCCTATGTCGACGAAGTTGTTCATGGGAGGGTGTGTAGCCCTACAGTCTACTTGTACTACCATGTCGCACTATACGAGCGGGGCAGATGCCTTCAGCTTCCTTGGAGAAGCAGAAGGAACAGCGCTACCGGTGAGTACCGCAAGTGCTATTGGCGTCACTTCCATAGGCTCCTCTACGACATCACACGACGAGGACCCATCGGTGGGCTTGGGTGCCGTAATCCTTACAGGTCCATCCAGATACTCGGCCTTCATGGTGAAATCGACGCCAGTGACAGTGAAACCAGATGCACCCGACGCGCAAACAGCGAAGGCAGCGTCGCCAAAGGAAGTTCTGAACAAATTCCCACTCCGACACTCGACACCTTCGCCGCCTACTGAGGCTCTGGAGACCGGCTCCGCGTCGTTTAGCGCAGGTAAGATATCATCGAACGACAGCGTCCCCGGTGGAAGACACTGGACGGCTTCAATGCCAGTGCGTTCGTCTTCTGTAGTCCCACGAGTGAATAGGTGAATTGCGTGCTGTCTTCGGGAAAAGTGGGGTAGCCGTCGTAGCGTAAGCTGCTGCCATCGTCCGACACGATGGTTTGGCGTACATGTCGAACTCGAATGCCCCGTGGATCTTCGTGGTCTTGTGCTTGAGAGCGACTTGGAGTTTCAGGGAGGGGAAGTACGCCGGGTGTTGACAGCGACGATAGATCCTGGGAACTGCCTTGGAATGCTGCTTCTGCTGCCAGAGTTAGGGTGGCAAGTGTCGCGAACTCCATCCAAGTCTGCATGATGCCTTGGGGTACTGTTGTTTGTGGAAGGAGAACGAAAAGTGCGGACACATTGAGAACCGTTTAGCTGCCTCAGCGTGAAAAAAAAAACTGCATCCTTCCACATGATCAACTGTTTAGAGTTCTTGTGATTTGTGAGGCAATACAACAGGGTAACTTTCGGAAGAGATTGAATGCTGTGCATATTACTGTACAGCAGGTTATTATATATATCTCCTGTTTTCCACCATGCAAGCATCATGGTGACGTATATTGCATAGAAGCCAGCATAACACACCGAGATCGAGCACGGGAAACAGGATATTCAGTACCACGCGGTATGATCTGTATAAATAATACCCGAGATCGATAGATCGATATCCGGGGTACGCATTCGGTAGAGCTGCACTGTATTGCGGTTGTCGGTGACACAGGCAGCAACCACGAAATGATTGACCGCATGAGCTGCTGCTAGATTGTAATGAACACTATGCTACCTTCCTCTTATACTGTTGCGACGGCACAACACTTGGTTCTGGATCCGCTACATACAGCAACGTATACCTTGTGTTTTACCTAGCATCACATCACCTTGTATGACCAATTCACCATCTCAAGATTTTGAAAGAAGCATCACGTCAACGTTTGGTACTAAAGTACACGAACTGTACTGGTAAGGGATCACGCCAACATGCATTACGGGGCATTGTATTCAGTTATCTACCGGAACTGTACACTGTTGCAACGTTTGTTTGTAAGTACTGCACAGGCATGAAAGAACAAACCATGCGCGAGATACGATTTCAGGCTACAATAGTTCGAATTAAACAAGGCGAACACTAAAACCCATAATCCTTAAGTCGGCACAAGGAGCTGCTCAGGCTGGTAATCCAGTCATCGATATCGTTTCCAATGGTCCGCGTTTTTCTCTGTTTTAATCGCAGCTCACCAATCAACATATCCTATCTTGTATCCCAACCTAGAGCTCCGCCTGTGTTTCCGAGAGCTTCAGGGGGCAGATTCTACTGATAAGCGCGAAAAGCTTCAGTTCATTTCCAATTTTGAGTCCTTCCAACAATAATCCTCGACAAGCATGAAGTTCATCTCCCAGCTCCGTGGCGGCGGCTCTCATCGCGACCAGCGTTACCGCCGTCGAAGACGGCATTCGACTGAGCACGACCTTCGGCGGCCCACATGGCAAGAAGTACGACGACAAAGCGTTGGTGTCCCCGGGACAAGTGGTCAAGGCCATCACGATCCGCACCGGCGAGCGCGTGAACGGCGTTGGTATCGAAATTGAGGGACAGGAGCCCTTGTACCACGGCGGCGGTGGCGGCGACTCGAACACGCTCACGATGGGCGAGGGCGAGAACGTCACGGGGATCGAAGCTCACTGGGGCGAGTGCCACAGCCACACGCGCGTCCGATTCATCCGGTTCACCACCAACGCGAACCACACCATCTCTGGAGGCACTCGCGCGACTAAGATCGGGATCGAAAGCGCACCCGCGGGCTTCCAGTTGGGCGGCTTCTTCGGAACCAGTGGCAAGGAGCTTGACTCGGTGGGAGTGTACTGGACGAGAATCTAGGCCGACGATGTGATCCGGTGAAAAGCCGTCGCTGTAGACCAACTTCCCTCGATGCTAGGAGGCTAGAAGCCGATCTTGCATCTAATGTGTAGAACTTGCTCCCAGCACAGCGGTGGATCAGATAGTCATTTTATGGTGGAATAGACCAATAAGACTGTTCTGTTCTGAACCATAATTGATCTGGGTCGTCCTTACTTTCGAGTACATTGCGCCGACTTTCGAGTGCATAGACTTCATTTGAACTCGTGCGCTAGCGTCAACTTGCAACTACTGTCTCTACTCTAAAGATGTTGTTTGTTGGGATGGCATTCACGAACGCAAATAACGTGCTACAAACCCCCTTTAGGACAACTTTTCTTTTGTTTTCTGCTAGATGACGCTTGAATGATCTATTGGCTTGCTCACGTCGGCATAAGAGGTTCGATGCGTTGCTCCCCCAGATACATTCATATTGTGCCTTCCTCCGGTCTCGTCCAAGGTGACCATGCCGGATGTAGAAGTACTTGGGTACTCACAAATTGTGAGTCTCACAATTAAGTAGCACCCAATTGATCTAATACGCGCAGCCATTGCTGCGGCAATGCTGTTCCCAACCTCCGACGCTGTATCGACAAGGGGAACTCCACTGTTTCCAAAGATTTAGTTGTTAGCTGATCCCTCAATTCAAAAACAAACAAAACTGTTCCCAAAGATGGCGATCGCAGACGGTGTAAGTCGGTCGACAGCAGGATCTGGCTCACATGAACCAAGGTGGTGATGAACCAGACGAAAGAAAAACGACAGTTTGGCAGCTTCATTGAGAACGTTTTACGCTTTTCTCAATGCGTACTAAGAACTTAGCACGGAAGCTGACCAGGAACTTCATATACTTAATATGGACTCGTAGCCCATTCCTCAACGTGTATTTGGATCTAGTGCGCTACTCTATTCGAAACCTTGCTCATGCACTATGAGAAATGGAAAGCAGTAAATTAACTAAAAAAAACTCAGGAAAGCACTTCTATAAAGTCGTTCGAGTGAACCGTCGCTCGTGTTTCGTTCCTGATAAAGGAAGGGGTTGATACTGATGAACTGGTTATCCCTGGTTGCTACTAGCATTCGTTTCTGAAAAAGGTTCATTATCGCATGCATAAGCCCTTCTAGCCAACTTGCTCGTTCCTCGTTCAGCGTCCTTCCAGCTTTTTCAGCATAGTCGTAAAAGCGCTCAGAATCGCATCTTTGGGACCGCGCTCGGCTGTCAAAGGAGTGATGTCCGGCATGTGGAGTATGGCCGCAACACTGGTCGGGGTTTCTTTTCGGGAGATCCACAGCCTAAACTGGGAGTTCTGCATCGTCTCGGAGTTTTCACGTCCGGGATTTGCGTCAGTCTCAAACACGATCGCCAACTTGTCCTCCCGCACTTTTGTAGAGAGCAAGCGGTAGATATCTTGATCGACAAAACGGCCTGTTCCCCACTTGGCTCGATACGCCTCGACAAACCGGAACCATTGGACGGTTTTCTTGTTGCTCTCGATCTTCGCCCATGTGTTGTAGAGATTGCTGAATGTATAGAACAATTCCTCCGGGGTTTTGCCGTCTCTGATCCATAACCACTGGGACAGCTTCATGTCAAGCTTCCGCAGCTTCGGTACTTTTCGGTCCGCTTGCGCCAGTCTGGACACCCACTCGCTGTTTGGCAATCTCTCTTCTCCACCGTCATCCCCAATTTCAGCACGTAGCAGCCTTCCCGTGTTTGTTGAGCTGGACAGACAATTGTGACCGGTGGTCTTCGAGGGGACAGCTTGTTCAGCACGGATCAGGGCGTCCGCAGTGTCGATTCCAACGTAAAAGAACGCGAGGGCTATCAGCACAATGCACTGGAAGCGCATGTTTACTTCAATTGTGTTGTTTTGGTCACGTTTGGCGATTAAAGCGAAGTGCAAGTGAGACCAATTAGCCAAGGAGCAGGCCGATCCTGCAACTGCCATTGATGATTGGCCATTGGATGCGTTTGGAAGAAAAACCTGGTGGCATTGCATACACTGTACATCACAATGTGTATAGTATTTACCTACCATGATACTGGGTAGCATCACATCACCTTGTATGACAATTTCACGATCTCAAGATCTTGAAAGGAGCGTCACGTCAATGTCTAGCGCTAGAGTAAAACATCATGCAAGCGTGCATTACGGTATTAATACCTTGTATTCAGGTACAGGACTGTTTCAGCGTCCGCGTACATGTACGCCTGTGAAGCAACAAACCAGACCAATGTATTCGGTTTGCAAGTTACCGGCCGGGCCGTGAATTAACAGGAGGTGCAGCTGCAAGACACATCGACGTCCCACAGCCACGAGAGCAGACTCACTCAATATATAGCCTCCCACTCCGCAATTAGCTGCCAACAACGCATAGTGTCTTCTATCTAGCCGCAATGCGTTGGCTTGTGTGCTCATCGCTGCAGCGATGCTGTTTCGAAGCCCCGATGCGATGTCCACAGCGAACCACCCTCATGTACCCAAGATGGTGACCTCAGGCGCAGTTGACAGCATCGATCGTTTCTTAAGAGCCACCGAGCAAGTCACTGGCGATGACTCGGAAGACGAAGGCCGGCAGTTCGGCAGTACCATCGAGAACGTGCTTTCGCTTTTGCCGACGCGCACGAAGAACTTAGCGCTCAAGCTGACCAGGAGCAACTCGTTCTCCGCCATCGACGAGCTCGTGTTTCTTGAAAATCTATACGCCGCCCAAAAGGGCCACCTGAAAAAGCTGTTCGAGCAGATTGCAGTCGATATGAAAATTGACCCGGTGATGCTGCACGAGCGTCTGGAGATCTCCACGAAGCGACATACACGATGGAGCAGCTGACAGACGACCCACTGTTTCGCTGTTGGAGGAAGTTTAACAAATACTGGAACTCCAATGAAGAGACCATCACCAAACTTCGACTTGCCGAGGCAGCGACAGTGTAGTAAACCTGGAGAATAGGGACATCATTTGGATAAACGTATCTCAATATATCCGTACACCATATCGTTCAAGCACGCCCTGCAAATGCCAGATTTTGGTCGACAATTTTCTGGCTGTATATTGGCCTAAAGTCTCCGTTCAAGGTGAGGTTACGATGCATGTGTAGCATCGAACTTCTTGGTATACCGCGCTATCATGGCATCGGCGAGTGCCACATTAGAAAGAAACACTTTCAGGTCTTCTGGCTGCTTCTTTAGAGCTAACCACTTGTTGATAAGCGCGCCTTGCAGGTTGTCCACCAGTTTCGCCGTACTGGGGTTCTTCTTTGCCGCATTGAACATCTTCAGGAGAGCCTTGTCGTTGTAACTCTTCCTCAGTCCATCGACTATCGACACGTTTTGGTCTGGATATCGTCGGTTGAAGTCATTCAGGTACTTGACCCACTCCTTAAACTCGTAGTCTGCCCACCAGCTTCGTCGAGGTACATGAACTTGAACACGTTTGTGGGGGGTTCTTCCTGGTCTAGTGCCAGCTTGAGCAACTTTTTCTCCGCCAGCTTCGCAGTTTTGACGGTGCTGGGGCTTTGCATCGCCCTCCCGACCAATTTTTGGGTGCCATACCATTGATAGTGTGTACGAAGTGGCTCTGCCCAGGACTCTTGGTGCTTTGGGTTCTTCTTGTTGAAGTCCTTCACGTAATTCATCCACGACTTGAATAAGGGGTTCCTGAGGATTGTGTCCCCAGCGTGGTCAAGTCCTAGCAGCGTGAAGATTTCCTTGGGGGATTGGTTACTCGCGAGATATCTCAGGATCTTCTCCGTCTGGATTTTAGTGGCGGCGCTTTTCATACTGGGGTACTTTTGTGCCACTAAGAGGACCTGATTCAGCTTTCTTTCGTTAAGTTGAGACCCCAATGTCGACAGCATCGTAGATATCTTGTCGGGGTTCTCCTTCACGAAAGCATTCATGTACGCAACCCACGTGTTGAGTGCCAGATTCTCGTAAAATGGCACATTGGGGTAATCCAGCTTCAGCAGCTTGTACACGTCGTCGACAAATTTTTCTCTGCTTAACCACATTTTCAGCTGTGCGGACTCGAGTTTCGTCGCAATATTTTGCGCTGCGTCTTTCGACTTTGATGTACACTACGGTATGTACGGCATGAACGTCCCGATAATAAAAAAAGAGAGCTAGAATACAAGCGAATCGCTTTTTTGTTTTCGCTTTTTTTTTCGCTTCTTAAGCGATCGACCGTAGCACAGTCTGTGTTACTATATTATATTCGACACCCCAGTTTCACAGACAATTGTCGGATCACCGCCGTAAAGTATCGCCGGCTCCGCGGAGATTTCCGTCGGAATCGGCTCCTTTCCGCACCAACCAGGGATTTTCTCGGCAACTCAGATAAATACTGAGGATCGCGCTTGATCGTGCTGCACCCTGCTCGTCGCTACGAATTCGAAGGAGTATTCGATATTCCATCACCAAGATATGGTTGTTGTTGTTGTTAAGAAAACAGTAAACAAAATGAATAAAATACGGGTCCAGGGTATTACCCAACCGATCGAATACTCCCTCGAATACCAGCAAGGCGAGAAATCTCCTGATGGATGCGGAAAGGGGCCGATTTCGACGGAAATCTCCGCGCGGAGCCAACGTGTGCTGACCCCTTGGACCGACGTTCGGCCGCACCCGTGGTGTCATTCACCATACCGCAACTTGCCTCCTCGACACCAAGCTAGCAAGTACCCAAGCAGCAACATGAAGTGCACCACCATTGCCGTCGCAGCAGTGCTCGCCACCGCGGGCGTCGTTGCTGCCGAATCGCCCGCGCTTCGAGCTCTGGCTGACGCTCCCAAGGTCGGGACTGTCGTCGCCACCGCAACCGGACCGGCGGAGGCCACGGACGCGCAGCCGACGGCAGGCGAGCCGAAGGACAAGAAGGAGTGGGGCTGGGGAGGAAGTCCGTGGGGCTGGGGAGGTGGCTGGGGCCGTCCGTGGGGATGTGGCGGCGCTGGCTGGGGAGGCGGTTGGGGCTGGGGCGGCGGTGCGGGTTGCGGCGGAGGCTGGGGATGGTAACTTACCATGCTTGTCTCCCCAATGGCCGTACGTCCACCGTACCCGCTGAAGGCCGTTAGCGCGGCCTTTCACAGCGTTAGACGCCGTCGATCTCGTTGGCGGCCTGCTTTGCAAGTCATTCAAGCGCGTTGAATCGAAATCGGTCGGCGGTTTCTCAGGCTAAGCGTGGATTCTTTTAATCAAAAGCAAACTCCGGATTCGCCACTTGCCTTTGTTGGTTTGTCGACTTTGGATGTCTCGTTTGTGTTTCACCCGTGCTTCCTGTTGTTTTGAAAGTATTTTTCACTCCTATTTTGAAAGTAAACTATTACATACGCCCTGAAAATAGTTCAGAAAATGAAGGCGACGCAACATAGCGCCTGAATGTTGGGTTTCACTATTTTGGTTGGAACCACTCCGCGCTAGGCGAATGCCATACTTCATACACGCGCATGCTGCACATGTACTTTATGCATTCACATTGTTTGTGTGTGCAAGCAATGAGTCACCCGAAAATTCTCACAGCAGTTTATTCTCTAGACAAACAAACGGACAAAACGGTAAGCAAAATCAATAAAAACACCGCTACAGAGTGCCCAGCCGATCGAATACTCCCTCGAATTCGTAGCACTCTCATCGACTAACTTTAATCGAAGCATGCGATCCTCTGAATCGCCTGCAAGACGAAAAATCTCCTGATTGATGCGGAAAGGGGCCGATTTCGACGGAAATCTCCGCGCGGAGCCAACGTGTGCTGACCCCTTGGACCGACGTTCGGCCGCACCCGTGGTGTCATTCACCATACCGCAACTTGCCTCCTCGACACCAAGCTAGCAAGTACCCAAGCAGCAACATGAAGTGCACCACCATTGCCGTCGCAGCAGTGCTCGCCACCGCGGGCGTCGTTGCTGCCGAATCGCCCGCGCTTCGAGCTCTGGCTGACGCTCCCAAGGTCGGGACTGTCGTCGCCTCCGCAACCGGACCGGCGGAGGCCACGGACGCGCAGCCGACGGCAGGCGAGCCGAAGGACAAGAAGGAGTGGGGCTGGGGAGGAAGTCCGTGGGGCTGGGGAGGTGGCTGGGGCCGTCCGTGGGGATGTGGCGGCGCTGGCTGGGGAGGCGGTTGGGGCTGGGGCGGCGGTGTGGGTTGCGGCGGAGGCTGGGGATGGTAACTTACCATGCTTGTCTCCCCAATGGCCGTACGTCCACCCTACCCGCTGAAGGCCGTTAGCGCGGCCTTTCACAGCGTTAGACGCCGTCGATCTCGTTGGCGGCCTGCTTTGCAAGTCATTCAAGCGCGTTGAATCGAAATCGGTCGGCGGTTTCTCAGGCTAAGCGTGGATTCTTTTAATCAAAAGCAAACTCCGGATTCGCCACTTGCCTTTGTTGGTTTGTCGACTTTGGATGTCTCGTTTGTGTTTCACCCGTGGTTCCTGTTGTTTTGAAAGTATTTTTCACTCCTATTTTGAAAGTAAACTATTACATGCGCCCTGAAAATAGTTCAGAAAATGAAGGCGACGCAACATAGCGCCTGAATGTTGGGTTTCACTATTTTGGTTGGAACCACTCCGCGCTAGGCGAATGCCATACTTCATACACGCGCATGCTGCACATGTACTTTATGCATTCACATTGTTTGTGTGTGCAAGCAATGAGTCACCCGAAAATTCTCACAGCAGTTTATTCTCTAGACAAACAAACGGACAAAACGGTAAGCAAAATCAAT